>NC_086444.1:94176179-94520345 GCF_028390025.1 Pseudophryne corroboree | reverse complement strand
ACGGAGTGGCAAGGAACGGCTGAGGCCCTGGCCTATGTTCATGGCTAGTGGTTCAGCTTCACATGAGGATGGAAGCACTCAGCCTCTCGCTAGAAAACTGAAAAGACTCAAGCTGGCAAAAGCACCGCAAAGAACTGTGCGTTCTTTGAAATCCCAAATCCACAAGGAGAGTCCAATTGTGTCGTTTGCGATGCCTGACCTTCCCAACACTGGACGTGAAGAGCATGCGCCTTCCACTATTTGCATGCCCCCTGCAAGTGCTGGAAGGAGCACCCGCAGTCCAGTTCCTGATAGTCAGATTGAAGATGTCAGTGTTGAAGTACACCAGGATGAGGAGGATATGGGTGTTGCTGGCGCTGGGGAGGAAATTGACCAGGAGGATTCTGATGGTGAGGTGGTTTGTTTAAGTCAGGCACCCGGGGAGACACCTGTTGTCCGTGGGAGGAATATGGCCGTTGACATGCCAGGTGAAAATACCAAAAAAATCAGCTCTTCGGTGTGGAGGTATTTCACCAGAAATGCGGACAACAGGTGTCAAGCCGTGTGTTCCCTTTGTCAAGCTGTAATAAGTAGGGGTAAGGACGTTAACCACCTCGGAACATCCTCCCTTATACGTCACCTGCAGCGCATTCATAATAAGTCAGTGACAAGTTCAAAAACTTTGGGTGACAGCGGAAGCAGTCCACTGACCAGTAAATCCCTTCCTCTTGTAACCAAGCTCACGCAAACCACCCCACCAACTCCCTCAGTGTCAATTTCCTCCTTCCCCAGGAATGCCAATAGTCCTGCAGGCCATGTCACTGGCAAGTCTGACGAGTCCTCTCCTGCCTGGGATTCCTCCGATGCATCCTTGCGTGTAACGCCTACTGCTGCTGGCGCTGCTGTTGTTGCCGCTGGGAGTCGATGGTCATCCCAGAGGGGAAGTCGTAAGCCCACTTGTACTACTTCCAGTAAGCAATTGACTGTTCAACAGTCCTTTGCGAGGAAGATGAAATATCACAGCAGTCATCCTACTGCAAAGCGGATAACTGAGGCCTTGGCATCCTGGGTGGTGAGAAACGTGGTTCCGGTATCCATCATTACTGCAGAGCCAACTAGAGACTTGTTGGAGGTACTGTGTCCCCGGTACCAAATACCATCTAGGTTCCATTTCTCTAGGCAGGCGATACCGAAAATGTACACAGACCTCAGAAAAAGAGTCACCAGTGTCCTAAAAAATGCAGCTGTACCCAATGTCCACTTAACCACGGACATGTGGACAAGTGGAGCAGGGCAGGGTCAGGACTATATGACTGTGACAGCCCACTGGGTAGATGTATGGACTCCCGCCGCAAGAACAGCAGCGGCGGCACCAGTAGCAGCATCTCGCAAACGCCAACTCTTTCCTAGGCAGGCTACGCTTTGTATCACCGCTTTCCAGAATACGCACACAGCTGAAAACCTCTTACGGCAACTGAGGAAGATCATCGCGGAATGGCTTACCCCAATTGGACTCTCCTGTGGATTTGTGGCATCGGACAACGCCAGCAATATTGTGTGTGCATTAAATCTGGGCCAATTCCAGCACGTCCCATGTTTTGCACATACCTTGAATTTGGTGGTGCAGAATTTTTTAAAAAACGACAGGGGCGTGCAAGAGATGCTGTCGGTGGCCAGAAGAATTGCGGGACACTTTCGGCGTACAGGCACCACGTACAGAAAACTGGAGCACCACCAAAAACTACTGAACCTGCCCTGCCATCATCTGAAGCAAGAAGTGGTAACGAGGTGGAATTCAACCCTCTATATGCTTCAGAGGTTGGAGGAGCAGCAAAAGGCCATTCAAGCCTATACAATTGAGCACGATATAGTAGGTGGAATGCACCTGTCTCAAGTGCAGTGGAGAATGATTTCAACGTTGTGCAAGGTTCTGATGCCCTTTGAACTTGCCACACGTGAAGTCAGTTCAGACACTGCCAGCCTGAGTCAGGTCATTCCCCTCATCAGGCTTTTGCAGAAGAAGCTGGAGGCATTGAAGAAGGAGCTAACACGGAGCGATTCCGCTAGGCATGTGGGACTTGTGGATGCAGCCCTTAATTCGCTTAACAAGGATTCACGGGTGGTCAATCTGTTGAAATCAGAGCACTACATTTTGGCCACCGTGCTCGATCCTAGATTTAAAGCCTACCTTGGATCTCTCTTTCCGGCAGACACAGGTCTGCTGGGGTTGAAAGACCTGCTGGTGACAAAATTGTCAAGTCAAGCGGAACGCGACCTGTCAACATCTCCTCCTTCACATTCTCCCGCAACTGGGGCTGCGAGGAAAAGGCTCAGAATTCCGAGCCCACCCGCTGGCGGTGATGCAGGGCAGTCTGGAGCGACTGCTGATGCTGACATCTGGTCCGGACTGAAGGACCTGACAACGATTACGGACATGTCGTCTACTGTCACTGCATATGATTCTCTCAACATTGATAGAATGGTGGAGGATTATATGAGTGACCGCATCCAAGTAGGCACGTCACACAGTCCGTACTTATACTGGCAGGAAAAAGAGGCAATTTGGAGGCCCTTGCACAAACTGGCTTTATTCTACCTAAGTTGCCCTCCCACAAGTGTGTACTCCGAAAGAGTGTTTAGTGCCGCCGCTCACCTTGTCAGCAATCGGCGTACGAGGTTACATCCAGAAAATGTGGAGAAGATGATGTTCATTAAAATGAATTATAATCAATTCCTCCGCGGAGACATTGACCAGCAGCAATTGCCTCCACAAAGTACACAGGGAGCTGAGATGGTGGATTCCAGTGGGGACGAATTGATAATCTGTGAGGAGGGGGATGTACACGGTGATATATCGGAGGGTGAAGATGAGGTGGACATCTTGCCTCTGTAGAGCCAGTTTGTGCAAGGAGAGATTAATTGCTTCTTTTTTGGGGGGGGTCCAAACCAACCCGTCATATCAGTCACAGTCGTGTGGCAGACCCTGTCACTGAAATGATGGGTTGGTTAAAGTGTGCATGTCCTGTTTTGTTTATACAACATAAGGGTGGGTGGGAGGGCCCAAGGATAATTCCATCTTGCACCTCTTTTTTCTTTTCTTTTTCTTTGCATCATGTGCTGATTGGGGAGGGTTTTTTGGAAGGGACATCCTGCGTGACACTGCAGTGCCACTCCTAGATGGGCCCGGTGTTTGTGTCGGCCACTAGGGTCGCTAATCTTACTCACACAGCTACCTCATTGCGCCTCTTTTTTTCTTTGCGTCATGTGCTGTTTGGGGAGGGTTTTTTGGAAGGGACATCCTGCGTGACACTGCAGTGCCACTCCTAGATGTGCCCGGTGTTTGTGTCGGCCACTAGGGTCGCTAATCTTACTCACACAGTCAGCTACCTCATTGCGCCTCTTTTTTTCTTTGCGTCATGTGCTGTTTGGGGAGGGTTTTTTGGAAGGGCCATCCTGCGTGACACTGCAGTGCCACTCCTAGATGGGCCCGGTGTTTGTGTCGGCCACTAGGGTCGCTTATCTTACTCACACAGCGACCTCGGTGCAAATTTTAGGACTAAAAATAATATTGTGAGGTGTGATGTGTTCAGAATAGGCTGAAAATGAGTGTAAATTATGTTTTTTGAGGTTAATAATACTTTGGGATCAAAATTACCCCCAAATTCTATGATTTAAGCTGTTTTTTAGGGTTTTTTTAAAAAAACACCCGAATCCAAAACACACCCGAATCCGACAAAAAAAATTCGGTGAGGTTTTGCCAAAACGCGGTCGAACCCAAAACACGGCCGCGGAACCGAACCCAAAACCAAAACACAAAACCCGAAAAATTTCCGGCGCTCATCTCTACCCAAAATGGCTGCCTCACATGGTACTCTCTTGTGTAGAATAAACAATGCATGGTTTTAAACTCTCCTAATATATTTGTCTCCCTAAGTATGTGTCATTTCTTCACCTTTTGAGAGAATTTATTTATTAATACAAATTCAAGCAAAATATATTTAAAAAATAAATGTCTATTTTTATTTTAAGCAAAATGTAGCCTATTTTTGTTCTACTACTACTTCTTCTTCATCTTCTTCTTCTTCTTCTTCTTCTTCTTTGTCTTCCTCTTCTTCTTTAAAAACACCACACCGTCTTTAAGAAAAAAGTTTATTAGTCAGGGTCTTCACCTGGGGGCGGCAGCCTTTAAGTTCTTTAGCATGGCTGCCGCCTTCCCAGGGCTTCCAGCTTCTTCACCTGGTGGGCGGCGGCTGTTAAGCTCTTTTGCATAGCACTTGGAGAACCACAAGTGCCAGCATGTCCGGACATAAAGGGCCCACTGGCACCTGTAGTCCACCTGTAAAAAAAATATTAAAATAAAAACACCACTCCGTCTTTAAAAAAAAGTTTATTAGTCAGGGTCTTCACCTGGGGGCGGCAGCCTTTAAGCTTTTTTGCATGGCTGCCGCCTCTCCAGGGCTTCCGACGCGTTCACCTGGGTAGCCGCCGCCTCCCCAGGGCTTCCAGCGTCTTCACCGGGGAGGCAGCGGCCTTTAAGCTCTTTTGCATGGCTGCCGCCTTCCCAGGGCTTCCAGCGTCTTCACCTGGTGGGCGGCAGCCGTTAAGCTCTTTTGCATAGCACTTGGAGAACCACAAGTGCCAGCATGTCCGGACATAAAGGGCCCGCTGGCACCTGTAGTCCACCTGTAAAGAAAATATTAAATTAAAAACACCACACCATCTTTAAAAAAAAGTTTATTATTCAGGGTCTTCACCTGGGGGCGGCGGCCTTTAAGCTCGTTTGCATGGCTACAGCCCATCCAGGACTTCCAGCGTCTTCTTTCTTCAGGAGCTCTTCCGCCGTCGGACTGACGCCGATGCCTCGTACTGACTTATATAAGTCAGCCGGAGGGGCCGGGGTGATGACGCAGCAAGCCGTGATTGGCTCGTGGTTGCCATCTTGAATTTAAAAAAGTACGCTGAGGTGCCATTTTTGAAATTGGTACTGCTCCGCTGCCAAACTCTGCAGAATGGCAGTGCCACTAATACTCTCACTGCCACCAATGCCCACACCTCCGCGCACCCATATAGTGATGGCAGCGGATCCAGTGACGGATCCTCTGGCCAATCACTGTGGCCTCACTGACAGGGGTGTGCTTTCATGGGTTGAAAGCACGTCCCTGTATGAAAGCAGCACCTCTAATGTTGCCGCTTTCCCATGCATTTCCAATGGACTTTTAATACCCATGGCTAGGCCCCGCCCACCCCCGCCCCCCGCTCCCACACCCTTCCCCATTCACACTGGGAGGCACCACGATCGGTGCCTCCCAAACATATTTAAACAGGGATAATGATTAGATTAATATAATGGAGATACTTATGACACAGAATACAGTATGTGTCATAAGTATCTTCTTTATATTATTTTAATCATTAATGACAGGGGAGGCACTGCCTCCCCTGCCTTCCCTGACTGCACGTCCCTGGTTTGCCCAGACCACCCGCCCTCCAACTAACCTTGCCTAACCCAGTCTTCCCATCTGTCACCTCAAATCTGATATCTTGACCTATTTACCCGGCAGGAGAAAAACGCACCTATATGTCAATGGTTAGAGAGTGAAAAAAGAGAGCAAGAAATGAGTGGGGCATGGAGAGCCCACCGGGGGAATGCAGAGGTAAAGGCCCATGCTTAGGGGTGTGGCCTGCTGCCACAGAGGCTTGGCTAACATGGTATAGGGCCCATGATAAATATATATAGTAAATACTGCTAGTACATGCATGATAATGTACCAGATTAATAACTGCAATGCACTGTAGATAATATGTATAATGTACAATTCAAGTGCACAGACGGGACCTGATCCATAGACGAGGAGGTGGGCCCCCAGACAGTAGGGCCCACCGGTGGTTTCCCCTGTACCCCTATGGGTTATGACTGTCCCCCTCCCCCCACACTCCCTGAGTGGGAATGAGGGGGGAGGGGGACAGTCATAACCACCATAGCATTCCTTTCTGACGCTAACAGGAATTACAACTGTACAAATGTAGCTATTCTCGTTGTGGCTACATCTTAAGGCGATTGCGCCTTGTTAGTCGCGACCGCACCGCGTACATCTGGACATCTAAGACATGTGTGTGCCCCATTCACATGGATGGGGGCGGCAAATGCCGCAACTCGACATAGCTAGGCACAGGTGCGCATTGCTGCGTCGAGGGTGCACGTTTCCCTCAGGTGTAGCCATGATCAGCATGGCTACATCTGTATATAGTATTGGATAAAAACAAAGGTAATGATTAAAGCACAATTTAATTCTCTTACATCTCTACATATTAATAAAAATGGATCAGCGTGCAACACTGGCACACTGGGATTTAGGCAGGCAGAGAGAGAGAGAGAGAGAGAGAGAGAGAGAGTAAAGCACCTGTGAGGATACCAGGTTCCAAATCACTCAGTCATGGTGGTAGATGAAAAACCAACAGTGGTTTATTAAACAGAATGGGTTATAAACAGCTCAGCACACTTCTGTGATCCAATTCTACACGACAATTCCCTCCTGGAACTCCTGACAGAACATTACTTCTTAGTCAGTCTCCTGCCACTCTCTCACCTTCTCTCTCCGATCTCTCTCACCTCCCCTCTTTGCTATTCTCAAACCTTTGTCTTTCCTACAATAAGGCGACACCCCCAGACAGTTTCAAAGCAAACCTACTTTCACATGTCCAGGCATGTCCCCTAGGCCACAATAGATGTTAACTAAAGTAACCTTACTTAATCTGATTGTGTGGCCTGGAATCCATTGTGTGGGGAAGAATGAGGGGGGGCGGGGGGTGTATGGCCTGACATCTGAGACTGGCTGTATCTACACAACAGCAAACACACAGGTTATCTGCGCAGTCATATGGGGGAAACATTATTTTACAAACTATAACACAATAACCAATACATTCATATATATACATCGAAAACATAACTGTACCCTTGTAACAATAACATCCTACAATATAATACAATATTGCCTAACATATAACTAATAATTGGTGAAGTCCATGTGTAGGACCAGGGCTAGGAAAGTAACCACGTATCTTTTATCACTGAGCGACATGATGCGCCAGCTGTGTCATCACATGTCGTCACATTACCTTCCCCTACTTTCTCGCCCTGTGTCCTAAGTAGCTTAAGCTTGCTGAGCGCAGTGATGCTCTTCTACCTCAGACAGTCTGTGCCCCATCATAACAATGACTGGCTGGTTTCTCTTGTGGGTCTGGTGGTTTTTGTGAATAGCCTTTTACAGTTTGTACGGAGCCCACCAGCGTCCCAGGTCCAAAGTCTGTGGTAATTGTCATGAGGCTTGTGTGGGAATTTCTTTCCCCGGTCTGGTGGGTGCGTGGCCCACAGTACATAAATCAATACAGTCTTACCAGGGTCCGGTGGAAACGTGATCAGCAGTCCATAGGTCTTGTATTTCCCCCCGGTGTCCCATCCAAATACATTAATCAAAGTCCCCTTTGTAGACAGCCGCTGGGTTGGGGTAACAGCATGTGCAACAGTATAATTCAGTAAGTCCAATAACTGCACCTGGGGACTTAATAATTCCCCTACACCCAACTGGGTAACCTCACATTTCAGATAGTCACAATTTTTACTCCATAAACAAAATCTGATCTCTGGGGCCCTCACTCTCCCTCCCCAACAATGTATTCCCTGGGAACCCCACTTCCATCACCTCTGGTGCATCAGGACAGTGGCTTCCCTCCCCCAAACATGAACCACGGGTATGGTAATTGTCAGGGCACAATGGGGATTCCTTCATGCCAGAAGTTTCTTCTGTGCTATCCTGGGTAAATGCTTCCTCCAGCCTGGCTGGCTGGGTAACTTGTGGGATCCTACTCTGAGTCTTGTATGCTTTGGCCTGGAGTACAATCTGCTCAGCTTCCTTGTGTGTACCCACCAACTCGACCATCGTTGTACTGGAACAAGGATGTAGGTTCACCGGGACAGTGGCATTACCTTCTCCATTCACTGCTACATGTCCTGGCTGACCACCATTGTCCTGGTTAGAGTCAGTCATTTCACCTTGCACACAATGCCAGTCCAAAACACATTCAGTTGCCCTAGAGTAGAGCAACATGTTCCCTTCCAGTTCCTGAGCTGATGCTATTTTCACCAGGTCTGATACCTGGATTTTCTCTGAGTCATATGGAAGATTCTGGCATTCAGACTGCAGCTCCTTACCATCAAGTTCACTGAATGGGCACAGACTTCCAGAATCTTCTGGGAGAGATACAATAGCTGGGGATACACTGGGCCCTTCCTGAACATCCTTTTCTGATAAAATAACTGGGGCAGCCATGAACATAGCTTCACAATAGGCCTCCCTCAGCCGAATATGCTGATCAGCCTGCAGTGAGACACTGTCTGCACTAGCCATGCTTATAGTTGGGACATTACCACCTACTGCTGCCCTCGCAGAGATCTCCTCTTCCACCTCTGCCAATAGGAAGGTATAGTGCATCTTCTCCTGGGGTGTTTGGTTGACAGACCCCACTTCCTTCTCATTTTCAGTAGCCTCCCCCAAACACAACACTGTAAATGGCTCAATAGCCAGGACTGGTTGGTGCTCACCTGAAGGATTCCCTTGGAGGCTCTGTTGCTCGAGTGGTGGTCGGGTGATAGTAGCGACTTCTTCCTCAATGTCTCGCTGGCACTCTGCGATGGTTTCTATATCCTCCAAGCCCACAAATGGCCACTTGTAACACAGCTCAGACTGGTCACAAAGTGTTTTACTGCGACATTCCCCCAGGGACAAGAGAACGGGTTGCAGACAGTGCTTCCTTGCATCCACCTGGACAAGCTCATCCTTTTCCAGTGTAACATACTGGGCAGACAGTTCTTGACGCTCTCTCACTAAGTCCTCATCTTCCGTCTCAGCAACAGGGAAGTTGTAGTGCAGTTCCTCCTGGGGTGCCTGGATTGTGCTCACTGCTTTCTTCACTTCATGTGCTTCCTTCCGTATAGACCACTGGGCAACTTCTTCCCTTGGGTATGGGAGAAGCTGTTGCAGGTGGTGCCTTTCCGCATCCACCCTGTAACACTGGCCTCGCCATGCTGGGGTATCCAGGGGCCCCCGATCCAATGCCACTTCCTCTGGCTCTGTCCGGGAAGGCAATTTACTCTGCACTTGCCCTTCCGTCTCTGTATATTGTATCCTTTGTGTCATTTGGGCCACTGTGGCGATCACTTCCTCCCTGAATTCCTCAAACTCTGGCTCCCCCAGCAGATTCCATGTGGCTGCTTCACTTCTGCAGTGCATGAACGCATTCCCCAGATGACACAACTTGTCCTGTATGCTGGATACTCTCCACCTGCTGATTTCCCACTGAGCTTCATTCCAGTACTCCCAAATGTACTGCATTTTGGAAACTATAAATAAAAGATCCGGCTTCCCAGCCTGCCGATATGCTGACAAATTTCCACTGCCCTGGTTCCATTACTGGTCTCCTCCGCTGAGGCCTGGACCATATCCTCTTCTTCCTCCTTATCACAAGGGTGCTCAACGTCCCATTGAGCCAGTTTTCCAATTAGGGATTCCTTGGTATCCACTGTGTTGATTACAATTTTTCTTCCATGACACAGTCCTTGCAGGACTCCCTTCTTGATGTCTTTGTAATATTGTGCTGCTGCCTCCAATCTGCTGTAATATCTTGCATCCATGCTTGTAACCTGAGTGATCCCTCTGCTTGCCACCAAATGTGAGGATACCAGGTTCCAAATCACTCAGTCATGGTGGTAGATGAAAAACCAACAGTGGTTTATTAAACAGAATGGGTTATAAACAGCTCAGCACACTTCTGTGATCCAATTCTACACGACAATTCCCTCCTGGAACTCCTGACAGAACATTACTTCTTAGTCAGTCTCCTGCCACTCTCTCACCTTCTCTCTCCGATCTCTCTCACCTCCCCTCTTTGCTATTCTCAAACCTTTGTCTTTCCTACAATAAGGCGACACCCCCAGACAGTTTCAAAGCAAACCTACTTTCACACGTCCAGGCATGTCCCCCAGGCCACAATAGATGTTAACTAAAGTAACCTTACTTAATCTGATTGTGTGGCCTGGAATCCATTGTGTGGGGAAGAATGAGGGGGGGGGGGTGTATGGCCTGACATCTGAGACTGGCTGTATCTACACAACAGCAAACACACAGGTTATCTGCGCAGTCATATGGGGGAAACATTATTTTACAAACTATCACACAATAACCAATACATTCATATATATACATCGAAAACATAACTGTACCCTTGTAACAATAACATCCTACAATATAATACAATATTGCCTAACATATAACTAATAATTGGTGAAGTCCATGTGTAGGACCAGGGCTAGGAAAGTAACCACGTATCTTTTATCACTGAGCGACACGATGCGCCAGCTGTGTCATCACATGTCGTCACAGCACCCTTCATATATCGCCAATGGCCCATTTGCAGCCGCTTGTGGATGTTAAGTAATGGCACTGTCCCAGTAGGTGTGAGATTTTGTTTTTATCCAATACTATGCTATCCCCAAGGTCGTAAGTCATATATTATAATAGTCATGCTAAACGTCTGCCGACGATTCAAAATAAGCTGCTCTTATCTTTGTCCAGTCACTAACCTTCTACCATTGTGCTATGCCGTGCCAGGCCTCTGAAAGCATATGCAAGAGACAGCAACAGCATAGCCCTGACATAGGCAGTTTCCATTATGACATCACAGCATGACCTCACACAACCCACCAGACCGGCTAAGACTGGTTATTTCTGGTTTGAGGCCCTTGTCTTTTACATGACTGACCTAAGGGAAATGTGGCTTAAAATTATTACATGAGAAAAATTTTATTACTGCCATTTGCCGACAGTTTTGCTCACTTAGGTGGTCATTCCGAGTTGTTCGCTCGTTGCCGATTTTCGTTATTTTGCGATTTTCCGCTTACTGCGCATGCGCAATGTCCGCAGTGCGACTGCGCCAAGTAAATTTGCTATGCAGTTAGGTATTTTACTCACGGCATTACGAGGTTTTTACTTCGTTCTGGTGATCGTAATGTGATTGACAGGAAGTGGGTGTTTCTGGGCGGAAACTGCCCGTTTTGTGGGTGTGTTGGAAAAAACGCTACCGTTTCTGGGAAAAACGCGGGAGTGGCTGGGGAAATGGGGGAGTGTCTGGGCGAACGCTGGGTGTGTTTGTGACGTCAAACCAGGAACGAAACTGACTGAACTGATCGCAATGGCTGAGTAAGTCCTGAGCTACTCAGAAACTGCTAAGAAAGGTCTATTCGCAATATTGCGAATCCGTCGGTCGCAATTTTGAGAAGCTAAGATTCACACCCAGTAGGCGGCGACTTAGCGTGTGCAAAGCTGCTAAAAGCAGCTTGCGAGCGAACAACTCGGAATGAGGACCTTAGTGGCATCTAATCTTGTGATGTATATTTTATATTTTACAAATAGAGCCTGATTAAGGTTGGATCGCAATCGCAATAAGCGATCCAACGGTAAAAATTGCTAAGAGGATGCGGGATCCTGCGCAGGGCCCATCCTGCGCATGCGCCTGCATTCTCTACGGCGCCCCACAGAAGATGCGATTGCTTCTGCCTGTCTATGAGGCAGAGATGGCCACGGGGGGGGGGTGTTGGCAACGCTCCATTTCAAAGACGGAGGTGGAGTATTGCGGGGACGAGACTTCAAAACAGGGGCGGCAACGGAGAAACAGGGGCGTAGTCGGTGCAGCTGCATGACATCACACGCAGCTGATGCTATCACAAAAATGGCTGTGGGTCTCATGCGGGCGCCTAACATGTGGGGCATACTAGCCCTGTGCTGGGCGTCCCCCCGCATGTCAGAGAATCTGATTATAAATGTGCTAAATTTAGCACATCTAGGATCAGGTCTGAATCACCCCCATGGAACAAAAAAAAGGCCCAAATTATGTGATTTTAGTTTTGTTTGTCAATTTTTGAAAACAAAACCAGTCACGGCAGTTTGGCAAAAACCAAATACAAAGCCGGATGACGAATCAGGGCCAATTGCAAATCCAGCAAAAATGGTCCTGTGCACATCTCTAGTAATATTCTAATACCACATTGAGTTTGCTAGCATTGTATGCCTAGGGATGTGCTGATATGAGACATTCCCTTTAACTCCTGTTTTATTGAGTTTAATAAATTATTCCTGTAGTTTAGCTGGTCATTCAAAACTTGGGATCAGTGCTACCATATGGTTCCTACTGGTCTGCACATGTGCACTGATGTTGCTTGCTAACTGGTAGCTGCATTAGAAGTTGTTGCATTCCACAGGAGTAGCTAGCTGCTTATATCCAGTTTTGCGTTCCACATGGCACAGTTTGGGAGCACCAGTTCCACATTTTACACATGGTACCCTGAGGTTACCGGCAGAGAGGTGCATCTCTGCCTGACCGATTACGTGACTTAAGTGTTGAATAGTGTATTGTTGCTATAGGATGTGATACCACTACCAGGCAGGCCATGTGGTCCAAATTAAACTACTGTACATGTAGTTTGCTGTCTTTTTGTACATTATTCTGTTGGTATAAACATACTTGCCTACTCTCCCTCATTCTGCAGGAGACTCCCTGAAATAGAAGAAATCTCCCAAACTCCCTGAATAGTCCAGCAATCTCACTGATTGCACCTTAACCCCTGATGGGGGGTAAGGTAGAGAATAGAATAACAGTTGGTAAGAGTAATTCTAGAAAGGCACTTGTAAATAATGGTAAGTTACCATTAAAGCAAAAGGGCAAAGGAAATATTAACATAAAATGTCTGCTTGCGAAAGCAAGAAGCCTATCAGGTAAAATGGGGGAATTGGAATGGCATGTATCAAAAAATCAGTATGATATTATAGGTATTACGGAAACATGGTGGGACGACTCTCACGACTGGGTTACTAATTTGGAGGGATATTCACTTCTCAGGAGGGACAGGGCTACCAAAAGGGGAGGAGGGGTATGTCTCTATGTAAAACCATCTCTAAAACCAAACTTAATATATGTTATTTACGAGGGGACTGGTGATAATGTGGAATCACTATGGGTTGAGATCACTAGTGGGGGCACTGAAATAAAGAAACTAGTCATTGGCACGTGCTACAAGCAACCAGATATTAGCATACGTGACGAGGAACTGCTCTCACAGCAAATTGAAAAAGCTGCGGGAATGGGGGACATCCTAGTGTTAGGGGATTTTTAACTATCCGGGTATAAACTGGAGTAACGATTCATGTGTAAAAATTAGGAGCAACAGGATTCTAAACACATTAAAGGATCAATACTTGTCTCAATTAGTCGAGGACCCAACCAGAGGTAATAATGTTCTGGACCAAGTTATTACCAATAATGTGGACATTATATCAAACATTACAGTTGGGGAGACCTTGGGAAACAGTGATCACTATATGATCACATTCAGCATCAGTTTCAAGAAACATAGCTATAAGGAATCAACAAAAACATTCAACTTTAGAAAAGCTAACTTCAATATGCTAAACGACATTGACTGGGAAGTTTTGTTTCATAGTAAAGACACATCGGAAATGTGGGATGCTTTAAAAGGGTTGCTTGATAGCAATATTCACAAATTCATACCCTTGGGCTGTAAATGCAAGAGTAATAGACTCAAATCAATGTGGCTTAATAAGGATGTCAAAGAAGCAATGGCTTAAAAGAGGTGTTCTTTTAAAGCATTTAAAACTAATGGAGGGGAGGAGTCATTCCAGTATTACAAAGAATGCAATAAAAGATGCAAAAAAGTAATAAGGGTAGCTACAATTGTAAACGAAAAACAAATTGCTATAGAGAATAAAGCCAATCCCAAAGAGTTTTATAAATACATAAACATTAAAGGGTTAAAAAAATAGAACATAGGCCCATTAAAAGATGAACTGTGAACCTTGGAAACGATGTCAAAATAAAAGCGGATATACTGAACAGCTTTTTTTCACCAGGGAGGATCAGACGGTGTTAGTAGTGCATAACGACAGTGAAGGTAATGATTCTTGGCTAGATGCTTGTTTAAGTGAGGAAATAGTCCTGGAGAGACTAAGCAACATAAAGATTAATAAATCACCGGGACCAAATGGTTTTCATACGAGGGTTATTATGGAGCTTAAGGCACAGCTTGCAAGACCCTTATACTTGATTTTCTATAGTTCCATTAAATTGGGTATGGTACCGATGGATTGGCGTATAGCTGAGGTAGTGCCATTATTTAAAAAGGGTTCTAAAAAATCATCCTGGGTACTATAGACCAGTTAGTTTAACCTCTATAGTGGGTAAAATATTGGAAGGAATTTTGAGGGATAGCATAGAGGATTATCTGCGGAATACTAAATTTATGAGCAGGAGTTAGCATGGGTTTGTGAGCGACAGATCATGTCAAACTAACTTAATTAGCTTCTACGACGAAGTGAGCGATAATCTTAACCAGGGAAAAGCAGTGGATGTGGTCTATTTAGATTTTGCAAAAGCCTTCAATACAGTGCCTCACAAGAGACTGATCATCAAATTAAGGGAACTTGGCCTAGGATACACTATTTGTACATGGATAGGTAATTGGCTGGATAACAGGGTACAACGAGTAGTGGTCAATGAGATGTTCTCCAGCTGGGCACTAGTAGTCAGCGGTATACCACAAGGGTCCATATTTGGTCCGCTACTGTTCAATATATGTATTAATGACCTAGGAATAGGCCTGGGAAGCATAGTATCAATCTTTGCAGATGATACTAAACTGTGTAAGGTAATTAATTCAGAAATAGATGTGGAGTCTCTACAGAATGACTTATTTAAACTTGAATTCTGGGTGTCTAAATGGGGAATGAGGTTCAATATTGAAAAATGCAAAGCTATGCATTTTGGGATTAAAAACAAACTTGCATCCTATTCACTTAATGGGGAAAATATAGGGGTATCAGTAGTGGAAAAAGATTTGGGGGTCCTCATAGATAATACACTCAATAGCAGTACACAGTGTCAAAATGCAGTGAAGAAGACAAGTAAAATCCTTGCTTGCATAAAACGGGGTATTGAGACCAGGGACGAGGATGTAATCATGCTGCTGTACAAATCATTGGAACGTCCGCACCTGGAATATTGTGTTAAGTTTTTGGCACCATATTATAAAAAAGATATTGGAGAACTCGAAAGAGTTTAAAGGCGTGCTACTAAACTGATTAAAGGGTTAGAGACACTGGAGTACGAGGAAAGGCTAACTATGTTAAATATGTATACTCTAGAAAAGAGGCGTCTAAGAGGAGATATTATTAATATCTTCAAATATGTAAAGAGTCATTACAAGGAGTTAGCAGGGGATTTGTTTATTAATAGAACTCTGTATAGGACACATGGACACTCACTGAGGTTAGAGGAGAGAAAATTCCATACAAAACGTAGGAAGGGGTTCTTCAGGGCAATAAAGATTTGGAACTCCCTGCCGGAGAAAGTAATAATGGCGGACTCTGTAAATGCATTCAAAATCAGATTGGACAGCTTTCTAGCTGAAAACAGTATAACCTGGGCAGAGTCAAGGTCTGCAGAAGCATGACCGGAACACCAACTGTCAGTGCAGTGCTATATGCTGGAAGTCCAACTGCACTAAGTGAGTGTAATAATTCCACTCATACTGTATAGTCATTTTGGACAGGTTGGTATTGGGTGATCGGTGGTTGGGAGACTGGCGGTCACCATACCGACGCCGGGATTCCGTCTGTCAGATGGCCAGCAGGGGGGATTTCGGCAAGCACAACAAAGACCCTTGCGGGCTCGTTGCGCTTGCCACAGGTTCTATCCCACTCTATGGGAATAGTCCCTGTTGCTCGGCATGCCAACTGGCGGGCTAGTCAGTGTTCATGACGCCAGCGCTGGTATTGTAACCGCATCCTTTTTGGACTTGAGGAGCCTGCACACTGCAAGCATCTGGTTGTTCATTTATTGTTCCTCTCCCTGATGTTAGATTGAGACCATACATACCTCAATCCTTTTCTAGGTCACTAAGCTATACAACAGTGAAAATGTGATATAAATTCATACAGTAGTTTTTGTGTGATGCCAGAACGTACAGACACAGTCTAAATTTCACTTTTTTTTTGTCTCCATGGTCCATAAACAGTCCCTAGAAGTATAATTCTCAATAAAAAAATGTCTATGTACAGACACAACCCTTACAGTTTTATTATATGTATATATTTTTATTGTAGGGTGTCCCTATTTATCTTTGGCTATGTAAGGCTTTGTGTGAACCCAATTTCCACTGTTGTTATGTTGTTTATTACTGTTCCAGTGTTTCAATGATAACCTCATTTAAGGACAAAACGATGAAAACTAGTGTGCCCTGAGCAGTCTCCAGGTGTGCCGCCATAGAAGCACATCCAGGCCCGTCAGTGTTTTGCCGTTACTGAGGCCCTGGAACGATCAATACTGGTGGGTTTAGTGGTTGCAGAGCCAGTTCTTATTTAGGACCCGGGCAGTGTTGGGCTCTTCTGGCTTTCTCAGATGTGGCTCAGGCGTTACCTATGGAGAAGCTGTAACATGACATTATAGGACATGCAACTGCACCATGCATCACCATTATATTTGAATGTGCCTTGGCAATACTTAAATCTTGTTCAGTGTGCCGCGAGATGTAAAGGGTTGAAAATCTCTTTGCTACAGTGTCGTCACCATGTTGTTATAAAAACAACAAAAGATGAGCATTGGTAAAGGGGCTGCTGGAGGGGCCTGGCAGAAGCCCCAGTTTGCTACCCCTCCCCAGTATGCCTGTGCTGTAGCCAGTGGCAGTGGCGCCGTCTTCATGGTGATTTCTTTGGGAAGATGGCACTGCACATAGAAAGCAAAGACTCTGGCACTGCTCCTGATTGGCTTCTGGTCCGTGAACACGGACCGGCACCTGATTTAAGATACCCGTGCCATCGCTGGAGATTGGACTGGGGAGCAAAAGAGGTGTGCGCTGTACTCTCCTGCCCTCGATGCAAGCAAGGTGGTTGGGCCGCAAAAGGACCCCTGCCCGCGGGCCACAAAAGGATGCGGTAGGAGCTGCGAGTTTGACACCCCTGCCCTAGAGTTTCAGAATTTCTGTCATGGCACCCCAAGACCATAGTTTCTTAGTGAGAAATTTAGAAAAAAATATAAAATGAAGTAAATAGTGTTTATAATATGTTAACCTTAGGTTCAGTTATGTGGTGAAGGACTGGTTTTGCCGATTAAATTCAGTATAAGCAATTTGAATTGTTCATGGACCACCAAACTACAGCACCACTGCAAGGCCTCCCCTATCCCCCCCTTCCCACCTTTCCTAAGGAACCCCAGGGTCTCACGGCCCCCTGTATGGAAACTACTGCCATAAAATAAACTTATTTTTATAACTACATGTAATACACCTTAGATCTCAGTTCCTTTAAGGTTTTATATCCTTGTATACAGTAAACTACACATATTTGAAAATCCTACACCAGGCACAAGTAATAATTCAGATGCGTTGTTGACCGGCGGCCGGGATCCTGGTGGTCAGCATACCGATGACGGTATCCTGACTGCCAGAATGCCGGGAGAGGGGCAAGCAAAGTGAAGCCCCTTGCTGTGGGCTTCACGCTGCGAGCTTGGTGGCTTGCTGCTCTTGCCACAGGTTCTATTCCCTCTCTATGGGTGTCATGGACACCAACTAGTGGGAATAGTCCTTGGCCCCACTGACTGCATTCGGTGGCCGGGATCCCGGTGGTGGTAAGCTGACCGCCGGGATGGTGACTACATCCCATTTAGATGACTATGTGGGAGTTTTAGCATTATTATCCTATTTGTATATAAAAAGTGTTGAAAGGGGAGAGCGCTACTGCACAGATTCCATACTGTTCCTTCAGGAAGGCTTCTCTCCCTGTACCAAGATGGCTGCTGACTTCCAGTGATCCTGCCGAATAACACCCCTCTCATCTCAGCCTCCGCTCAGTGAGAACCAGTGTGTAACAGTGATTGAGTGGGGTTCATAGAAATATTTTATGCAATTCACAGTATAAGCTTACCATCTTCAGAGTGTTGGAGAATTATTATACATTTTTATTTTTTGGTCAGAGAATTTTTCTTTTAGGAGAGAGAATTGACAGCATTGGAAAGGAATGAGTTAAACATCTTGTGAGGGGTGGACCTAGCTGGAAGGAAAGTACAGCCCTTGAAAAATGGGAGGGTTAGTATATATAGGGAAGGATAGGCCATTTTGTTTCTCTCTGTTGGTGAAATTGCCTTGCATGAGTATTGCTGAGTGAGAGCTGAATAACACCAGTGCTGCTGCATCAGCATGTAGCAGAAGATTTTGCACAGAAGTAAGTAGTACCAGAAGCAGCAGCAAGTGTTTGGACATCTGGACTAATAGGACAGTGATTATATCACAGAAAGGTGAGCAGCATGACACACATGCTCACTCACAGACACACATAGACTTGGGCTAGGCAGTGCATATACTATTTTTTTTTTTTATTAGATCTGTATTGCTGGGCTGTGTTGTACTTTTACCTTTCATTTTACAGCATCAGTTTCAGGAAGTGAAAATCCAGTGAAGTGAGTGAGACAGTGAGAAGCCTAATGCAGCTGCTGGCTCTATTCTGTCTGTGTCTGACTCCTCCTTCCTGATCAACTAATCTTTGCCAAAGCTGTGAACTGAATAAACTATTTCACTTTGAAGATTAGTTGATTTTGAACTAATCATTCATGAACTACCAATCACTAGCCAGTTTCAACGTCTCCCCTGCTGCCTCCCTTACAGCCGGCGGGGAGCGGCGGCGGGGGTCGTCCCAGGATAGGGCGCGGCAGCATTGAGCCCCACAGAGGTGCCTTCCCTGCAGACAGAGAGAGCTCCGGCCTGCGGGGGGAGGGCACGCGCAGGGGGTCCGGTGGCAGGCACAGCAGCGATAGTGAGGGCCAGCAGGCGCAGGATAGGATAGATGATTGGCGGGGGGCCACGCCAATTGTGGTCAAGGGGGCCAGCGGATCACCAGCAGGCCAGGCGGGGCATTGGCCGTTGGGTCCCTGCCGGCCGACGTGCCAGGAGAGGTGCGCCGGCATCTGCGTGGGGCTCCCGCTGGTGCCGGACGCGACTTTTGGGGAAGTCAGGAGACTTCCAGAGAGTTGGCGTCGGCTCTGTCGACGGTGGTGGTGGCATTGGGCCCATTGGCCGCATCCCCGGGCGCGCACGCAGAAGCAAGGGCGTCCGGTACGCAGCCGGGGTCAGCGGCTCAGCGAATAGCGCGCGCTTTCCGTGACCTGGGGGCAGCGCATTTGGGACACCGTCCAGTACGGACGGAGCGCGGACGCGAGGTGGGGATGTCTTTGCCCCGGAGTGCTAGGCAGGCCCCGGGAGTGGTTTCCGGGTCCCGTGCTTTGTCTTCTTTTTCAGGTGATCGCGGAGAGGTTGAGTGAGCGATGGGAGTATTTTGAAGTTTCCACACTGGAGGACTCCCAGTCCGAACAGTCGACAGCATCAGGGGAGCTCGGGGAAGAGGAGATGGCAGAGTTCGAGGAAGAAGACGTAGGTTTGGCCACGCCGGAGGATTCCATGTCGGGGCAGTCGGCGGCATCAGGTGAGGTGGTGCAGTCGGTATCGGGTTCCTCCACGAGCTCTAGTCCTCGTAGTTCTTCCTCTTCCTCCTCTTCATCGTCTCTGTCGTCGCGGGAGTCCGAAGTCAGTAGCACGACTAGGGCGAGGAAGCGGGCGACGAAATTCTCCAAGAGGGCAGCGGGCCAGCAGAAGAGGCGTGAGAGACGCAAGCGGCTTAGCGAGGAAACTCGTAGGGCCAAGAAGTGCCGCGATTTGCCCAGTGTCGTGCGCTGCGACTAAACTGCTGTAATGCGAGGGCTGCGAGATAGTTGCCGCTGGAAGATTCACAGGGGGGACTTCGTGGATGTGTTCGTCTTGACGAAGGACGCGAAGAAGGAGTATAAGGCGGCGGTCTCAAAGAAGGGCATCGGGGCTGAGGCATTCCGTACCTTCGATAATTGGCTGGCCGGGTTTTGGGTCTTCGCGGCGTGTTACCTGGAGGACAGGCCGAACGAGCACATTAACATAATTCGGTACCTGCATCTCATGCATGACATGCAGCGCACGTCTTCGGGTTCGGAATGGCGTAAGTACGACCAGGAATTCAGGGAAAAGCAGGACGGTTTGCAGGTCATGGATTTTGGGTTCAAGGACGTTGAGGTCTGGCTCAAGGTCACGAGGGCTTCGCAACAGGCTGAGGAGCCCTGGAAGCCGGGGGCGGATGGGCACCGCACAGGGTCGTCCGCCCAGGGGTCCGGCGCGGACGGCGGGTTGGCCAAGCCGGGTTGATCGGCCGTCCGCACAGGGGGGCGAGCCGCCACAAAAAGACAATGTTTCGCGTTTAACAACGCGGCGTGTTCCTTCGGCAAACAGTGTCGTTTTCGACACTCATGCCTGCAGTGTGGCGGATCCCACCCAGCCTCCTCCTGCTTCAAAGGCAGTCGGCAGGGTGCCCGGGGTAAGCCAACTTACCCCAGGCCAGCCGCAGGCGGGAGCACTCCGCAGAGCGCCAACACCAATTAATTTGGAAACTATGGGCCGGTGGTTTGACTGGTATCCGAATAGGGAGGATGCACAATTTTTGTTTTCCGGTTTTCAGTTTGGGTTTCGCTTGCCTGTTGCGAGCGAGGTGTCCGTGCGGGCCCAGCGGAACCTCCAGTCTGCCCGAGCCTTGCCGTTAGTACTGAGGGAGGAAGTGGATAAAGAGGTCAGGTTGGGCAGGATGGAGGGACCGTTCCTATCACCCCCGGTGGATGACTTGGTCATCTCTCCAGTGGGGGTGGTTCCCAAGAAGACTCCAGGCGCTTTCCGGCTCATTCAGCATATTTCTTACCCGTCGGGGGCGTCGGTCAACGACGCAATACCGCCGACTCATTGCTCGGTGGTGTATCAGTCGTTTGACGAAGCGTTGGAGATGGTCCGCAGTTACGGGACTGGGGCCCTCATGGCTAAGATCGATGTTGAGTCCGCTTTTCGGTTACTGCCATTACATCCGGACTCGTTCCGTTTTATGGGTTTCCGGAGCGGAGTATTTCATCGACAAATGTTTGCCGATGGGATGTTCCGTTTCATGCTCATGTTTCGAGCGTTTTAGCACGTTTCTACATTGGTGCGTGGAGTCTTCGTCAGGGGGTCACGGGGTAGCACATTACCTCGATGACTTCCTGTGCGCGGGTCCGGCAAATTCACCACGGTGCGGCAACTTGCTTTTCAGCATCCGAGCGCTGTTTTTCCACTTCGGCGTTCCGGTAGCCGAGGATAGAACAGAGGGCCCGTCCTCCTGTTTGTCCTGTTTGGGGATTGGGATTGACACGGTGGCAGGATCGTGTTGGCTGCCTCGGGACAAGGTGGTGAAGCTCCGCGACGCTATTTGCCGGTTTGAGGGGTCGCGTAAGGTCACACTGCGGCAGGCGCAGTCCTTGCTGGGCATGTTGAACTTTGCTTGTCGGGTAATCCCGATGGGCAGGGTTTTCTGCCGGAAGTTAAAAAGGGCGACTGCGGGGTGTGTCAGACCACACCATTTCGTGCGTTTGTCCTCAGAGATCAAGAGGGATTTGGCCGTATGGGCCTCGTTCCTAGAGGACTTCAACAGGGTGTGTATATGGCAGGCCCCAATGGTGGACAGCGCTCGGTTGCAGCTGTTCACCGATGCAGCGGGTGTCTCTGGATTCGGCTGCTATCTGGAGGAATCTTGGTGCGCGGCCTCGTGGCCGGCGGAATGGCATCGCGAAGGTTTAACTAAGGACCTTTTGCTGCTGGAGCTTTTACCCATTATGGTAGCACTGGAGGTATGGGGCGATCGGCTGGCTCATCGCAGCATCTTGTTTAGATGTGACAATCTGGGCGTGGTGCATGCGATAAATAACCAGAGCGCAAAGTCGCTGGTCGTTCTGCGGGTGCTGGGGCAGTTGCTGTTGACATGCCTTCGTCGGAACGTGTGGTTCCGTGCGCAGCACGTGCCGGGGCTAGAGAACGGAATTGCTGACGCGTTATCACGAGGGCAGTGGGAAAGATTTTGTTTGTTGGCACCCGAGGCCGACGAGCATGGTTTTCATTGTCCCGGTTATGTTTGGCAGGTGATCGGGCCGGACTGGAGGGTCTAGCGTTGCGGTCAGTCGCGCCAACTACGCTTACGGCTTACAGGCAAGCCTGGAGCGAGTGGGAGGAGTTTGTTCAATGACGGAATTCACAAGGTAAGAGTGGGCATCGGATGATGCTTTCTTTTATTTGGCAGCTGTATGTTTCGGGTAGGTCCAGAGCGGTGGTTGCCCGGTACTTGGCTGGTATTTAGTTTTTCAGCAAAATAAAGGGCGTCCCTGATGTGACGAAAAGTGGGATTCTGCTGAAGGCGATGAAAGGATGGGCGCGAGTCGCGCCGACACCGCCTGACAGGAGGCGGCCCATTGACGCGGCCTCGTTGCCGGCTGTCATCAGGGCGGTGGGAGGTGTCGCATCGTCCATGTTTGAGTCGCTGTTGTTCAGTTTGGCGTTCTCAATGGCTTACCATGGGGCCTTTAGGGTTTCGGAATTGGTAGCGCCTTCTAAGCGAGCAGATTCGCGCATGCTTGTCGGGGACGTGGTGGTGGGTGAGAGGTCCTTGCTTTGCAGATTGCGTCGCTCTAAGGCGGACCAAGTGGGGAGAGGTCGATGGGTCGCCTTGGTTCCGGCTCTTGATGAGAGCATTTGCCCAGTAAGGTTGGCAGTGCGATATGAGGCAGTACGGCCCGACGGTCGGGGGTCATGGCTGCTGCATTATGATGGGCTGCCGGTGACGAAATATCAATTTTGTTGGATGCTGGGTCGCTGTCTTGTGAGCTTGGGCCTTCCACCCGCTGCGTTCGGGACGCATTCCTTCCGCATAGGGGCTGCGACGGCGGGATTTTCCATGGCTGAGATCCAGGCGGTGGGGCGATGGAAGTCGTCAAGTTACAGACGGTATATTCGCCCCGTTGCATGAGATATTGGCTCGCGCGTGTTTTTGTGCACTTGCTGTTGTTAATCATGATTGTTACAGTTCAGTAAGTTATGGTGTTGTGCGTTTTGTCTGTCTTCCCATTTTATCCTACTCAGGGATTAGCTACTCGCCGTTGCGGGCATGAGCCGGCAGCGGGGGTCTGGAGTTATTTTGCGATTTTTTTGCCTGACTTGACGGACTGAATTCTAATCCACAATTCGGCTAATTCGTTCTAATCAGAGTCCCTCAGCAGGTCTTTACGCTTTCACCTCCAGCTGAGTTCTTACGTGTTTTACCCTTTTTTACCCCCCCCCCCCCTTTTTATTTTTAATTTTGTTTTCAACTTCCCCTTTTGTGTGTTCATGTTCTGCTTCAAATTGGCTGGAAGCTGAGGCAGATCGGCTAGGCCGAGATTTCTGCAGTATTCGGAAACAAATTTTTTTCTTTTTGGCAGATCCTTCAGGTTAATGCAGTAAATTAAACAATGGTATAGATGATTAGTAACCACTTTTACCCCCTTTTCCTCCTCTTCAGATTGGTTGGAAGATGACTTGCCTATTTGGGTGGTTGGCCACTCTTATGTGTATTGGGCCGCCCAGTTTTGGCCTCGGAGGGGGCACAGATGTTTCCTAGGGCTCGAGGAGTTCGTTGGCTTGGTTGGCAAGGGATGATGTGGACGGAGTTGAGAAGTAGACTAGTGAGTCAGGCCAGCAAGCATGGAGCCCTAGGGTGTTGGTTGTCCATTTAGGTGGCAACGACCTGGGGAAGAGGACGTCTTTGGAAATGTGGTGGGCCATGATACAGGATCTGGCAAGTTTGGCCGCAGCATGGACCAATTGTGTATTGGTGTTCTCCTTGATGGTGCCAAGGTTGAGTTGGCAAGGTGTGGCGGACGGTCGCGAAATTGAGGAGGCCAGGCAGAAGGTGAATGGGGCGGTGGCGAAGTGGGTGTTGTCCCACAGAGGCCAAGTGGTTCGCCACCCTAGGATTCGGTTCAGAGACAGTCACCTTTTTCGGCCTGATGGTGTGCATCTATCCAATGAGGGGATGATGCTTTTCCTGGAGGATCTGTTCCTAGTGTTGCAGGAGTTAGGGCGAGGTTATGGTGGCGGTGCGAAGACTCTGGGGAGGAGTCTTTCGCTGTTGGCGGAAAAGAACGGCAGTTTGTAGTTGTATGGTAAGCTGTAGTGATTTACAGTTGGATTTGGTTTAGGTGCACTCACCTCCATCGACTTATTTGCCGCTCGACCACCCGACCGGGATGGCAGCGGAATGGGGCACCCCTCCGGGTGGGAAGTCATTGTGGGGGTGGAGCTAGCACCTATTACCGTTTTTGATAGTTTGTAGTTAAATTAAGATAGTTTTGATTTTAGCAGTTTTTTAAGGTTAGCGTCAGTTTAATAGAGCCGTTCTTTTTTCTGCCACCATATGCCGGCTGATTCGGCATCTTAACCAAAGCTTTTCATTACAGGTGTGCTATGGTTAGGGTCAAATAAATAGCTAGCAATTTTCTGCCAAATTCAAGTCTCTGTGTCTTTATTTATGGGTATAAGAGGTAACGAATGCTTACTTAGAACGAAGGGGTCCACCAAATGTCACTAGGATGTTTAGGAGAGAGAATTGACAGCATTGGAAAGGAATGAGTTAAACATCTTGTGAGGGGTGGACCTAGCTGGAAGGAAAGTACAGCCCTTGAAAAATGGGAGGGTTAGTATATATAGGGAAGGATAGGCCATTTTGTTTCTCTCTGTTGGTGAAATTGCCTTCCCGCCCTCCCTCCCTGTTTGGTAGAGGTTTTGGCACGGAGTGCATTGGCTTTGAATTGTTGGCTGGTTTTTATCGTTGGCTATTTATTGGCGGAAAAGAACGGCAGTTTGTAGTTGTATGGTAAGCTGTAGTGATTTACAGTTGGATTTGGTTTAGGTGCACTCACCTCCATCGACTTATTTGCCGCTCGACCACCCGACCGGGATGGCAGCGGAATGGGGCACCCCTCCGGGTGGTAAGTCATTGTGGGGGTGGAGCTAGCACCTATTACCGTTTTTGATAGTTTGTAGTTAAATTAAGATAGTTTTGGTTTTAGCAGTTTTTTAAGGTTAGCGTCAGTTTAATAGAGCCGTTCTTAACCAAAGCTTTTCATTACAGGTGTGCTATGGTTAGGGTCAAATAAATAGCTAGTAATTTTCTGCCAAATTCAAGTCTCTGTGTCTTTATTTATGGGTATAAGAGGTAACGAATGCTTACTTAGAACGAAGGGGTCCACCAAATGTCACTAGGATGTTTATTATATTATAATGTAACTGGACCCTGTATTGCTATTTTCCCCTCAGCTCACTTTAAAATAGATATAAAGGAGAAAGATATCTAAAAGCAATTATAGAGTAAGACCATTTTCCTTACTGCGTAAGCTGCAAACTAGGTTTCCTGTTAGTTGCTTTTCATTTTACCATTGTATGCCTTACTGCCATGTTTTACTTATAGCACAGTGTAATCTATGTAGTGGACCCAAAATGGCTGCCTCACATGGTACTCTCTTGTGTAGAATAAACAATGCATGGTTTTAAACTCTCCTAATATATTTGTCTCCCTAAGTATGTGTCATTTCTTCACCTTTTGAGAGAATTTATTTATTAAGACAACTTCAAGCAAAATATATTTAAAAAATAAATGTCTATTTTTATTTTAAGCAAAATGTAGCCTATTTTTGTTAAACTACTACTACTTCTTCTTCTTCTTCTTCTTCTCCTTCTTCTTCTTCTTTGTCTTCCTCTTCTTCTTTAAAAACACCACACCGTCTTTAAGAAAAAAGTTTATTAGTCAGGGTCTTCACCTGGGGGCGGCAGCCTTTAAGTTCTTTAGCATGGCTGCCGCCTTCCCAGGGCTTCCAGCTTCTTCACCTGGTGGGCGGCGGCTGTTAAGCTCTTTTGCATAGCACTTGGAGAACCACAATTGCCAGCATGTCCGGACATAAAGGGCCCCCTGGCACCTGTAAAGAAAATATTAAAATAAAAACACCACACCGTCTTTAATTTTTTTTTTATTAGTCAGGGTCTCCACCTGGGGACGGCGGCATTTAAGCACTTTTGCATGGCCACTGCCTCTCCAGGGCTTCCGCCGTCTTCACCTGGGGGGCCGCCGCCTCCCCAGGGCTTCCGTCGTCTTTCTCCGGCGTCTTCACCTGGGAGGCAGCGGCCTTTAAGCTCTTTTGCAAGGCTGCCGCCTTCCCGGGGCTTCCAGCGTCTTCACCTGGTGGATGGTGGCTGTTAAGCTTTTTTGCATAGCACTTGGAGAACCACAAGTGCCAGCATGTCCGGACATAAAGGGCCCACTGGCACCTGTAGTCCACCTGTAAAAAAAATATTAAAATAAAAACACCACTCCGTCTTTAAAAAAAAGTCTATTAGTCAGGGTCATCACCTGGGGGCGGCGGCCTTTAAGCTTTTTTGCATGGCTGCCGCCTCTCCAGGGCTTCAAACGCCTTCACCTGGGGGGCCACCGTCTCCCCAGGGCTTCCAGCATCTTCACCGGGGAGGCAGCGGCCTTTAAGCTCTTTTGCATGGCTGCCGCCTTCCCAGGGCTTCCAGCGTCTTCACCTGGTGGGCGGCAGCCGTTAAGCTCTTTTGCATAGCACTTGGAGAACCACAAGTGCCAGCATGTCCGGACATAAAGGGCCCGCTGGCACCTGTAGTCCACCTGTAAAGAAAATATTAAAATAAAAACACCACACCATCTTTAAAAAAAAGTTTATTATTCAGGGTCTTCACCTGGGGGCGGCGGCCTTTAAGCTCGTTTGCATGGCTACAGCCCATCCAGGACTTCCAGCGTCTTCTTTCTTCAGGAGCTCTTCCGCCGTCGGACTGACGCCGATGCCTCGTGCTGACTTATATAAGTCAGCCGGAGGGGCCGGAGTGATGACGCAGCGAGCCGTGATTGGCTCGTGGTTGCCATCTTGAATTTAAAAAATTACGCTGAGGTGCCATTTTTTAAATTGGTACTGCTCCGCTGCCAAACTCTGCAGAATGGCAGTGCCACTAATACTCTCACTGCCACCAATGCCCACACCTCCGCGCACCCATATAGTGATGGCAGCGGATCCAGTGACGGATCCTCTGGCCAATCACTGTGGCCTCACTGACAGGGGTGTGCTTTCATGGGTTGAAAGCACGTCCCTGTATGAAAGCAGCACCTCTAATGGTGCCGCTTTCCCATGCATTTCCAATGGACTTTTAATACCCATGGCTAGGCCCCGCCCACCCCTGCCCCCCGCTCCCACACCCTTCCCCATTCACACTGGGAGGCACCACGATCGGTGCCTCCCAAACACATTTAAACAGGGATAATGATTAGATTAATATAAAGGAGATACTTATGACACAGAATACAGTATGTGTCATAAGTATCTTCTTTATATTATTTTAATTATTAATGACAGGGGAGGCACTGCCTCCCCTGCCTTCCCTGACTGCACGTCCCTGGTTTGCCCAGACCACCCGCCCTCCAACTAACCTTGCCTAACACAGTCTTCCCATCTGTCACCTCAAATCTGATATCTTGACCTATTTAGCCGGCAGGAGAAAAACGCACCTATACGTCAATGGTTAGAGAGTGAAAAAAGAGAGCAAGAAATGAGTGGGGCATGGAGAGCCCACCAGGGGATTGCAGAGGTAAAGGCCCATGCTTAGGGGTGTGGCCTGCTGCCACAGAGGCTTGGCTAACATGGTATAGGGCCCATGATAAATATATATAGTAAATACTGCTAGTACATGCATGATAATGTACCAGATTAATAACTGCAATGCACTGTAGATAATATGTATAATGTACAATTCAAGTGCACAGACGGGACCTGATCCATAGACGAGGAGGTGGGCCCCCAGACAGTAGGGCCCACCGGTGGTTTCCCCTGTACCCCTATGGGTTATGACTGTCCCCCTCCCCCCACACTCCCTGAGTGGAAATGAGGGGGGAGGGGGACAGTCATAACCACCATAGCATTCATTTCTGACGCTAACAGGAATTACAACTGTACAAATGTAGCCATTCTCGTTGTGGCTACATCTTAAGGCGATTGCGCCTTGTTAGTCGCGACCGCACCGCGTGCGTCTGGACATCTAAGACATGTGTGTGCCCCATTCACATGGATGGGGGCGGCAAATGCCGCAATTCGACATAGCTAGGCACAGGTGCGCATAGCTGCGTCGAGGGTGCACGTTTCCCTCAGATGTAGCCATGATCAGCATGGCTACATCTGTATATAGTATTGGATAAAAACAAAGGTAATGATTAAAGCACAATTTAATTCTCTTACATCTCTACATATTAATAAAAATCGATCAGCGTGCAACACTGGCACACTGGGATTTAGGCAGGCAGAGAGAGAGAGAGTAAAGCACCCTTCATATATCTCCAATGGCCCATTTGCAGCCGCTTGTGGATGTTAAGTAATGGCACTGTCCCAGTAGGTGTGAGATTTTGTTTTTATCCAATACTATGCTATCCCCAAGGTCGTAAGTCATATATTATAATAGTCATGCTAAACGTCTGCCGACGATTCAAAATAAGCTGCTCTTATCTTTGTCCAGTCACTAACCTTCTACCAGTGTGCTATGCCGTGCCAGGCCTCTGAAAGCATATGTGAGAGACAGCAACAGCATAGCCCTGACATAGGCAGTTTTCATTATGACATCACAGCATGACCTCACACACCCCACCAGACCGGCTAAGACTGGTTATTTCTGGTTTGAGGCCCTTGTCTTTTACATGACTGACCTAAGGGAACATAGTAACATAGTAACATAGTATCTGAGGTTGAAAAAAGACAATTGTCCATCGAGTTCAACCTATTTGTGGTGTCCTATGCATGATGATTTGACTAAAATTTCTGACTGATGCTGCTGTCAGCCATTGCATTTTATCCCTATTTATAGTAACTGTAATGCATGACTATGCACCATACCCCTGGATATCCTTATCCAATAGGAATTAATCTAACCCATTCTTAAAGGTGTTGACAGATTCCGCCATTACAACTCCCTCGGGCAGGGAATTCCAAACACGTATTGTCCTTACCGTGAAAAAGCCTTTACGCCGTATTGTGCGGAATCTCCTCTCCTCTAACCTGAGCGAGTGTCCACGAGTCCTCTGTGTTGATCTAACCAAAAATAGGTCCCGCGCAAGCTCTGTGTATTGTCCCCTTATATATTTGTAGATGTTGATCATATCCCCTCTTAGACTCCGCTTTTCCAATGTAAACATGGGAAATGTGACTTAAAATTATTACATGAGAAAAATGTTATTACTGCTATTTGCCGGCAGTTTTGCTCACTTAGGTGGTCATTCCGAGTTGTTCGCTCGTTGCCGATTTTCGTTATTTTGCGATTTTCTGCTTAGTGCGCATGCGCAATGCCCGCAGTGCGACTGCGCCAAGTAAATTTGCTATGCAGTTAGGTATTTTACTCACGGCATTACGAGGTTTTTTCTTCGTTCTGGTGATCGTAATGTGATTGACAGGAAGTGGGTGTTTCTGGGTGGAAACTGGCCGTTTTGTTGGTGTGTTGGAAAAAACGCTACCGTTTCTGGGAAAAACGCGGGAGTGGCTGGAGAAACGGGGGAGTGTCTGGGCGAACGCTGGGTGTGTTTGTGACGTCAAACCAGGAACGAAACTGACTGAACTGATCGCAATGGCTGAGTAAGTCTGGAGCTACTCAGAAACTGCTAAGAAAGGTCTATTCGCAATATTGCGAATCCGTCGGTCGCAATTTTGAGAAGCTATGATTCACACCCAGTAGGCGGCGACTTAGCGTGTGCAAAGCTGCTAAAAGCAGCTTGCGAGCGAACAACTCGGAATGAAGGCCTTAGTGGCATCTAATCTTGTGATGTATATTTTATATTTTACAAATAGAGCCTGATTAAGTTTGGATCGCAATCGCAATAAGCGATCCAACGGTAAAAAATGCTAAGAGGATGCGGGATCCTGCGCAGGGCCCATCCTGCGCATGCGCCTGCATTTTCTACGGCGCCCCACAGAAAATGCGATTGCTTCTGCCTGTCTATGAGGCAGAGGTTGTCACGGGGGGGGGGGAGGCAACGCTCCATTTCAAAGACGGAGATGGAGTATTGCGGGGACAAGACTTCAAAACAGGGGCGGTAACGGAGAAACAGGGGGCGTAGTCGGTGCAGCTGCATGACATCACACGCAGCCGATGCTATCACAAAAATGGCTGTGGGTCTCATGCGAGCGCCTAACATGTGGGGCATACTAGCCCTGTGCTGGGCGTCCCCCCGCATGTCAGAGAATCTGATCATAAATGTGCTAAATTTAGCACATCTAGGATCAGGTCTGAATCACCCCCATGGAACAAAAAAAAAGGCCCAAATTATGTGATTTTAGTTTTGTTTGTCAATTTTTGAAAACAAAAAAACAAAACCAGTCACGGCAGTTTGGCAAAAACCAAATAAAAATCCGGATGACGAATCAGGGCCAATTGCAAATCCAGCAAAAATGGTCCTGTGCACATCTCTAGTAATATTCTAATACCACATTGAGTTTGCTAGCATTGTATGCCTAGGGATGTGCTGATATGAGACATTCCTTTTAACTCCTGTTTTATTGAGTTTAATAAATTATTCCTGTAGTTTAGCTGGTCATTCAAAACTTGGGATCAGTGCTACCATATGGTCCCTACTGGTCTGCACATGTGCACTGATGTTGCTTGCTAACTGGTAGCTGCATTAGAAGTTGTTGCATTCCACAGGAGTAGCTAGCTGCTTATATCCAGTTTTGCGTTCCACATGGCACAGTTCGGGAGCACCAGTGCCACATTTTACTAGAGATGAGCGCCTGAAATTTTTCGGGTTTTGTGTTTTGGTTTTGGGTTCGGTTCCGCGGCCGTGTTTTGGGTTCGAACGCGTTTTGGCAAAACCTCACCGAATTGTTTTTGTCGGATTCGGGTGTGTTTTGGATTCGGGTGTTTTTTTCAAAAAACACTAAAAAACAGCTTAAATCATAGAATTTGGGGGTCATTTTGATCCCAAAGTATTATTAACCTCAAAAACCATAATTTACACTCATTTTCAGCCTATTCTGAATACCTCACACCTCACAATATTATTTTTAGTCCTAAAATTTGCACCGAGGTCGCTGTGTGAGTAAGATAAGCGACCCTAGTGGCCGACACAAACACCGGGCCCATCTAGGAGTGGCACTGCAGTGTCACGCAGGATGTCCCTTCCAAAAAACCCTCCCCAAACAGCACATGACGCAAAGAAAAAAAGAGGCGCAATGAGGTAGCTGTGTGAGTAAGATTAGCGACCCTAGTGGCCGACACAAACACCGGGCCCATCTAGGAGTGGCACTGCAGTGTCACGCAGGATGGCCCTTCCAAAAAACCCTCCCCAAACAGCACATGACGCAAAGAAAAAAAGAGGCGCAATGAGGTAGCTGTGTGAGTAAGATTAGCGACCCTAGTGGCCGACACAAACACCGGGCCCATCTAGGAGTGGCACTGCAGTGTCACGCAGGATGTCCCTTCCAAAAAACCCTCCCCAAACAGCACATGACGCAAAGAAAAAAAGAGGCGCAATGAGGTAGCTGTGTGAGTAAGATTAGCGACCCTAGTGGCCGACACAAACACCGGGCCCATCTAGGAGTGGCACTGCAGTGTCACGCAGGATGTCCCTTCCAAAAAACCCTCCCCAAACAGCACATGACGCAAAGAAAAAAAGAGGCGCAATGAGGTAGCTGACTGTGTGAGTAAGATTAGCGACCCTAGTGGCCGACACAAACACCGGGCCCATCTAGGAGTGGCACTGCAGTGTCACGCAGGATGTCCCTTCCAAAAAACCCTCCCCAATCAGCACATGATGCAAAGAAAAAGAAAAGAAAAAAGAGGTGCAAGATGGAATTGTCCTTGGGCCCTCCCACCCACCCTTATGTTGTATAAACAAAACAGGACATGCACACTTTAACCAACCCATCATTTCAGTGACAGGGTCTGCCACACGACTGTGACTGATATGACGGGTTGGTTTGGACCCCCCCCCAAAAAAGAAGCAATTAATCTCTCCTTGCACAAACTGGCTCTACAGAGGCAAGATGTCCACCTCATCTTCACCCTCCGATATATCACCGTGTACATCCCCCTCCTCACAGATTATCAATTCGTCCCCACTGGAATCCACCATCTCAGCTCCCTGTGTACTTTGTGGAGGCAATTGCTGCTGGTCAATGTCTCCGCGGAGGAATTGATTATAATTCATTTTAATGAACATCATCTTCTCCACATTTTCTGGATGTAACCTCGTACGCCGATTGCTGACAAGGTGAGCGGCGGCACTAAACACTCTTTCGGAGTACACACTTGTGGGAGGGCAACTTAGGTAGAATAAAGCCAGTTTGTGCAAGGGCCTCCAAATTGCCTCTTTTTCCTGCCAGTATAAGTACGGACTGTGTGACGTGCCTACTTGGATGCGGTCACTCATATAATCCTCCACCATTCTATCAATGTTGAGAGAATCATATGCAGTGACAGTAGACGACATGTCCGTAATCGTTGTCAGGTCCTTCAGTCCGGACCAGATGTCAGCATCAGCAGTCGCTCCAGACTGCCCTGCATCACCGCCATCGGGTGGGCTCGGAATTCTGAGCCTTTTCCTCGCACCCCCAGTTGCGGGAGAATGTGAAGGAGGAGATGTTGACAGGTCGCGTTCCGCTTGACTTGACAATTTTGTCACCAGCAGGTCTTTCAACCCCAGCAGACCTGTGTCTGCCGGAAAGAGAGATCCAAGGTAGGCTTTAAATCTAGGATCGAGCACGGTGGCCAAAATGTAGTGCTCTGATTTCAACAGATTGACCACCCGTGAATCCTTGTTAAGCGAATTAAGGGCTGCATCCACAAGTCCCACATGCCTAGCGGAATCGCTCCCTTTTAGCTCCTTCTTCAATGCCTCCAGCTTCTTCTGCAAAAGCCTGATGAGGGGAATGACCTGACTCAGGCTGGCAGTGTCTGAACTGACTTCACGTGTGGCAAGTTCAAAGGGCATCAGAACCTTGCACAACGTTGAAATCATTCTCCACTGCGCCTGAGACAGGTGCATTCCACCTACTATATCGTGCTCAATTGTATAGGCTTGAATGGCCTTTTGCTGCTCCTCCAACCTCTGAAGCATATAGAGGGTTGAATTCCACCTCGTTACCACTTCTTGCTTCAGATGATGGCAGGGCAGGTTCAGTAGTTTTTGGTGGTGCTCCAGTCTTCTGTACGTGGTGCCTGTACGCCGAAAGTGTCCCGCAATTCTTCTGGCCACCGACAGCATCTCTTGCACGCCCCTGTCGTTTTTTAAAAAATTCTGCACCACCAAATTCAAGGTATGTGCAAAACATGGGACGTGCTGGAATTTGCCCATATTTAATGCACACACAATATTGCTGGCGTTGTCCGATGCCACAAATCCACAGGAGAGTCCAATTGGGGTAAGCCATTCCGCGATGATCTTCCTCAGTTGCCGTAAGAGGTTTTCAGCTGTGTGCGTATTCTGGAAAGCGGTGATACAAAGCGTAGCCTGCCTAGGAAAGAGTTGGCGTTTGCGAGATGCTGCTACTGGTGCCGCCGCTGCTGTTCTTGCGGCGGGAGTCCATACATCTACCCAGTGGGCTGTCACAGTCATATAGTCCTGACCCTGCCCTGCTCCACTTGTCCACATGTCCGTGGTTAAGTGGACATTGGGTACAACTGCATTTTTTAGGACACTGGTGAGTCTTTTTCTGACGTCCGTGTACATTCTCGGTATCGCCTGCCTAGAGAAGTGGAACCTAGATGGTATTTGGTAACGGGGGCACACTGCCTCAATAAATTGTCTAGTTCCCTGTGAACTAACGGCGGATACCGGACGCACGTCTAACACCAACATAGTTGTCAAGGCCTCAGTTATCCGCTTTGCAGTAGGATGACTGCTGTGATATTTCATCTTCCTCGCAAAGGACTGTTGAACAGTCAATTGCTTACTGGAAGTAGTACAAGTGGGCATACGACTTCCCCTCTGGGATGACCATCGACTCCCAGCGGCAACAACAGCAGCGCCAGCAGCAGTAGGCGTTACACGCAAGGATGCATCGGAGGAATCCCAGGCAGGAGAGGACTCGTCAGAATTGCCAGTGACATGGCCTGCAGGACTATTGGCATTCCTGGGGAAGGAGGAAATTGACACTGAGGGAGTTGGTGGGGTGGTTTGCGTGAGCTTGGTTACAAGAGGAAGGGATTTACTGGTCAGTGGACTGCTTCCGCTGTCACCCAAAGTTTTTGAACTTGTCACTGACTTATTATGAATGCGCTGCAGGTGACGTATAAGGGAGGATGTTCCGAGGTGGTTAACGTCCTTACCCCTACTTATTACAGCTTGACAAAGGGAACACACGGCTTGACACCTGTTGTCCGCATTTCTGGTGAAATACCTCCACACCGAAGAGCTGATTTTTTTGGTATTTTCACCTGGCATGTCAACGGCCATATTCCTCCCACGGACAACAGGTGTCTCCCCGGGTGCCTGACTTAAACAAACCACCTCACCATCAGAATCCTCCTGGTCAATTTCCTCCCCAGCGCCAGCAACACCCATATCCTCCTCATCCTGGTGTACTTCAACACTGACATCTTCAATCTGACTATCAGGAACTGGACTGCGGGTGCTCCTTCCAGCACTTGCAGGGGGCGTGCAAATGGTGGAAGGCGCATGCTCTTCACGTCCAGTGTTGGGAAGGTCAGGCATCGCAACCGACACAATTGGACTCTCCTTGTGGATTTGGGATTTCGAAGAATGCACAGTTCTTTGCTGTGCTGCTTTTGCCAGCTTGAGTCTTTTCATTTTTCTAGCGAGAGGCTGAGTGCTTCCATCCTCATGTGAAGCTGAACCACTAGCCATGAACATAGGCCAGGGCCTCAGCCGTTCCTTGCCACTCCGTGTGGTAAATGGCATATTGGCAAGTTTACGCTTCTCCTCCGACAATTTTATTTTAGGTTTTGGAGTCCTTTTTTTACTGATATTTGGTGTTTTGGATTTGACATGCTCTGTACTATGACATTGGGCATCGGCCTTGGCAGACGACGTTGCTGGCATTTCATCGTCTCGGCCATGACTAGTGGCAGCAGCTTCAGCACGAGGTGGAAGTGTATCTTGATCTTTCCCTAATTTTGGAACCTCAACATTTTTGTTCTCCATATTTTAATAGGCACAACTAAAAGGCACCTCAGGTAAACAATGGAGATGGATGGATTGGATACTAATATACAATTATGGACGGGCTGCCGAGTGCCGACACAGAGGTAGCCACAGCCGTGAACTACCGCACTGTACTGTGTCTGCTGCTAATATATAGACTGGTTGATAAAGAGATAGTATACTCGTAACTAGTATGTATGTATAAAGAAAGAAAAAAAAACCACGGTTAGGTGGTATATACAATTATGGACGGGCTGCCGAGTGCCGACACAGAGGTAGCCACAGCCGTGAACTACCGCACTGTACTGTGTCTGCTGCTAATATATAGACTGGTTGATAAAGAGATAGTATACTCGTAACTAGTATGTATGTATAAAGAAAGAAAAAAAAACCACGGTTAGGTGGTATATACAATTATGGACGGGCTGCCGAGTGCCGACACAGAGGTAGCCACAGCCGTGAACTACCGCACTGTACTGTGTCTGCTGCTAATATAGACTGGTTGATAAAGAGATAGTATACTCGTAACTAGTATGTATGTATAAAGAAAGAAAAAAAAACCACGGTTAGGTGGTATATACAATTATGGACGGGCTGCCGAGTGCCGACACAGAGGTAGCCACAGCCGTGAACTACCGCACTATACTGTGTCTGCTGCTAATATATAGACTGGTTGATAAAGAGATAGTATACTCGTAACTAGTATGTATGTATAAAGAAAGAAAAAAAAACCACGGTTAGGTGGTATATACAATTATGGACGGGCTGCCGAGTGCCGACACAGAGGTAGCCACAGCCGTGAACTACCGCACTGTACTGTGTCTGCTGCTAATATAGACTGGTTGATAAAGAGATAGTATACTCGTAACTAGTATGTATGTATAAAGAAAGAAAAAAAAACCACGGTTAGGTGGTATATACAATTATGGACGGGCTGCCGAGTGCCGACACAGAGGTAGCCACAGCCGTGAACTACCGCACTGTACTGTGTCTGCTGCTAATATATAGACTGGTTGATAAAGAGATAGTATACTCGTAACTAGTATGTATGTATAAAGAAAGAAAAAAAAACCACGGTTAGGTGGTATATACAATTATGGACGGGCTGCCGAGTGCCGACACAGAGGTAGCCACAGCCGTGAACTACCGCACTGTACTGTGTCTGCTGCTAATATAGACTGGTTGATAAAGAGATAGTATACTCGTAACTAGTATGTATGTATAAAGAAAGAAAAAAAAACCACGGTTAGGTGGTATATACAATTATGGACGGGCTGCCGAGTGCCGACACAGAGGTAGCCACAGCCGTGAACTACCGCACTGTACTGTGTCTGCTGCTAATATATAGACTGGTTGATAAAGAGATAGTATACTACTAATATTATATATACTGGTGGTCAGGTCACTGGTCACTAGTCACACTGGCAGTGGCACTCCTGCAGCAAAAGTGTGCACTGTTTAATTTTAATATAATATTATGTACTCCTGGCTCCTGCTATAACCTATAACTGGCACTGCAGTAGTGCTCCCCAGTCTCCCCCACAATTATAAGCTGTGTGAGCTGAGCAGTCAGACAGATATATAATATATATAGATGATGCAGCACACTGGCCTGAGCCTGAGCAGTGCACACAGATATGGTATGTGACTGACTGAGTCACTGTGTGTATCGCTTTTTTCAGGCAGAGAACGGATATATTAAATAAACTGCACTGTGTGTCTGGTGGTCACTCACTATATAATATATTATGTACTCCTGGCTCCTGCTATAACCTATAACTGGCACTGCAGTAGTGCTCCCCAGTCTCCCCCACAATTATAAGCTGTGTGAGCTGAGCAGTCAGACAGATATATATAATATTATATATAGATAATAGATGATGCAGCACACTGGCCTGAGCCTGAGCAGTGCACACAGATATGGTATGTGACTGAGTCACTGTGTGCTGTGTATCGCTTTTTTCAGGCAGAGAACGGATTATAAATAAAACTGGTGGTCACTATCAGCAAAACTCTGCACTGTACTGAGTACTCCTAATGCTCCCCAAAATTAGTAAATCAAGTGTCTCTCTAATCTATTCTAAACGGAGAGGACGCCAGCCACGTCCTCTCCCTATCAATCTCAATGCACGTGTGAAAATGGCGGCGACGCGCGGCTCCTTATATAGAATCCGAGTCTCGCGATAGAATCCGAGCCTCGCGAGAATCCGACAGCGTCATGATGACGTTCGGGCGCGCTCGGGTTAACCGAGCAAGGCGGGAAGATCCGAGTCGCTCGGACCCGTGAAAAAAAACATGAAGTTCTGGCGGGTTCGGATTCAGAGAAACCGAACCCGCTCATCTCTACATTTTACACATGGTACCCTGAGGTTACCGGCAGAGAGGTGCATCTCTGCCTGACCGATTACGTGACTTAAGTGTTGAACAGTGTATTGTTGCTATAGGATGTGATACCACTACCAGGCAGGCCATGTGGTCCAAATTAAACTACTGTACATGTAGTTTGCTGTCTTTTTGTACATTATTCTGTTGGTATAAACATACTTGCCTACTCTCCCTCATTCTGCAGGAGACTCCCTGAAATAGAAGAAATCTCCCAAACTCCCTGAATAGTCCAGCAATCTCACTGATTGCACCTTAACCCCTGATGGGGGGTAAGGTAGAGAATAGAATAACAGTTGGTAAGAGTAATTCTAGGAAGGCACTTGTAAATAATGGTAAGTTACCATTAAAGCAAAAGGGCAAAGGAAATATTAACATAAAATGTCTGCTTGCGAAAGCAAGAAGCCTATCAGGTAAAATGGGGGAATTGGAATGGCATGTATCAAAAAATCAGTATGATATTATAGGTATTACGGAAACATGGTGGGACGACTCTCACGACTGGGTTACTAATTTGGAGGGATATTCACTTCTCAGGAGGGACAGGGCTACCAAAAGGGGAGGAGGGGTATGTCTCTATGTAAAACCATCTCTAAAACCAAACTTAATATATGTTATTTACGAGTGAACTGGTGATAATGTGGAATCACTATGGGTTGAGATCACTAGTGGGGGCACTGAAATAAAGAAACTAGTCATTGGCACGTGCTACAAGCAACCAGATATTAGCATACGTGACGAGGAACTGCTCTCACAGCAAATTGAAAAAGCTGCGGGAATGGGGGACATCCTAGTGTTAGGGGATTTTTAACTATCCGGGTATAAACTGGAGTAACGATTCATGTGTAAAAATTAGGAGCAGCAGGATTCTAAACACATTAAAGGATCAATACTTGTCTCAATTAGTCGAGGACCCAACCAGAGGTTATAATGTTCTGGACCAAGTTATTACCAATAATGTGGACATTATATCAAACATTACAGTTGGGGAGACCTTGGGAAACAGTGATCACTATATGATCACATTCAGCATCAGTTTCAAGAAACATAGCTATAAGGAATCAACAAAAACATTCAACTTTAGAAAAGCTAACTTCAATATGCTAATTGACATTGACTGGGAAGTTTTGTTTCATAGTAAAGACACATCGGAAATGTGGGATGCTTTAAAAGGGTTGCTTGATAGCAATATTCACAAATTCATACCCTTGGGCAGTAAATGCAAGAGTAATAGACTCAAATCAATGTGGCTTAATAAGGATGTCAAAGAAGCAATGGCTAAAAAGAGGTGTTCTGTTAAAGCATTTAAAACTAATGGAGGGGAGGAGTCATTCCAGTATTACAAAGAATGCAATAAAAGATGCAAAAAAGTAATAAGGGCAGCTACAATTGTAAACGAAAAACAAATTGCTATAGAGAATAAAGCCAATCCCAAAGAGTTTTATAAATACATAAACATTAAAGGGTTAAAAAAATAGAACACAGGCCCATTAAAAGATGAACTGTGAGCCTTGGAAACGATGTCAAAATAAAAGCGGATATACTGAACAGCTTTTTTTCACCAGGGAGGATCAGACGGTGTTAGTAGTGCATAACGACAGTGAAGGTAATGATTCTTGGCTAGATGCTTGTTTAAGTGAGGAAATAGTCCTGGAGAGACTAAGCAATATAAAGATTAATAAATCACCGGGACCAAATGGTTTTCATACAAGGGTTATTATGGAGCTTAAGGCACAGCTTGCAAGACCCTTATACTTGATTTTCTATAGTTCCATTAAATCGGGTATGGTACCGATGGATTGGCGTATAGCTGAGGTAGTGCCATTATTTAAAAAGGGTTCTACAAAATCATCCTGGGTACTATAGACCAGTTAGTTTAACCTCTATAGTGGGTAAAATATTGGAAGGAATTTTGAGGGATAGCATAGAGGATTATCTGCGGAATACTAAATTTATGAGCAGGAGTTAGCATGGGTTTGTGAGCGACAGATCATGTCAAACTAACTTAATTAGCTTCTACGACGAAGTGAGCGATAATCTTAACCAGGGAAAAGCAGTGGATGTGGTCTATTTAGATTTTGCAAAAGCCTTATATACAGTGCCTCACAAGAGACTGATCATCAAATTAAGGGAACTTGGCCTAGGATACACTATTTGTACATGGATAGGTAATTGGCTGGATAACAGGGTACAACGAGTAGTGGTCAATGAGATGTTCTCCATATGGGCAATAGTAGTCAGCGGTATACCACAAGGGTCCATATTTGGTCCGCTACTGTTCAATATATGTATTAATGACCTAGGAATAGGCCTGGGAAGCATAGTATCAATCTTTGCAGATGATACTAAACTGTGTAAGGTAATTAATTCAGAAATAGATGTGGAGTCTCTACAGAATGACTTATTTAAACTTGAATTCTGGGTGTCTAAATGGGGAATGAGGTTCAATAGTGAAAAATGCAAAGCTATGCATTTTGGGATTAAAAACAAACTTGCATCCTATTCACTTAATGGGGAAAATATAGTGGTATCAGTAGTGGAAAAAGATTTGGGGGTCCTCATAGATATTAATACACTCAATAGCAGTACACAGTGTTAAAATGCAGTGAAGAAGACAAGTAAAGTCCTTGCTTGCATAAAACGGGGTATTGAGACCAGGGACGAGGATGTAATCATGGCGCTGTACAAATCATTGGAACGTCCGCACCTGGAATATTGTGTTAAGTTTTTGGCACCATATTATAAAAAAGATATTGGAGAACTCGAAAGAGTTCAAAGGCGTGCTACTAAACTGATTAAAGGGTTAGAGACACTGGAGTACGAGGAAAGGCTAACTATGTTAAATATGTATACTCTAGAAAAGAGGCGTCCAAGAGGAGATATTATTAATATCTTCAAATATGTAAAGGGTCATTACAAGGAGTTAGCAGGGGATTTGTTTATTAATAGAACTCTGTATAGGACACATGGACACTCACTGAGGTTAGAGGAGAGAAAATTCCATACAAAACGTAGGAAGGGGTTCTTCAGGGCAACAAAGATTTGGAACTCCCTGCCGGAGAAGGTAATAATGGCGGACTCTGTAAATGCATTCAAAATCAGATTGGACAGCTTTCTAGCTGAAAACAGTATAACCTGGGCAGAGTCAAGGTCTGCAGAAGCATGACCGGAACACCAACTGTCAGTGCAGGGCTATATGCTGGAAGTCCAACTGCACTAAGTGAGTGTAATAATTCCACTCATACTGTATAGTCATTTTGGACAGGTTGGTATTGGGTGATCGGTGGTTGGGAGACTGGCGGTCACCATACCGACGCCGGGATTCCGTCTGTCAGATGGCCAGCAGGGGGGATTTCGGCCAGCACAACAAAGACCCTTGCGGGCTCGTTGCGCTTGCCATAGGTTCTATCCCACTCTATGGGAATAGTCCCTGTTGCTCGGCATGCCAACTGGCGGGCTAGTCAGTGTTCATGATGCCAGCGCTGGTATTGTAACCGCATCCTTTTTGGACTTGAGGAGCCTGCACACTGCAAGCATCTGGTTGTTCATTTATTGTTCCTCTCCCTGATGTTAGATCGAGACCATACATACCTCAATCCTTTTCTAGGTCACTAAGCTATACAACAGTGAAAATGTGATATAAATTCATACAGTAGTTTTTGTGTGATGCCAGAACGTACAGACACAGTCTAAATTTCACTTTTTTTTGTCTCCATGGTCCATAAACAGTCCCTAGAAGTATAATTCTCAATAAAAAATGTCTATGTACAGACACAACCCTTACAGTTTTATTATATGTATATATTTTTATTGTAGGGTGTCCCTATTTATCTTTGGCTATGTAAGGCTTTGTGTGAACCCAATTTCCACTGTTGTTATGTTGTTTATTACTGTTCCAGTGTTTCAATGATAACCTCATTTAAGGACAAAACGATGAAAACTAGTGTGCCCTGAGCAGTCTCCAGGTGTGCCGCCATAGAAGCACATCCAGGCCCGTCAGTGTTTTGCCGTTACTGAGGCCCTGGAACGATCAATACTGGTGGGTTTAGTGGTTGCAGAGCCAGTTCTTATTTAGGACCCGGGCAGTGTTGGGCTCTTCTGGCTTTCTCAGATGTGGCTCAGGCGTTACCTATGGAGAAGCTGTAACATGACATCATAGGACATGCAACTGAACCATGCATCACCATTATATTTGAATGTGCCTTGGCAATACTCAAATCTTGTTCAGTGTGCCGCGAGATGTAAAGGGTTGAAAATCTCTTTGCTACAGTGTCGTCACCATGTTGTTATAAAAACAACAAAAGACGAGCATTGGTAAAGGGGCTGCTGGAGGGGCCTGGCAGAAGCCCCAGTTTGCTACCCCTCCCCAGTATGCCTGTGCTGTAGCCAGTGGCAGTGGCGCCGTCTTCATGGTGATTTCTTTGGGAAGATGGCACTGCACATAGAAAGCAAAGACTCTGGCACTGCTCCTGATTGGCTTCTGGTCCGTGAACACTGACCGGCACCTGATTTAAGATACCCGTGTCATCGCCGGAGATTGGACTGGGGAGCAAGAGAGGTGTGCGCTGTACTCTCCTGCCCTCGATGCAAGCAAGGTGGTTGGGCCGCAAAAGGAACCCTGCCCGCGGGCCACAAAAGGAAGCGGTAGGAGCTGCGAGTTTGACACCCCTGCCCTAGAGTTTCAGAATTTCTGTCATGGCACCCCAAGACCATAGTTTCTTAGTGAGAAATTTAGAAAAAAATATAAAATGAAGTAAATAGTGTTTATAATATGTTAACCTTAGGTTCAGTTATGTGGTGAAGGACTGGTTTTGCCGATTAAATTCAGTATAAGCAATTTGAATTGTTCATGGACCACCAAACTACAGCACCACTGCAAGGCCTCCCCCCTTCCCACCTTTCCCAAGGAACCCCAGGGTCTCACGGCCCCCTGTATGGAAACTACTGCCATAAAATAAACTTATTTTTATAACTACATGTAATACACCTTAGATCTCAGTTCCTTTAAGGTTTTATATCCTTGTATACAGTAAACTACACATATTTGAAAATCCTACACCAGGCACAAGTAATAATTCAGATGCGTTGTTGACCGGCGGCCGGGATCCTGGTGGTCAGCATACCGATGACGGTATCCTGACTGCCAGAATGCCGGGAGAGGGGCAAGCAAAGTGAAGCCCCTTGCTGTGGGCTTCACGCTGCGAGCTTGGTGGCTTGCTGCGCTTGCCACAGGTTCTATTCCCTCTCTATGGGTGTCATGGACACCAACTAGTGGGAATAGTCCTTGGCCCCACTGACTGCATTCGGTGGCCGGGATCCCGTGGTGGTAAGCTGACCGCTGGGATGGTGACTACATCCCATTTAGATGACTATGTGGGAGTTTTAGCATTATTATCCTATTTGTATATAAAAAGTGTTGAAAGGGGAGAGCGCTACTGCACAGATTCCATACTGTTCCTTCAGGAAGGCTTCACTCCCTGTACCAAGATGGCTGCTGACTTCCAGTGATCCTGCCGAATAACACCCCTCTCATCTCAGCCTCCGCTCAGTGAGAACCAGTGTGTAACAGTGATTAAGTGGGGTTCATAGAAATATTTTATGCAATTCACAGTATAAGCTTACCATCTTCAGAGTGTTGGAGAATTATTATACATTTTTATTTTTTGGTCAGAGAATTTTTTTTTATTATTTTATAATGTAACTGGACCCTGTATTGCTATTTTCCCCTCAGCTCACTTTAAAATAGATGTAAAGGAGAAAGATATCTAAAAGCAATTATAGAGTAAGACCATTTTCCTTACTGCGTAAGCTGCAAACTAGGTGTCCTGTTAGTTGCTTTTCATTTTACCTTTGTATGCCTTACTGCCATGTTTTACTTATAGCACAGTGTAATCTATGTAAGTATGTAGTGGACCCAAAATGGCTGCCTCACATGGTACTCTCTTGTGTAGAATAAACAATGCATGGTTTTAAACTCTCCTAATATATTTGTCTCCCTAAGTATGTGTCATTTCTTCACCTTTTGAGAGAATTTATTTATTAAGACAACTTCAAGCAAAATATATTTAAAAAATAAATGTCTATTTTTATTTTAAGCAAAATGTAGCCTATTTTTGTTCTACTACTACTTCTTCTTCATCTTCTTCTTCTTCTTCTACTTCTTCTTCTTCGTCTTCCTCTTCTTCTTTAAAAACACCACACCGTCTTTAAGAAAAAAGTTTATTAGTCAGGGTCTTCACCTGGGGGCGGCAGCCTTTAAGTTCTTTAGCATGGCTGCCGCCTTCCCAGGGCTTCCAGCTTCTTCACCTGGTGGGCGGCGGCTGTTAAGCTCTTTTGCATAGCACTTGGAGAACCACAATTGCCAGCATGTCCGGACATAAAGGGCCCCCTGGCACCTGTAAAGAAAATATTAAAATAAAAACACCACACCGTCTTTAATTTTTTTTTTATTAGTCAGGGTCTTCACCTGGGGACGGCGGCATTTAAGCACTTTTACATGGCCACTGCCTCTCCAGGGCTTCCGCCGTCTTCACCTGGGGGGCCGCCGCCTCCCCAGGGCTTTCGTCGTCTTTCTCCGGCGTCTTCACCTGGGAGGCAGCGGCCTTTAAGCTCTTTTGCATGGCTGCCGCCTTCCCGGGGCTTCCAGTGTCTTCACCTGGTGGATGGTGGCTGTTAAGCTTTTTTGCATAGCACTTGGAGAACCACAAGTGCCAGCATGTCCGGACATAAAGGGCCCACTGGCACCTGTAGTCCACCTGTAAAAAAAAATATTAAAATAAAAACACCACTCCGTCTTTAAAAAAAAGTTTATTAGTCAGGGTCTTCACCTGGGGGCGGCATCCTTTAAGCTTTTTTGCATGGCTGCCGCCTCTCCAGGGCTTCCGACGCGTTCACCTGGGGAGCCGCCGCCTCCCCAGGGCTTCCAGCGTCTTCACCGGGGAGGCAGCGGCCTTTAAGCTCTTTTGCATGGCTGCCGCCTTCCCAGGGCTTCCAGCGTCTTCACCTGGTGGGCGGCAGCCGTTAAGCTCTTTTGCATAGCACTTGGAGAACCACAAGTGCCAGCATGTCCGGACATAAAGGGCCCGCTGGCACCTGTAGTCCACCTGTAAAGAAAATATTAAAATAAAAACACCACACCATCTTTAAAAAAAGTTTATTATTCAGGGTCTTCACCTGGGGGCGGCGGCCTTTAAGCTCGTTTGCAAGGCTACAGCCCATCCAGGACTTCCAGCGTCTTCTTTCTTCAGGAGCTCTTCCGCCGTCGGACTGACGCCGATGACTCGTGCTGACTTATATAATTCAGCCGGAGGGGCAGGGGTGATGACGCAGCGAGCCGTGATTGGCTCGTGGTTGCCATCTGGAATTTAAAAAATTACGCTGAGGTGCCATTTTTGAAATTGGTACTGCTCCGCTGCCAAACTCTGCAGAATGGCAGTGCCACTAATACTCTCACTGCCACCAATGCCCACACCTCCGCGCACCCATATAGTGATGGCAGCGGATCCAGTGACGGATCCTCTGGCCAATCACTGTGGCCTCACTGACAGGGGTGTGCTTTCATGGGTTGAAAGCACGTTCCTGTATGAAAGCAGCACCTCTAATGGTGCCGCTTTCACATGCATTTCCAATGGACTTTTAATACCCATGGCTAGGCCCCGCCCACCCCCGCCCCCCGCTCCCAGACCCTTCCCCATTCACACTGGGAGGCACCACGATCGGTGCCTCCCAAACATATTTAAACAGGGATAATGATTAGATTAATATAAAGGAGATACTTATGACACAGAATACAGTATGTGTCATAAGTATCTGTCACGATCCGGGTATCTGGACGCCATTTCTTACCTATCAGATGCCTCCTAAGGCTGGCTCAGCGCTCCAGGACCGGATCCCATCTGTTATCCTGATGTGCACATTCCCGCATCCTCTCCTGTCTCTCTGGACGCAGTCACAGTAACGCCTTATACATCTGGCATGGCGTCTCCCGCGGCCTCCGCCGCCGTCCCTGAGCTTCTGCATTCAGAGTGGCGATTACGTCAGCCGCGGCCTCCGCTGTGTCCGCGTGGTCGGATGTGCATCTGTCAGCCTGGCGTCTCCTGTCTCCGGTGGCCGGCGCCGCCATTACTGTTTTCCAGACCACATGGATTACAATCCAAACTTCCCTCCAAGTGTCTGCATGGGCGCAGCCATCTTGGATTTTGTCAGCTGATCATTCCTACCAATCCGTTGTCAGTATTATTAATTTGCATAATTGCCTAGCCAATGCCTTCCTTGCTGCAGGTATAAATAGGTTGTGCCTGAGCAAGGAAGGCGTCAGTGCTTTGGTTGTCAAACCTAGTTCCAGTTTGTCTCTCTTCTGTGAATGTCTTCCAGGTTCCAGCTCCTGTCTCCAGACTTCTGCTATAGAGACCCGCACCAGCATTCCATCTGCGGTGTAGCCTGACTCTCCGATCCATTCTGGACTCACCTGTTTCCAGCTACAACATCACCTGCTTCCAGCTCAGCTTCCAGCAGTGTACAGCTTCTCTTAAAGGGCCGGTGTCCTTTCTACACTTTACCACTCTCCACCGGTATTATTATTTCTCCGCTCTCAAGTTCTACATTTCAGTTCATATTTCATCGCTCCCAAGTTCATTTATTATTTAACTGGTTTCAGCCAGTATCCACTCCGTGCCAACACCTGTCTGGTTCTAACCAGTACCCACAGCAGCATTTTATCTACAGCAGTCCAGCTTTCCCTGGAACACCAGCTGGTACGACCCTGGGCTTTCCTCATTTCTACAGTTGAGCCTGGTAAGGACTTTCCAACTTGCAGATAATAAGAACTGTCTCATACCACCAGAGCTCTGTGGCCCCTGCCACCCTGTAGTACCCAGGAACTGTATTATTATTTCTCTGCTGATTTTTATGTTACTTTTTACTGCTACTGTGATGCATGGAGTTTGTCATAAATAAATATCATTGACTTTTACTCAAGTTGTCGTGGTCACGCCTTCGGGCGGTTTCTCTTCATGTTACTTACATGTCCAGGGGTCTGATACAACCTCCCAGGTTCCGGTACATCTCAGCCCCTACAACTGAGGCTGCCTTCCGTCAGCTCAGGCCCTCAGTTGTGACAGTAAGCACTGACCAAATGAATCCAGCCGGAGACCAGGATCAAGCGGCCAGGCCGATGCAAGAACTGGCAGCCCGACTAGAACATCAGGAGGCTGCACAGGGCCACATCATCCGCTGTCTCCAGGATTTCTCTACTCGGCTGGATGGAATTCAGACAACTCTCCGTGGATCAGGCGCATCTGGGCCGTCAACCACAGTGACTCCAACTATAACCCCACCCACCTTACCCGTTTCTGCTCCACGTCTTCATCTTCCAACGCCAGCAAAATTTGACGGATCTCCAAGATTCTGCAGGGGATTTCTCAACCAGTGTGAGATTCAGTTTGAGCTACAACCTGGCAATTTTCCCAGTGACCGTACAAAAATTGCCTACATCATCTCACTTCTCAGTGGCTCAGCCCTTGACTGGGCATCACCGTTATGGGAGAGGTCCTACACCCTGCTATCTTCTTACACTGCATTCGTGTCAACATTCAGGCGCATCTTCGACGAGCCAGGCCGGGTAACTTCAGCTTCGTCTGAGATTCTCCGTTTACGCCAGGGATCACATACTGTAGGACAATATCTTATACAGTTCCAGATCCTGGCATCTGAACTGGCATGGAACGACGAGGCCCTGTATGCTGCATTCTGGCATGGTTTATCCGAGCGTATTAAAGATGAGTTAGCTACCAGAGACTTACCCTCCAAGTTAGATGAGCTAATCTCACTTTGTACAAAAGTTGACTTACGTTTCAGAGAGAGAGCAACTGAGCGTGGAAGATCATCTGCTCCAAAATCTTCTGCTCCTCCTCCTCGCCAACTGTCACCAACTAAAGATGAACCCATGCAAATTGGCCGTTCCCGTTTAACTCCTGCTGAGCGCCGAAGACGTCTCTCTGAGTCTCTCTGTCTGTATTGTGCAGCCCCGTCTCACACTATTCATGCCTGTCCCAAACGTCCGGGAAACTTCAAATCCTAGCTCGCCAAGGAGAGGGCCGGCTAGGAGTAATGATCTCCTCTCCATCTCCTCAAGATTGTAATCTCCCAGTCTCGCTTCAAGTTGCTCAACGTTATCAGAACGTCATTGCCCTCCTGGATTCCGGAGCAGCTGGGAACTTTATTACCGAAGCCTATGTTAAACGGTGGTCCCTACCCACCGAGAGACTTCCTTCCTCCTTTTCCTTAACTGCCGTGGATGGCAGTAAAATTTTTGATACAGTTATTGCTCTAAGGACTCTACCAGTTCGTCTGAGAGTGGGAGTTCTTCATTCCGAACTTATTTCACTTTTAGTGATTCCAAGAGCCACACATCCTGTGGTCCTGGGCCTTCCATGGCTCCGTCTTCACAATCCTACAATTGATTGGACGACTACGCAAATCCTGGCATGGGGTCCCTCCTGTGCTGAGACATGTTTGTTTAAAGTGTTGCCTGTCTGTTCTTCCTCCCCCAGGTCGTCTGATGTTCCACCTCCTCCATATCAAGATTTCACGGATGTGTTCAGTAAAGCTTCTGCTGATATCCTTCCTCCTCATAGAGAATGGGACTGCCCGATTGATCTCGTTCCAGGGAAGGTTCCACCTCGAGGCCGAACTTATCCGTTGTCTCTGCCCGAGACGCATTCTATGGAGGAATACATTAAAGAGAACCTAGCAAAGGGGTTCATTCGTCCTACTTCTTCTCCAGCCGGCGCAGGCTTCTTTTTTGTAAAAAAGAAAGATGGTGGTCTGCGGCCGTGCATCGACTACAGAGGTTTGAACGACATTACCATCAAGAACCGCTATCCTTTACCCCTGATTACTGAGCTCTTTGACAGAGTTAGCGGAGCTACCATCTTTACAAAGCTGGACTTGAGAGGTGCATACAATCTCATCCGGATCCGTGAGGGTGACGAGTGGAAGACCGCATTTAACACCCGTGACGGACATTATGAGTACCTCGTCATGCCCTTCGGATTGAGCAATGCTCCAGCTGTCTTCCAGCATTTCGTCAATGAGATCTTCAGAGACATTCTATACCGTCATGTCGTGGTCTATCTAGATGATATCCTCATTTTTGCCAACAATTTAGAGGAACATCATTTTTGGGTAAAGGAGGTTCTGTCCCGTCTCCGTGTCAATCATCTCTATTGCAAATTAGAGAATGCGTCTTTGAAGTCAAGTCCATTCCGTTTCTAGGGTACATTGTGTCCGGTTCCGGACTAGAGATGGATCCTGAGAAACTACAAGCAATCCAGAATTGGCCGGTACCCTTAACCCTCAAAGGGGTCCAGAGGTTCTTAGGGTTCGCCAATTATTACCGAAAGTTTATACGAGACTTTTCCACCATTGTGGCGCCTATTACTGCTTTCACCAAGAAGGGTGCTAACCCGTCCAAGTGGTCTGAAGAAGCCATGCAAGCTTTTCATCTTTTAAAACAGAGGTTCATCTCTGCGCCTGTCCTGAAACAGCCTGACATCGACTCTCCTTTCATCCTAGAGGTGGATGCCTCCTCCGTTGGAGTAGGAGCGGTGTTATCTCAGAGGGCTAAAGATGGCCATTTACATCCTTGCAGTTTCTTCTCACGGAAGTTCTCCCCAGCGGAGCGCAACTATGCCATTGGCGACCAGGAGTTGCTAGCCATCAAGCTCGTTCTAGAGGAGTGGAGATATCTGTTGGAGGGAGCTTCTCATTCAATCACCATCCTTACAGACCACAAGAACCTTCTATATCTGAAAGGCGCACAATGTCTCAACCCTCGTCAGGCCAGATGGGCACTTTTCTTTTCCAGGTTCGACTTTAAACTCCAGTTCTGTCCGGGCTCTCAGAATCGCAAGGCCGATGCCCTTTCCCGCTCATGGGAGCAAGAAAATGAGTCAGAGTCTTCAGACAAGCATCCTATTATAAGTCCGTTGGCATTCTCCACGGTAGGGATGGACTCTACGCCCCCATCAGGGAAAAGTTTTGTGAAGCCGACACTAAGGAAGAAGCTCATGCATTGGGCCCATGCTTCCCACTTTGCCGGACATACAGGTATCCAAAAAACCCTGGAGTTTATCTCTAGGTCCTATTGGTGGCCAACTCTGAAAAAGGACGTTTTGGAGTTTATTGCATCTTGCCCAAAGTGTGCTCAACATAAAGTATCCCGCCAGTCGCCTGCGGGGCAACTGGTTCCACTATCTGTTCCCCGTCGACCATGGACCCATTTGTCGATGGATTTTATTACAGATTTGCCCATGTGCAACAAGTTTAATACCATCTGGGTGGTAGTTGACCGGTTCACCAAGATGGCACACTTCATTCCTCTCACCGGTCTTCCGTCAGCTTCCAAGTTGGCTCAAGTATTCATACAAGAGATCTTTCGACTCCACGGTCTTCCAGAAGAAATTATCTCAGATCGAGGAGTTCAATTCACAGCCAAATTCTGGCGAAGTTTATGTCAAGCCCTCCAAGTCAAGCTAAAGTTTTCCACGGCTTACCATCCTCAGACCAATGGTCAAACTGAGAGGGTGAATCAGGACTTGGAGTCCTTCCTCCGCATCTATGTGTCCTCCTCTCAAGATGACTGGGTTCAATTACTTCCCTGGGCCAAGTTCTGTCATAACAACCAGTATCATTCTTCATCTTCTTCAACACCATTCTTCACCAACTTTGGATTCCACCCTAAAGTCCCTGAGTTCCAACCGCTTCCAGCAACTTCTGTTCCCGCAGTGGATATCACCTTGCATCAGTTTGCCAATATCTGGAAGAGCGTACGATCAGCTCTGCTCAAGGCATCGTTCAGGTACAAGAAGTTTGCGGATAAGAAGCGTCGAGCAGTTCCTGCTCTCAAGGTGGGTGATCGGGTATGGTTATCCACGAAGAATTTGAGGTTAAGAGTTCCCAGTATGAAGTTTGCACCTCGCTACATCGGTCCTTTTAAAATTGATCAAGTCATCAATCCTGTTGCTTACAGACTCCAGTTGCCTCCCTTCTTAAAGATACCCAGGACATTCCATGTTTCCCTGTTGAAACCGCTAATCTTGAATCGGTTTCATTCCTCACTTCCTCCAACTCCGAAAGTCCAAACTCAACGAGGTGTTGAGTATGAAGTAGCCAAGATCCTGGACTCACGTCACCGTTACGGTCAACTTCAGTATCTTATTGACTGGAAGGGTTATGGCCCTGAGGAACGTTCATGGACCAATGCTTCTGATGTCCATGCTCCTGCCTTGGTCCGGAGATTCCATTCCAAGTTTCCTCAAAAGCCAAAGAAGTGTCCTGGGGCCACTCCTAAAGGGGGGGGTGCTGTCACGATCCGGGTATCTGGACGCCATTTCTTACCTATCAGATGCCTCCTAAGGCTGGCTCAGCGCTCCAGGACCGGATCCCATCTGTTATCCTGATGTGCACATTCCCGCATCCTCTCCTGTCTCTCTGGACGCAGTCACAGTAACGCCTTATACATCTGGCATGGCGTCTCCCGCGGCCTCCGCCGCCGTCCCTGAGCTTCTGCATTCAGAGTGGCGATTACGTCAGCCGCGGCCTCCGCTGTGTCCGCGTGGTCGGATGTGCATCTGTCAGCCTGGCGTCTCCTGTCTCCGGTGGCCGGCGCCGCCATTACTGTTTTCCAGACCACATGGATTACAATCCAAACTTCCCTCCAAGTGTCTGCATGGGCGCAGCCATCTTGGATTTTGTCAGCTGATCATTCCTACCAATACGTTGTCAGTATTATTAATTTGCATAATTGCCTAGCCAATGCCTTCCTTGCTGCAGGTATAAATAGGTTGTGCCTGAGCAAGGAAGGCGTCAGTGCTTTGGTTGTCAAACCTAGTTCCAGTTTGTCTCTCTTCTGTGAATGTCTTCCAGGTTCCAGCTCCTGTCTCCAGACTTCTGCTATAGAGACCCGCACCAGCATTCCATCTGCGGTGTAGCCTGACTCTCCGATCCATTCTGGACTCACCTGTTTCCAGCTACAACATCACCTGCTTCCAGCTCAGCTTCCAGCAGTGTACAGCTTCTCTTAAAGGGCCGGTGTCCTTTCTACACTTTACCACTCTCCACCGGTATTATTATTTCTCCGCTCTCAAGTTCTACATTTCAGTTCATATTTCATCGCTCCCAAGTTCATTTATTATTTAACTGGTTTCAGCCAGTATCCACTCCGTGCCAACACCTGTCTGATTCTAACCAGTACCCACAGCAGCATTTTATCTACAGCAGTCCAGCTTTCCCTGGAACACCAGCTGGTACGACCCTGGGCTTTCCTCATTTCTACAGTTGAGCCTGGTAAGGACTTTCCAACTTGCAGATAATAAGAACTGTCTCATACCACCAGAGCTCTGTGGCCCCTGCCACCCTGTAGTACCCAGGAACTGTATTATTATTTCTCTGCTGATTTTTATGTTACTTTTTACTGCTACTGTGATGCATGGAGTTTGTCATAAATAAATATCATTGACTTTTACTCAAGTTGTCGTGGTCACGCCTTCGGGCGGTTTCTCTTCATGTTACTTACATGTCCAGGGGTCTGATACAACCTCCCAGGTTCCGGTACATCTCAGCCCCTACAACTGAGGCTGCCTTCCGTCAGCTCAGGCCCTCAGTTGTGACAGTATCTTCTTTATATTATTTTAATCATTAATGACAGGGGAGGCACTGCCTCCCCTGCCTTCCCTGACTGCACGTCCCTGGTTTGCCCAGACCACCCACCCTCCAACTAACCTTGCCTAACCCAGTCTTCCCATCTGTCACCTCAAATCTGATATCTTGACCTATTTACCCGGCAGGAGAAAAACGCACCTATACGTCAATGGTTAGAGAGTGAAAAAAGAGAGCAAGAAATGAGTGGGGCATGGAGAGCCCACCGGGGGAATGCAGAGGTAAAGGCCCATGCTTAGGGGTGTGGCCTGCTGCCACAGAGGCTTGGCTAACATGGTATAGGGCCCATGATAAATATATATAGTAAATACTGCTAGTACATGCATGATAATGTACCAGATTAATAACTGCAATGCACTGTAGATAATATGTATAATGTACAATTCAAGTGCACAGACGGGACCTGATCCATAGACGAGGAGGTGGGCCCCCAGACAGTAGGGCCCACCAGTGGTTTCCTCTGTACCCCTATGGGTTATGACTGTCCCCCTCCCCCCACACTCCCTGAGTGGAAATGAGGGGGGAGGGGGACAGTCATAACCACCATAGCATTCATTTCTGACGCTAACAGGAATTACAACTGTACAAATGTAGCTATTCTCGTTGTGGCTACATCTTAAGGCGATTGCGCCTTGTTAGTCGCGACCGCACCGCGTACATCTGGACATCTAAGACATGTGTGTGCCCCATTCACATGGATGGGGGCGGCAAATGCCGCAACTCGACATAGCTAGGCACAGGTGCGCATAGCTGCGTCGAGGGTGCACGTTTCCCTCAGATGTAGCCATGATCAGCATGGCTACATCTGTATAGTGATGAGCACCGGAAATTTTTCGGATTTTGTGTTTTGGTTTTGGGTTCGGTTCCGCGGCCGTGTTTTGGGTTCGAACGCGTTTTGGCAAAACCTCACCGAATTTTTTTTGTCGGATTCGGGTGTGTTTTGGATTCGGGTGTTTTTTTCAAAAAACCCTAAAAAACAGCTTCAATCATAGAATTTGGGGGTCATTTTGATCCCAAAGTATTATTAACCTCAATAACCATAATTTCCACTCATTTTCAGTCTATTCTGAACACCTCACACCTCACAATATTATTTTTAGTCCTAAAATTTGCATCGAGGTCGCTGGATGACTAAGCTCAGCGACCCAAGTGGCCGACACAAACACCTGGCCCATCTAGGAGTGTCACTGCAGTGTCACGCAGGATGGCCCTACAAAAAACCCTCCCCAAACAGCACATGACGCAAAGAAGAAAAAAAAGAGGCGCAATGAGGGAGCTGTGTGAGTAAGCTAAGCAACCCTAGTGGCTGACACAAACACCTGGCCCATCTAGGAGTGGCACTGCAGTGTCACGCAGGATGGCCCTTCCAAAAACTACTCCCCAAACAGCACATGACGCAAAGAAAAATGAAAGAAAAAAGAGGTGCAAGATGGAATTGTCCTTGGGCCCTCCCACCCACCCTTATGTTGTATAAACAGGACATGCACACTTTAACCAACCCATCATTTCAGTGACAGGGTCTGCCACACGACTGTGACTGAAATGACGGGTTGGTTTGGACCCCCACCAAAAAAGAAGCAATTAATCTCTCCTTGCACAAACTGGCTCTACAGAGGCAAGATGTCCACCTCATCATCATCCTCCGATATATCACCGTGTACATCCCCCTCCTCACAGATTATCAATTCGTCCCCACTGGAATCCACCATCTCAGCTCCCTGTGTACTTTGTGGAGGCAATTGCTGCTGGTCAATGTCTCCACGGAGGAATTGATTATAATTCATTTTAATGAACATCATCTTCTCCACATTTTCTGGATGTAACCTCGTACGCCGATTGCTGACAAGGTAAGCGGCGGCACTAAACACTCTTTCGGAGTACACACTTGTGGGAGGGCAACTTAGGTAGAATAAAGCCAGTTTGTGCAAGGGCCTCCAAATTGCCTCTTTTTCCTGCCAGTATAAGTACGGACTGTGTGACATGCCTACTTGGATGCGGTCACTCATATAATCCTCCACCATTCTTTCAATGGGGAGAGAATCATATGCAGTGACAGTAGACGACATGTCCGTAATCGTTGTCAGGTCCTTCAGTCCGGACCAGATGTCAGCATCAGCAGTCGCTCCAGGCTGGCAGTGTCTGAACTGACTCAGGCTGGCAGTGTCTGAACTGACTTCACGTGTGGCAAGTTCAAAAGGTTGCAGAACCTTGCACAACGTTGAAATCATTCTCCACTGCGCTTGAGACAGGTGCATTCCACCTCCTATATCGTGCTCAGTTGTATAGGCTTGAATGGCCTTTTGCTGCTCCTCCAACCTCTGAAGCATATAGAGGGTTGAATTCCACCTCGTTACCACTTCTTGCTTCAGATGATGGCAGGGCAGGTTCAGGCGTTTTTGGTGGTGCTCCAGTCTTCTGTACGTGGTGCCTGTACGCCGAAAGTGTCCCGCAATTCTTCTGGCTACTGACAGCATCTCTTGCACGCCCCTCTCGTTTTTTAAATAATTCTGCACCACCAAATTCAAGGTATGTGCAAAACATGGGACGTGCTGGAATTTGCCCAGATTTAATGCACACACAATATTGCTGGCGTTGTCCGATGCCACAAATCCACAGGAGAGTCCAATTGGGGTAAGCCATTCTGCGATGATCTTCCTCAGTTGCCGTAAGATTTTAGCTGTGTGCGTATTCTGGAAAGCGGTGATACAAAGCGTAGCCTGCCTAGGAAAGAGTTGGCGTTTGCGAGATGCTGCTACTGGTGCCGCCGCTGCTGTTCTTGCGGCGGGAGTCCATACATCTACCCAGTGGGCTGTCACAGTCATATAGTCCTGAGCCTGCCCTGCTCCACTTGTCCACATGTCCATGGTTAAGTGGACATTGGGTACAACTGCATTTTTTAGGACACTGGTGAGTCTTTTTCTGAGGTCTGTGTACATTTTCGGTATCGCCTGCCTAGAGAAATGGAACCTAGATGGTATTTGGTACCGGGGACACAGTACCTCCAACAAGTCTCTAGTTGGCTCTGCAGTAATGATGGATACCGGAACCACGTTTCTCACCGCCCAGGATGCCAAGGCCTCAGTTATCCACTTTGCAGCAGGATGACTGCTGTGATATTTCATCTTCCTCGCAAAGGACTGTTGGACAGTCAATTGCTTGGTGGAAGTAGTAAAAGTGGTCTTACGACTTCCCCTCTGGGATGACCATCGACTCCCAGCAGCAACAACAGCAGCGCCAGCAGCAGTAGGCGTTACACGCAAGGATGCATCGGAGGAATCCCAGGCAGGAGAGGACTCGTCAGAATTGCCAGTGACATGGCCTGCAGGACTATTGGCATTCCTGGGGAAGGAGGAAATTGACACTGAGGGAGTTGGTGGGGTGGTTTGCGTGAGCTTGGTTACAAGAGGAAGGGATTTACTGGTCAGTGGACTGCTTCCGCTGTCGCCCAAAGTTTTTGAACTTGTCACTGACTTATGATGAATGCGCTGCAGGTGACGTATAAGGGAGGATGTTCCGAGGTGGTTAACGTCCTTACCCCTACTTATTACAGCTTGACAAAGGCAACACACGGCTTGACAAATGTTGTCCGCATTTCTGTTGAAATACTTCCACACCGAAGAGCTGATTTTTTTGGTATTTTCACCAGGCATGTCAATGGCCCTATTCCTCCCACGGACAACAGGTGTCTCCCCGGGTGCCTGACTTAAACAAACCACCTCACCATCAGAATCCTCCTGGTCAATTTCCTCCCCAGCGCCAGCAACACCCATATCCTCCTCATCCTGGTGTACTTCAACACTGACATCTTCAATCTGACTATCAGGAACTGGACTGCGGGTGCTCCTTCCAGCACTTGCAGGGGGCGTGCAAATGGTGGAAGGCGCATGCTCTTCACGTCCAGTGTTGGGAAGGTCAGGCATCGCAAACGACACAATTGGACTCTCCTTGTGGATTTGTGATTTCGAAAAACGCACAGTTCTTTGCTGTGCTTTTGCCAGCTTGAGTCTTTTCATTTTTCTAGCGAGAGGCTGAGTGTTTCCATCCTCATGTGAAGCTGAACCACTAGCCATGAACATAGGCCAGGGCCTCAGCCGTTCCTTGCCACTCCGTGTGGTAAATGGCATATTGGCAAGTTTACGCTTCTCCTCCGACAATTTTATTTTAGATTTTTGAGTCCTTTTTTTACTGATATTTGGTGTTTTGGATTTTACATGCTCTGTACTATGACATTGGGCATCGGCCTTGGCAGACGACTTTGATGGCATTTCATCGTCTCGGCCATGACTAGTGGCAGCAGCTTCAGCACGAGGTGGAAGTTGATCTTGATCTTTCCCTATTTTTGGAACCTCAACATTTTTGTTCTCCATATTTTAATAGGCACAACTAAAAGGCACCTCAGGTAAACAATGGAGATGGATGGATACTAGTATACTTATGGATGGACGAGCGACTGCCGACACAGAGGTAGCTACAGCCGTGGACTACCGTACTGCATCTGCTGCTAATATAGACAGGATGATAATGATATAAAAAATATATATATATCACTACTGCAGCCGGACAGGTATATATTATATAATGACGGACCTGCTGGACACTGTCAGCACTGCAGACTCCTAAAGTAAGCTACTAGTATCAATAAGATAGAAAAAAAAAAAAAACACCACAGGTAGGTGGTATACAATTATGGATGGACGAGCGACTGCCGACACAGAGGTAGCTACAGCCGTGGACTACCATACTGCGTCTGCTGCTAATATAGACTGGATGATAATGATATAAAATATATATATATATCACTACTGCAGCTGGACAGGTATATATTATATAATGACGGACCTGCTGGACACTGTCAGCACTGCAGACTCCTAAAGTTAACTACTAGCATGAAGAAGATAGAAAAAAAAAAACCACCACAGGTAGGTATACAATTATGGACGAGCGACTGCCGACACAGAGGTAGCTACAGCCGTGGACTACCGTACTGCGTCTGCTGCTAGTATAGACTGGATGATAATGATATAAAAAATATATATATATCACTACTGCAGGACAGGTATATATTATATAATGACGGACCTGCTGGACACTGTCAGCAGAATGCGTTTATAGAATAAAAACACCACACGACGAGTGTTTAACTTTTTCAGGCAGACAATCACAATATACTGGTGGTCACTGGTCACTGGTCAGTCACACTGGCAGTGGCACTCTGGCAGCAAAAGTGTGCACTGTTAAATATATGTACTCCTGCTATAACTGCTCCCCAGTCTCCCCCACAATTAAGCTGTGTGAGCAGTGAGCACTCAGCACAGTCAGATATACATAGATGATGCAGCACACTGAGGCTGAGCACAGATATGGTATACTGTGTCACTGTGTATCGTTTTTTTTCAGGCAGAGAACGGATTATATTAAATAATAATAAAACTGCACTGGTGGTCACTGGTCAGTCACTAGTAAACTCTGCACTCTCTGAGTACTTCTAAGCTCCAGTAAATCAAGTGTCTCACTCTCACTATCTATTTCTATTCTAAACGGAGAGGACGCCAGCCACGTCCTCTCCCTATCAATCTCAATGCACGTGTGAAAATGGCGGCGACGCGCGGCTCCTTATATAGAATCCGAGTCTCGCGATAGAATCCGAGCCACGCGAGAATCCGACAGCGGGATGATGACGTTCGGGCGCGCTCGGGTTAGCCGAGCAAGGCGGGAAGATCCGAGTCTGCCTCGGACCCGTGTAAAAAGCGTGAAGTTCGGGGGGGTTCGGTTTCCGAGAAACCGAACCCGCTCATCACTACATCTGTATATAGTATTGGATAAAAACAAAGGTAATGATTAAAGCACAATTTAATTCTCTTACATCTCTACATATTAATAAAAATGGATCAGCGTGCAACACTGGCACACTGGGATTTAGGCAGGCAGAGAGAGAGAGTAAAGCACCCTTCATATATCTCCAATGGCCCATTTGCAGCCGCTTGTGGATGTTAAGTAATGGCACTGTCCCAGTAGGTGTGAGATTTTGTTTTTATCCAATACTATGCTATCCCCAAGGTCGTAAGTCATATATTATAATAGTCATACTAAACGTCTGCCGACGATTCAAAATAAGCTGCTCTTATCTTTGTCCAGTCACTAACCTTCTACCAGTGTGCTATGCCATGCCAGGCCTCTGAAAGCATATGTGAGAGACAGCAACAGCATAGCCCTGACATAGGCAGTTTTCATTATGACAGCACAGCATGACCTCACACACCCCACCAGACCGGCTAAGACTGGTTATTTCTGGTTTGAGGCCCTTGTCTTTTACATGACTGACCTAAGGGAAATGCGACTTAAAATTATTACATGAGAAAAATTTTATTACTGCCATTTGCCGGCAGTTTTGCTCACTTAGGTGGTCATTCCGAGTTATTCGCTCGTTGCCGATTTTCGTTACTTTGCAATTTTCCGCTTACTGCGCATGCGCAATGCCCACAGTGCGACTGCGCCAAGTAAATTTGCTATGCAGTTAGGTATTTTTATTTTACTCACGGCATTACGAGGTTTTTTCTTCGTTCTGGTGATCGTAATGTGATTGACAGGAAGTGGGTGTTTCTGGGTGGAAACTGGCCGTTTTGTGGGTGTGTTGGAAAAAACGCTACCGTTTCTGGGAAAAACGCGGGAGTGGCTGGAGAAACAGGGGAGTGTCTGGGCGAACGCTGGGTGTGTTTGTGTCGTCAAACGAAACTGACTGAACTGATCGCAATGGCTGAGTAAGTCTGGAGCTACTCAGAAACTGCTAAGAAAGGTCTATTCGCAATATTGCGAATCCGTCGGTCGCAATTTTGAGAAGCTAAGATTCACACCCAGTAGGCGGCGACTTAGCGTGTGCAAAGCTGCTAAAAGCAGCTTGCGAGCGAACAACTCGGAATGAGGGCCTTAGTGGCATCTAATCTTGTGATGTATATTTTATATTTTACAAATAGAGCCTGATTAAGGTTGGATCGCAATCGCAATAAGCGATCCAACGGTAAAAATTGCTAAGAGGATGCGGGAGCCTGCGCAGGGCCCATCCTGCGCATGCGCCTGCATTTTCTACGGCGCCCCACAGAAAATGCGATTGCTTCTGCCTGTCTATGAGGCAGAGATGGTCACGGGGGGGGGGGGGGGGGAGGAAACGCTCCATTTCAAAGACGGAGATGGAGTATTGCGTGGACGAGACTTCAAAACAGGGGCGGCAACGGAGAAACAGGGGGCGTAGTCGGTGCAGCTGCATGACATCACACGCAGCCGATGCTATCACAAAAATGGCTGTGGGTCTCATGCGGGCGCCTAACATGTGGGGCATACTAGCCCTGTGCTGGGCGTCTCCCCGCACGTCAGAGATTCTGATCATAAATGTGCTAAATTTAGCACATCTAGGATCAGGTCTGAATCACCCCCATGGAACAAAAAAAGGCCCAAATTATGTGATTTTAGTTTTGTTTGTCAATTTTTGAAAACAAAAAAACAAAACCAGTCACGGCAGTTTGGCAAAAACCAAATACAAAGCCGGATGACGAATCAGGGCCAATTGCAAATCCAGCAAAACTGGTCCTGTGCACATCTCTAGTAATATTCTAATACCACATTGAGTTTGCTAGCATTGTATGCCTAGGGATGTGCTGATATGAGACATTCCCTTTAACTCCTGTTTTATTGAGTGTAATAAATTATTCCTGTAGTTTAGCTGGTCATTCAAAACTTGGGATCAGTGCTACCATATGGTCCCTACTGGTCTGCACATGTGCACTGATGTTGCTTGCTAACTGGTAGCTGCATTAGAAGTTGTTGCATTCCACAGGAGGAGCTAGCTGCTTATATCCAGTTTTGCATTCCACATGGCACAGTTCGGGAGCACCAGTGCCACATTTTACACATGGTACCCTGAGGTTACCGGCAGAGAGGTGCATCTCTGCCTGACCGATTACGTGACTTAAGTGTTGAACAGTGTATTGTTGCTATAGGATGTGATACCACTACCAGGCAGGCCATGTGGTCCAAATTAAACTACTGTACATGTAGTTTGCTGTCTTTTTGTACATTATTCTGTTGGTATAAACATACTTGCCTACTGTCCCTCATTCTGCAGGAGACTCCCTGAAATAGAAGAAATCTCCCAAACTCCCTGAATAGTCCAGCAATCTCACTGATTGCACCTTAACCCCTGATGGGGGGTAAGATAGAGAATAGAATAACAGTTGGTAAGAGTAATTCTAGAAAGGCACTTGTAAATAATGGTAAGTTACCATTAAAGCAAAAGGGCAAAGGAAATATTAACATAAAATGTCTGCTTGCGAAAGCAAGAAGCCTATCAGGTAAAATGGGGGAATTGGAATGGCATGTATCAAAAAATCAGTATGATATTATAGGTATTACGGAAAGTCGGAAACATGGTGGGACGACTCTCACGACTGGGTTACTAATTTGGAGGGATATTCACTTCTCAGGAGGGACAGGGCTACCAAAAGGGGAGGAGGGGTATGTCTCTATGTAAAACCATCTCTAAAACCAAACTTAATATATGTTATTTACGAGGGGACTGGTGATAATGTGGAATCACTATGGGTTGAGATCACTAGTGGGGGCACTGAAATAAAGAAACTAGTCATTGGCACGTGCTACACGCAACCAGATATTAGCATACGTGACGAGGGACTGCTCTCACAGCAAATTGAAAAAGCTGCGGGAATGGGGGACATCCTAGTGTTAGGGGATTTTTAACTATCCGGGTATAAACTGGAGTAACGATTCATGTGTAAAAATTAGGAGCAGCAGGATTCTAAACACATTAAAGGATCAATACTTGTCTCAATTAGTCGAGGACCCAACCAGAGGTAATAATGTTCTGGACCAAGTTATTACCAATAATGTGGACATTATATCAAACATTACAGTTGGGGAGACCTTGGGAAACAGTGATCACTATATGATCACATTCAGCATCAGTTTCAAGAAACATAGCTATAAGGAATCAACAAAAACATTCAACTTTAGAAAAGCTAACTTCAATATGCTAAACGACATTGACTGGGAAGTTTTGTTTCATAGTAAAGACACATCGGAAATGTGGGATGCTTTAAAAGGGTTGCTTGATAGCAATATTCACAAATTCATACCCTTGGGCAGTAAATGCAAGAGTAATAGACTCAAATCAATGTGGCTTAATAAGGATGTCAAAGAAGCAATGGCTAAAAAGAGGTGTTCTTTTAAAGCATTTAAAACTAATGGAGGGGAGGAGTCATTCCAGTATTACAAAGAATGCAATAAAAGATGCAAAAAAGTAATAAGGGCAGCTACAATTGTAAACGAAAAACAAATTGCTATAGAGAATAAAGCCAATCCCAAAGAGTTTTATAAATACATAAACATTAAAGGGTTAAAAAAATAGAACATAGGCCCATTAAAAGATGAACTGTGAGCCTTGGAAACGATGTCAAAATAAAAGCGGATATACTGAACAGCTTTTTTTCACCAGGGAGGATCAGACGGTGTTAGTAGTGCATAACGACAGTGAAGGTAATGATTCTTGGCTAGATGCTTGTTTAAGTGAGGAAATAGTCCTGGAGAGACTAAGCAACATAAAGATTAATAAATCACCGGGACCAAATGGTTTTCATACGAGGGTTATTATGGAGCTTAAGGCACAGCTTGCAAGACCCTTATACTTGATTTTCTATAGTTCCATTAAATCGGGTATGGTACCGATGGATTGGCGTATAGCTGAGGTAGTGCCATTATTTAAAAAGGGTTCTAAAAAATCATCCTGGGTACTATAGACCAGTTAGTTTAACCTCTATAGTGGGTAAAATATTGGAAGGAATTTTGAGGGATAACATAGAGGATTATCTGCGGAATACTAAGTTTATGAGCAGGAGTTAGCATGGGTTTGTGAGCGACAGATCATGTCAAACTAACTTAATTAGCTTCTACGACGAAGTGAGCGATAATCTTAACCAGGGAAAAGCAGTGGATGTGGTCTATTTAGATTTTGCAAAAGCCTTCAATACAGTGCCTCACAAGAGACTGATCATCAAATTAAGGGAACTTGGCCTAGGGTACACTATTTGTACATGGATAGGTAATTGGCTGGATAACAGGGTACAACGAGTAGTGGTCAATGAGATGTTCTCCAGCTGGGCACTAGTAGTCAGCGGTATACCACAAGGGTCCATATTTGGTCCGCTACTGTTCAATATATGTATTAATGACCTAGGAATAGGCCTGGGAAGCATAGTATCAATCTTTGCAGATGATACTAAACTGTGTAAGGTAATTAATTCAGAAATAGATGTGGAGTCTCTACAGAATGACTTATTTAAACTTGAATTCTGGGTGTCTAAATGGGGAATGAGGTTCAATATTGAAAAATGCAAAGCTATGCATTTTGGGATTAAAAACAAACTTGCATCCTATTCACTTAATGGGGAAAATATAGGGGTATCAGTAGTGGAAAAAGATTTGGGGGTCCTCATAGATAATACACTCAATAGCAGTACACAGTGTCAAAATGCAGTGAAGAAGACAAGTAAAATCCTTGCTTGCATAAAACGGGGTATTGAGACCAGGGACGAGGATGTAATCATGCCGCTGTACAAATCATTGGAACGTCCGCACCTGGAATATTGTGTTCAGTTTTTGGCACCATATTATAAAAAAGATATTGGAAAACTCGAAAGAGTTCAAAGGCGTGCTACTAAACTGATTAAAGGGTTAGAGACACTGGAGTACGAGGAAAGGCTAACTATGTTAAATATGTATACTCTAGAAAAGAGGCGTCTAAGAGGAGATATTATTAATATCTTCAAATATGTAAAGGGTCATTACAAGGAGTTAGCAGGGGATTTGTTTATTAATAGAACTCTGTATAGGACACATGGACACTCACTGAGGTTAGAGGAGAGAAAATTCCATACAAAACGTAGGAAGGGGTTCTTCAGGGCAATAAAGATTTGGAACGCCCTGCCGGAGAAAAAAATAATGGCGGACTCTGTAAATGCATTCAAAATCAGATTGGACAGCTTTCTAGCTGAAAACAGTATAACCTGGGCAGAGTCAAGGTCTGCAGAAGCATGACCGGAACACCAACTGTCAGTGCAGTGCTATATGCTGGAAGTCCAACTGCACTATGTGAGTGTAATAATTCCACTCATACTGTATAGTCATTTTGGACAGGTTGGTATTGGGTGATCGGTGGTTGGGAGACTGGCGGTCACCATACCGACGCCGGGATTCCATCTGTCAGATGGCCAGCAGGGGGGATTTCGGCCAGCACAACAAAGACCCTTGCGGGCTCGTTGCGCTTGCCACAGGTTCTATCCCACTCTATGGGAATAGTCCCTGTTGCTCGGCATGCCAACTGGCGGGCTAGTCAGTGTTCATGATGCCAGCGCTGGTATTGTAACCGCATCCTTTTTGGACTTGAGGAGCCTGCACACTGCAAGCATCTGGTTGTTCATTTATTGTTCCTCTCCCTGATGTTAGATTGAGACCATACATACCTCAATCCTTTTCTAGGTCACTAAGCTATACAACAGTGAAAATGTGATATAAATTCATACAGTAGTTTTTGTGTGATGCCAGAACGTACAGACACAGTCTAAATTTCACTTTTTTTTTGTCTCCATGGTCCATAAACAGTCCCTAGAAGTATAATTCTCAATAAAAAAATGTCTATGTACAGACACAACCCTTACAGTTTTATTATATGTATATATTTTTATTGTAGGGTGTCCCTATTTATCTTTGGCTATGTAAGGCTTTGTGTGAACCCAATTTCCACTGTTGTTATGTTGTTTATTACTGTTCCAGTGTTTCAATGATAACCTCATTTAAGGACAAAACGATGAAAACTAGTGTGCCCTGAGCAGTCTCCAGGTGTGCCGCCATAGAAGCACATCCAGGCCCGTCAGTGTTTTGCCGTTACTGAGGCCCTGGAACGATCAATACTGGTGGGTTTAGTGTTTGCAGAGCCAGTTCTTATTTAGGACCCGGGCAGTGTTGGGCTCTTCTGGCTTTCTCAGATGTGGCTCAGGCGTTACCTATGGAGAAGCTGTAACATGACATCATAGGACATGCAACTGCACCATGCATCACCATTATATTTGAATGTGCCTTGGCAATACTTAAATCTTGTTCAGTGTGCCGCGAGATGTAAAGGGTTGAAAATCTCTTTGCTACAGTGTCGTCACCATGTTGTTATAAAAACAACAAAAGGTGAGCATTGGTAAAGGGGCTGCTGGAGGGGCCTGGCAGAAGCCCCAGTTTGCTACCCCTCCCCAGTATGCCTGTGCTGTAGCCAGTGGCAGTGGCGCCGTCTTCATGGTGATTTCTTTGGGAAGATGGCACTGCACATAGAAAGCAAAGACTCTGGCACTGCTCCTGATTGGCTTCTGGTCCGTGAACACGGACCGGCACCTGATTTAAGATACCCGTGCCATCGCTGGAGATTGGACTGGGGAGCAAGAGAGGTGTGCGCTGTACTCTCCTGCCCTCGATACAAGCAAGGTGGTTGGGCCGCAAAAGGACCCCTGCCCGCGGGCCACAAAAGGATGCGGTAGGAGCTGCGAGTTTGACACCCCTGCCCTAGAGTTTCAGAATTTCTGTCATGGCACCCCAAGACCATAGTTTCTTAATGAGAAATTTAGAAAAAAATATAAAATGAAGTAAATAGTGTTTATAATATGTTAACCTTAGGTTCAGTTATGTGGTGAAGGATTGGTTTTGCCGATTAAATTCAGTATAAGCAATTTGAATTGTTCATGGACCACCAAACTACAGCACCACTGCAAGGCCTCCCCTATCCCCCCCTTCCCACTTTTCCAAGGAACCCCAGGGTCTCACGGGCCCCTGTATGGAAACTACTGCCATAAAATAAACTTATTTTTATAACTACATGTAATACACCTTAGATCTCAGTTCCTTTAAGGTTTTATATCCTTGTATACAGTAAACTACACATATTTGAAAATCCTACACCAGGCACAAGTAATAATTCAGATGCGTTGTTGACCGGCGGCCGGGATCCTGGTGGTCAGCATACCGATGACGGTATCCTGACTGCCAGAATGCCGGGAGAGGGGCAAGCAAAGTGAAGCCCCTTGCTGTGGGCTTCACGCTGCGAGCTTGGTGGCTTGCTGCACTTGCCACAGGTTCTATTCCCTCTCTATGGGTGTCATGGACACCAACTAGTGGGAATAGTCCTTGGCCCCACTGACTGCATTCGGTGGCCAGGATCCCGGTGGTGGTAAGCTGACCGCCGGTATGGTGACTACATCCCATTTAGATGACTATGTGGGAGTTTTAGCATTATTATCCTGTTTGTATATAAAAAGTGTTGAAAGGGGAGAGCGCTACTGCACAGATTCCATACTGTTCCTTTAGGAAGGCTTCACTCCCTGTACCAAGATGGCTGCTGACTTCCAGTGATCCTGCCGAATAACACCCCTCTCATCTCAGCCTCCGCTCAGTGAGAACCAGTGTGTAACAGTGATTAAGTGGGGTTCATAGAAATATTTTATGCAATTCACAGTATGAGCTTACCATCTTCAGAGTGTTGGAGAATTATTATACATTTTTATTTTTTGGTCAGAGAATTTTTTTTTATTATTTTATAATGTAACTGGACCCTGTTGTAGAGATGTGCCCTATGGGCACATCAGCAGCGCTGGGTGCGTGGCGGCGGCGGGTGTTCGGTGCAGGGATTACCCTTTTCCCTGCACCGGACCGGAGGCTGCGGAGGGCTTTAAATGTTGGCGCCCTCCGGGAGCCAATCACGGCTCCCGGAGCGGCAGCCAATCGGAGAGGGGCGCGGCGAGCCAATCGGCGCTCGCCGCGTCATAGGCCCCGCCCCCGGCGTCTTACGTCAGACGCTGGGCGGGAGCCTGAAGATAGGGCGGCGCGCAGGAGCGCGAAGGGAGAAGACGCGGGAAGAAGACGCCGCGCCGCGCCGAAGAGCGGAAGAGAGCCCGGCAGGAGCGAAAAGAAGTCGTCGCGGTGGGAGTTCGGGTGGCCGCGGAAGAGGCCTGAAGACGTCCGGCGGCAGGAAGATGTCCAGCGGCGGCTGGACGCGGCGAGGCGACGGCGGCGCCGCTCGCCAGGACGGGCCAGCGGCCGAAGATTAAAGAATAGCGCCGGAGGGGTCACCAGGGGTGGGAAGCAAAGGGCTGGCGAAGCTCCCCCCTGGTGCCTCTCCCAGCGGGTCAGGTAGGCCCTTTTCAGGTGCCCCTGTACCCGCTCCTCCCTAGACCACCGGGTGTTCGGGCATTAGGCCCGTGTGCACAGTCAGGCCCTCCCGGCCTGTGGGCACGTAGTCGGGCCCTCCCGGCCCGTGGGCATTTGGTCGGGCCTCCTGGCCCGTGGGGGCATTTAGTCGGGCCCTCCAGGCCCGTGGGCACGAGTAGCCGGGGGATCCCCCGGCCCGGATAGGCAGGCACTAGGCCTGGGACAGAGTTGGGCACTAGGCCCTTAGGAGTAGTCAGGCCACAGGCCTGTGGGCGGTTAGGCGGGCATTAGGCCCGAGGGGCATATCAGGCAATAGGCCTGTGGGGCATTAGAGGGCATTAGGCCCTAGTGTATTCTGGCCAAATAGGGTAACGAGTTAGGCGGGCGCTAGGCCCAGTGGGTAAGTGCCCCCGAGGTGAATAAAGGTGGCACTGGGCGCTAGGCCCAGGCCACCCTGAGGTGTTAGGTAGGCAGGCCCGCTCGGCCTGAGCCCCTAAGAAGAGAGTACGGTAGGTGGGTGAGCTGTGCGGCCCCCCCCCCACTGCTGGGTGTTCTGAGTCGGGTAACTAAAGGGACTGTACCGTCGCTTGCATTGTGTATCGTGATGTATGTTACCGTGCGGGGCAAAGTGTGAGTTCGTTAAGTGTGTTTAGTTTTGTTGCACCACACCCACAGAGCTAGTTCGAGGGCTCTGCCATTGTAGTTAGTATAGGGTGTGACACTAGGTTAGAGTTAGGCCCTGCACGGCTGTTTGCTTGTTTGTTTACCTCCTTACCGGGACCTGTAAGAGAAGAAGACATTCGCAGTGCGAAACTGACGGTGAGTAACATCTGTGTGCGTTTGTCCCTTGTCTGTCCCCGAGCGCCGGAGTCGGGATTGCTCACGGACGTGAGAATCCTTTTCATCACACTACGTGCGAGAGCGCGAGTGTGTGAAATCTGGGTGGCTGAGGCTTTGTGCCGGTGATGACCTTTCACCCAACCGGTGAAGGTCGCGGTCACCCCTGTGGTATCCCCTCTTCCAGTGGAAGAAGGGTCGATACCCCCTTTAAGGTAAACCATTCTCTCCTCAGCTCGGTCGTCGGTCAGCTCCGAGAGGGAATCGCCGTGTCCGGATCCGATTGAAGATTTCCAGGTCCGTTGAGGGTTCCGGTACCTGAAGGTGAGAGAGAGCGGCGCCTGGTGAGTACCGAGTCTACACCTGCACGGCAGCAGGCACCACACGCACCGCAGCCGCACCTCTCACACTGTATTGCTATTTTCCCCTCAGCTCACTTTAAAATAGATATAAAGGAGAAAGATATCTAAAAGCAATTATAGAGTAAGACCATTTTCCTTACTGCGTAAGCTGCAAACTAGGTGTCCTGTTAGTTGCTTTTCATTTTACCTTTGTATGCCTTACTGCCATGTTTTACTTATAGCACAGTGTAATCTATGTAGTGGACCCAAAATGGCTGCCTCACATGGTACTCTCTTGTGTAGAATAAACAATGCATGGTTTTAAACTCTCCTAATATATTTGTCTCCCTAAGTATGTGTAATTTCTTCACCTTTTGAGAGAATTTATTTATTAAGACAACTTCAAGCAAAATATATTTAAAAAATAAATGTCTATTTTTATTTTAAGCAAAATGTAGCCTATTTTTGTTCTACTACCACTTCTTCTTCTTCTTCTTCTTCTTCTTCTTCTTCTTCTTCTTCTTCTTCTTCTTCTTCTTCTTCTTCTTCTTCTTCTTCTTCTTCTTCTTCTTCTTCTTCTCCTTCTTCTTCTTTGTCTTCCTCTTCTTCTTTAAAAACACCACACCGTCTTTAAGAAAAAAGTTTATTAGTCAGGGTCTTCACCTGGGGGCGGCAGCCTTTAAGTTCTTTAGCATGGCTGCCGCCTTCCCAGGGCTTCCAGCTTCTTCACCTGGTGGGCGGTTGCTGTTAAGCTCTTTTGCATAGCACTTGGAGAACCACAATTGCCAGCATGTCTGGACATAAAGGGCCCCCTGGCACCTGTAAAGAAAATATTAAAATAAAAACACCACACCGTCTTTAATTTTTTTTTTATTAGTCAGGGTCTTCACCTGGGGACGGCGATATTTAAGCACTCTTGCATGGCCACTGCCTCTCCAGGGCTTCCGCCGTCTTCACCTGGGGGGCCGCCGCCTCCCCAGGGCTTCCGTCGTCTTTCTCCGGCGTCTTCACCTGGGTGGCAGCGGCCTTTAAGCTCTTTTGCATGGCTGCCGCCTTCCCGGGGCTTCCAGCGTCTTCACCTGGTGGATGGTGGCTGTTAAGCTTTTTTGCATAGCACTTGGAGAACCATAAGTGCCAGCATGTCCGGACATAAAGGGCCCACTGGCACCTGTAGTCCAGCTGTAAAAAAAATATTCAAATAAAAACACCACTCCGTCTTTAAAAAAAAGTTTATTAGTCAGGGTCTTCACCTGGGGGCGGCGGCCTTTAAGCTTTTTTGCATGGCTGCCGCCTCTCCAGGGCTTCCGACGCCTTCACCTGGGAAACCGCCGTCTCCCCAGGGCTTCCAGCGTCTTCACCGGGGAGGCAGCGGCCTTTAAGCTCTTTTGCATGGCTGCCGCCTTCCCAGGGCTTCCAGCGTCTTCACCTGGTGGGCGGCAGCCGTTAAGCTCTTTTGCATAGCACTTGGAGAACCACAAGTGCCAGCATGTCCGGACATAAAGGGCCCGCTGGCACCTGTAGTCCACCTGTAAAGAAAATATTAAAATAAAAACACCACACCATCTTTAAAAAAAAGTTTATTATTCAGGGTCTTCACCTGGGGGCGGCGGCCTTTAAGCTCGTTTGCATGGGTACAGCCCATCCAGGACTTCCAGCGTCTTCTTTCTTCAGGAGCTCTTTCGCCGTCGGACTGACGCCGATGCCTCGTGCTGACTTATATAAGTCAGCCGGAAGGGCCGGGGTGATGACGCAGCGAGCCGTGATTGGCTCGTGGTTGCCATCTTGAATTTAAAAAATTACGCTGAGGTGCCATTTTTGAAATTGGTACTGCTCCGCTGCCAAACTCTGCAGAATGGCAGTGCCAGTAATACTCTCACTGCCACCAATGCCCACACCTCCGCGCACCCATATAGTGATGGCAGCGGATCCAGTGACGGATCCTCTGGCCAATCACTGTGGCCTCACTGACAGGGGTGTGCTTTCATGGGTTGAAAGCACGTCCCTGTATGAAAGCAGCACCTCTAATGGTGCCGCTTTCACATGCATTTCCAATGACTTTTAATACCCATGGCTAGGCCCCGCCCACCCCCGCCCCCCGCTCCCACACCCTTCCCCATTCACACTGGGAGGCACCACGATCGGTGCCTCCCAAACACATTTAAACAGGGATAATGATTAGATTAATATAAAGGAGATACTTATGACACAGAATACAGTATGTGTCATAAGTATCTTCTTTATATTATTTTAATCACTAATGACAGGGGAGGCACTGCCTCCCCTGCCTTCCCTGACTGCACGTCCCTGGTTTGCCCAGACCACCCGCCCTCCAACTAACCTTGCCTAACCCAGTCTTCCCATCTGTCACCTCAAATCTGATATCTTGACCTATTTACCCGGCAGGAGAAAAACGCACCTATACGTCAATGGTTAGAGAGTGAAAAAAGAGAGCAAGAAATGAGTGGGGCATGGAGAGCCCACCGGGGGAATGCAGAGGTAAAGGCCCATGCTTAGGGGTGTGGCCTGCTGCCACAGAGGCTTGGCTAACATGGTATAGGGCCCATGATAAATATATATAGTAAATACTGCTAGTACATGCATGATAATGTACCAGATTAATAACTGCAATGCACTGTAGATAATATGTATAATGTACAATTCAAGTGCACAGACGGGACCTGATCCATAGACGAGGAGGTGGGCCCCCAGACAGTAGGGCCCACCGGTGGTTTCCCCTGTACCCCTATGGGTAATTACTGTCCCCCTCCCCCACACTCCCTGAGTGGGAATGAGGGGGGAGGGGGACAGTCATAACCACCATAGCATTCATTTTTGACGCTAACAGGAATTACAACTGTACAAATGTAGCCATTCTCATTGTGGCTACATCTTAAGGCGATTGGGCCTTGTTAGTCGCGACCGCACCGCGTACGTCTGGACATCTAAGACATGTGTGTGCCCCATTCACATGGATGGGGGCAGCAAATGCCGCAACTCAACATAGCTAGGCACAGGTGCGCATAGCTGCGTCGAGGGTGCACGTTTCCCTCAGATGTAGCCATGATCAGCATGGCTACATCTGTATATAGTATTGGATAAAAACAAAGGTAATGATTAAAGCACAATTTAATTCTCTTATATCTCTACATATTAATAAAATGGATCAGCGTGCAACACTGGCACACTGGGATTTAGGCAGGCAGAGAGAGAGAGAGTAAAGCACCCTTCATATATCGCCAATGGCCCATTTGCAGCCGCTTGTGGATGTTAAGTAATGGCACTGTCCCAGTAGGTGTGAGATTTTGTTTTTATCCAATACTATGCTATCCCCAAGGTCGTAAGTCATATATTATAATAGTCATGCTAAATGTCTGCCGACGATTCAAAATAAGCTGCTCTTATCTTTGTCCAGTCACTAACCTTCTACCAGTGTGCTATGCCGTGCCAGGCCTCTGAAAGCATATGTGAGAGACAGCAACAGCATAGCCCTGACATAGGCAGTTTTCATTATGACATCACAGCATGACCTCACACACCCCACCAGACCGGCTAAGACTGGTTATTTCTGGTTTGAGGCCCTTCTCTTTTACATGACTGACCTAAGGGAAATGTGACTTAAAATTATTACATGAGAAAAATTTTATTACTGCCATTTGCCGGCAGTTTTGCTCACTTAGGTGGTCATTCCGAGTTGTTCGCTCGTTGCCGATTTTTGTTATTTTGCTATTTTCCGCTTACTGCGCATGCCTAATGCCCGCAATGCGACTGCGCCAAGTAAATTTGCTATGCAGTTAGGTATTTTACTCACGGCATTACGAGGTTTTTTCTTCGTTCTGGTGATTGTAATGTGATTGACAGGAAGTGGGTGTTTCTGGGTGGAAACTGGCCGTTTTGTGGGTGTGTTGGAAAAAACGCTACCGTTTCTGGGAAAAACGCGGGAGTGGCTGGAGAAATGGGGGAGTGTCTGGGCGAACGCTGGGTGTGTTTGTGACGTCAAACCAGGAATGAAACTGACTGAACTGATCGCAATGGCTGAGTAAGTCTGGAGCTACTCAGAAACTGCTAAGAAAGGTCTATTCGCAATATTGCGAATCCGTCGGTCGCAATTTTGAGAAGCTAAGATTCACACCCAGTAGGCGGCGACTTAGCGTGTGCAAAGCTGCTAAAAGCAGCTTGCGAGCGAACAACTCGGAATGAGGGCCTTAGTGGCATCTAATCTTGTGATGTATATTTTATATTTTACAAATAGAGCCTGATTAAGGTTGGATCGCAATCGCAATAAGCGATCCAACGGTAAAAATTGGTAAAAGGATGCGGGATCCTGCGCAGGGCCCATCCTGCGCATGCGCCTGCATTTTCTACGGCGCCCCACAGAAAATGCGATTGCTTCTGCCTGTCTATGAGGCAGAGATGGTCACGGGGGGGGAGGCAACGCTCCGTTTCAAAGACGGAAATGGAGTTTTGCGGGGACGAGACTTCAAAACAGGTGCGGCAACGGAGAAACAGGGGGCGTAGTCGGTGCAGCTGCATGACATCACACGCAGCCGATGCTATCACAAAAATGGCTGTGGGTCTCATGCGAGCGCCTAACATGTGGGGCATTCTAGCCCTGTGCTGGGCGTCCCCCCGCATGTCAGAGAATCTGATCATAAATGTGCTAAATTTAGCACATCTAGGATCAGGTCTGAATCACCCCCATGGAACAAAAAAAAGGCCCAAATTATGTGATTTTAGTTTTGTTTGTCAATTTTTGAAAACAAAAAAACAAAACCAGTCACGGCAGTTTAGCAAAAACCAAATACAAAGCCGGATGACGAATCAGGGCCAATTGCAAATCCAGCAAAAATGGTCCTGTGCACATCTCTAGTAATATTCTAATACCACATTGAGTTTGCTAGCATTGTATGCCTAGGGATGTGCTGATATTAGAGATGAGCGGGTTCGGTTTCTCTGAATCCGATCCCGCCCGAACTTCATGTTTTTTTACACGGGTCCGATCGACTCGGATCTTCCCGCCTTGCTCGGTTAACCCGAGCGCGCCCGAACGTCATCATCACGCTGTCGGTTTCTCGCGAGGCTCGGATTCTATCGCGAGACTCGGATTCTATATAAGGAGCCGCGCGTCGCGGCCATTTTCACACGTGCATTGAGATTGATAGGGAGAGGACGTGGCTGGCGTCCTCTCCGTTTAGAAATTAAAATAGATAGGAGAGTGAGAGTGAGACACTTCATTTACTTACTGGAGCTTAGGAGGAGTTATACTAGTGACTGATGACCAGTGACCTGACCACCAGTGCAGTTTTATAATTTATTATTATTTAATAATCCGTTCTGTTCTTGTTCTCTGCCTGAAAAAAACGATACACAGTGACTCAGTCACACTCACATACCATATCTGTGCTCAGCCCAGTGTGCTGCATCATCTATGTATAATATCTGACTGTGCTCACACAGCTTAATTGTGGGGGAGACTGGGGAGCAGTTATAGGTTATAGCAGGAGCCAGGAGTACATATTAAACAGTGCACACTTTTGCTGCCAGAGTGCCACTGCCAGTGTGACTGACCACTGACCACTGTGACCAGTGACCTGACCACACTGACCACCAGTATAGTATATATATTGTGATTGAATGTCTGCCTGAAAAAGTACACTCGTCGTGTGACTTGTGTGGTGTTTTTTTATTCTATAAAAATTAAAAAACTCATTCTGCTGACAGACAGTGTCCAGCAGGTCCGTCATTATATAATATATACCTGTCCGGCTGCAGTAGTGATATATATATATTTTTTATATCATTATTTATCATCCAGTCTATACTAGCAGCAGACACAGTACGGTAGTTCACGGCTGTAGCTACCTCTGTGTCGGCACTCGGCAGTCCATCCATAATTGTATACCACCTACCCGTGTTTTTTTTTTTCTTTCTTCTTTATACATACTACATCTCATTATCATCCAGTCTATATTAGCAGCAGACACAGTACAGTACGGTAGTCCACGGCTGTAGCTATCTCTGTGTCGGCACTCGGCAGTCCATCCATAATTGTATACCACCTACCCGTGGTTTTTTTTTTCTTTCTTCTTTATACATACTACATCTCATTATCAACCAGTCTGTATTAGCAGCAGACACAGTACAGTACGGTAGTCCACGGCTGTAGCTACCTCTGTGTCGGCACTCGGCAGTCCATCCATAATTGTATACCACCTACCCGTGGTTTTTTTTTTCTTTCTTCTTTATACATACTACATCTCATTATCAACCAGTCTATATTAGCAGCAGACACAGTACGGTAGTTCACGGCTGTAGCTACCTCTGTGTCGGCACTCGGCAGTCCATCCATAATTGTATACCACCTACCCGTGGTTTTTTTTTTCTTTCTTCTTTATACATACATACTACATCTCATTATCATCCAGTCTATATTAGCAGCAGACACAGTACAGTACGGTAGTCCACGGCTGTAGCTACCTCTGTGTCGGCACTCGGCAGTCCATCCATAATTGTATACCACCTACTCGTGGGTTTTTTTTTCTTTCTTCTTTATACATACTACATCTCATTATCATCCAGTCTATATTAGCAGCAGACACAGTACAGTACGGTAGTCCACGGCTGTAGCTACCTCTGTGTCGGCACTCGGCAGTCCATCCATAATTGTATACCACCTACCCGTGGTTTTTTTTTCTTTCTTCTTTATACATACTACATCTCATTATCAACCAGTCTATATTAGCAGCAGACACAGTACAGTACGGTAGTCCACGGCTGTAGCTACCTCTGTGTCGGCACTCGGCAGTACATCCATAATTGTATACCACCTACCCGTGGTTTTTTTTTTCTTTCTTCTTTATACATACTACATCTCATTATCATCCAGTCTATATTAGCAGCAGACACAGTACAGTACGGTAGTCCACGGCTGTAGCTACCTCTGTGTCGGCACTCGGCAGTCCATCCATAATTGTATACCACCTACCCGTGGTTTTTTTTTCTTTCTTCTTTATACATACTACATCTCATTATCATCCAGTCTATATTAGCAGCAGACACAGTACAGTACGGTAGTCCACGGCTGTAGCTATCTCTGTGTCGGCACTCGGCAGTACATCCATAATTGTATACCACCTACCCGTGTTTTTTTTTTCTTTCTTCTTTATACATACTACATCTCATTATCAACCAGTCTATATTAGCAGCAGTCACAGTACAGTACGGTAGTCCACGGCTGTAGCTACCTCTGTGTCGGCACTCGGCAGTCCATCCATAATTGTATACCACCTACCCGTGGTTTTTTTTTTCTTTCTTCTTTATACATACTACATCTCATTATCATCCAGTCTATATTAGCAGCAGACACAGTACAGTACGGTAGTCCACGGCTGTAGCTACCTCTGTGTCGGCACTCGGCAGTCCATCCATAATTGTATACCACCTACCCGTGGTTTTTTTTTTCTTTCTTCTTTATACATACTACATCTCATTATCAACCAGTCTATATTAGCAGCAGACACAGTACGGTAGTTCACAGCTGTAGCTACCTCTGTGTCGGCACTCGGCAGTCCATCCATAATTGTATACCACCTACCCGTGGTTTTTTTTTTCTTTCTTCTTTATACATACTACATCTCATTATCATCCAGTCTATATTAGCAGCAGACACAGTACAGTACGGTAGTCCACGGCTGTAGCTACCTCTGTGTCGGCACTCGGCAGTCCATCCATAATTGTATACTAGTATCCATCCATCTCCAATGTTTACCTGAGGTGCCTTTTAGTTGTGCCTATTAAAATATGGAGAACAAAAATGTTGAGGTTCCAAAATTAGGGAAAGATCAAGATCCACTTCCACCTCGTGCTGAAGCTGCTGCCACTAGTCATGGCCGAGACGATGAAATGCCAGCAACGTCGTCTGCCAAGGCCGATGCCCAATGTCATAGTACAGAGCATGTCAAATCCAAAACACCAAATATCAGTAAAAAAAGGACTCCAAAACCTAAAATAAAATTGTCGGAGGAGAAGCGTAAACTTGCCAATATGCCATTTACCACACGGAGTGGCAAGGAACGGCTGAGGCCCTGGCCTATGTTCATGGCTAGTGGTTCAGCTTCACATGAGGATGGAAGCACTCAGCCTCTCGCTAGAAAAATGAAAAGACTCAAGCTGGCAAAAGCACCGCAAAGAACTGTGCATTCTTCGAAATCCCAAATCCACAAGGAGAGTCCAATTGTGTCGGTTGCGATGCCTGACCTTCCCAACACTGGACGTGAAGAGCATGCGCCTTCCACCATTTGCACGCCCCCTGCAAGTGCTGGAAGGAGCACCCGCAGTCCAGTTCCTGATAGTCAGATTGAAGATGTCAGTGTTGAAGTACACCAGGATGAGGAGGATATGGGTGTTGCTGGCGCTGGGGAGGAAATTGACCAGGAGGATTCTGATGGTGAGGTGGTTTGTTTAAGTCAGGCACCCGGGGAGACACCTGTTGTCCGTGGGAGGAATATGGCCGTTGACATGCCTGGTGAAAATACCAAAAAAATCAGCTCTTCAGTGTGGAGGTATTTCAACAGAAAAGCGGACAACAGGTGTCAAGCCGTGTGTTGCCTTTGTCAAGCTGTAATAAGTAGGGGTAAGGACGTTAACCACCTCGGAACATCCTCCCTTATACGTCACCTGCAGCACATTCATAATAAGTCAGTGACAAGTTCAAAAACTTTGGGCGACAGCGGAAGCAGTCCACTGACCAGTAAATCCCTTCCTCTTGTAACCAAGCTCACGCAAACCACCCCACCAACTCCCTCAGTGTCAATTTCCTCCTTCCCCAGGAATGCCAATAGTCCTGCAGGCCATGTCACTGGCAATTCTGACGAGTCCTCTCCTGCCTGGGATTCCTCCGATGCATCCTTGCGTGTAACGCCTACTGCTGCTGGCGCTGCTGTTGTTGCTGCTGGGAGTCGATGGTCATCCCAGAGGGGAAGTCGTAAGCCCACTTGTACTACTTCCAGTAAGCAATTGACTGTCCAACAGTCCTTTGCGAGGAAGATGAAATATCACAGCAGTCATCCTGCTGCAAAGCGGATAACTGAGGCCTTGACAACTATGTTGGTGTTAGACGTGCGTCCGGTATCCGCCGTTAGTTCACAGGGAACTAGACAATTTATTGAGGCAGTGTGCCCCCGTTACCAAATACCATCTAGGTTCCACTTCTCTAGGCAGGCGATACCGAGAATGTACACGGACGTCAGAAAAAGACTCACCAGTGTCCTAAAAAATGCAGTTGTACCCAATGTCCACTTAACCACGGACATGTGGACAAGTGGAGCAGGGCAGGGTCAGGACTATATGACTGTGACAGCCCACTGGGTAGATGTATGGACTCCCGCCGCAAGAACAGCAGCGGCGGCACCAGTAGCAGCATCTCGCAAACGCCAACTCTTTCCTAGGCAGGCTACGCTTTGTATCACCGCTTTCCAGAATACGCACACAGCTGAAAACCTCTTACGGCAACTGAGGAAGATCATCGCGGAATGGCTTACCCCAATTGGACTCTCCTGTGGATTTGTGGCATCGGACAACGCCAGCAATATTGTGTGTGCATTAAATATGGGCAAATTCCAGCACGTCCCATGTTTTGCACATACCTTGAATTTGGTGGTGCAGAATTTTTTAAAAAACGACAGGGGCGTGCAAGAGATGCTGTCGGTGGCCAGAAGAATTGCGGGACACTTTCGGCGTACAGGCACCACGTACAGAAGACTGGAGCACCACCAAAAACTACTGAACCTGCCCTGCCATCATCTGAAGCAAGAAGTGGTAACGAGGTGGAATTCAACCCTCTATATGCTTCAGAGGTTGGAGGAGCAGCAAAAGGCCATTCAAGCCTATACAATTGAGCACGATATAGGAGGTGGAATGCACCTGTCTCAAGTGCAGTGGAGAATGATTTCAACGTTGTGCAAGGTTCTGATGCCCTTTGAACTTGCCACACGTGAAGTCAGTTCAGACACTGCCAGCCTGAGTCAGGTCATTCCCCTCATCAGGCTTTTGCAGAAGAAGCTGGAGACATTGAAGGAGGAGCTAACACGGAGCGATTCCGCTAGGCATGTGGGACTTGTGGATGGAGCCCTTAATTCGCTTAACAAGGATTCACGGGTGGTCAATCTGTTGAAATCAGAGCACTACATTTTGGCCACCGTGCTCGATCCTAGATTTAAAGCCTACCTTGGATCTCTCTTTCCGGCAGACACAAGTCTGCTGGGGTTGAAAGACCTGCTGGTGACAAAATTGTCAAGTCAAGCGGAACGCGACCTGTCAACATCTCCTACTTCACATTCTCCCGCAACTGGGGGTGCGAGGAAAAGGCTCAGAATTCCGAGCCCACCCGCTGGCGGTGATGCAGGGCAGTCTGGAGCGACTGCTGATGCTGACATCTGGTCCGGACTGAAGGACCTGACAACGATTACGGACATGTCGTCTACTGTCACTGCATATGATTCTCTCAACATTGAAAGAATGGTGGAGGATTATATGAGTGACCGCATCCAAGTAGGCACGTCACACAGTCCGTACTTATACTGGCAGAAAAAAGAGGCAATTTGGAGGCCCTTGCACAAACTGGCTTTATTCTACCTAAGTTGCCCTCCCACAAGTGTGTACTCCGAAAGAGTGTTTAGTGCCGCCGCTCACCTTGTCAGCAATCGGCGTACGAGGTTACATCCAGAAAATGTGGAGAAGATGATGTTCATTAAAATGAATTATAATCAATTCCTCCGCGGAGACATTGACCAGCAGCAATTGCCTCCACAAAGTACACAGGGAGCTGAGATGGTGGATTCCAGTGGGGACGAATTGATAATCTGTGAGGAGGGGGATGTACACGGTGATATATCGGAGGATGATGATGAGGTGGACATCTTGCCTCTGTAGAGCCAGTTTGTGCAAGGAGAGATTAATTGCTTCTTTTTTGGTGGGGGTCCAAACCAACCCGTCATATCAGTCACAGTCGTGTGGCAGACCCTGTCACTGAAATGATGGGTTGGTTAAAGTGTGCATGTCCTGTTTATACAACATAAGGGTGGGTGGGAGGGCCCAAGGACAATTCCATCTTGCACCTCTTTTTTCTTTAATTTTTCTTTGCGTCATGTGCTGTTTGGGGAGGGTTTTTTGGAAGGGACATCCTGCGTGACACTGCAGTGACACTCCTAGATGGGCCCGGTGTTTGTGTCGGCCACTAGGGTCGCTTATCTTACTCACACAGCTACCTCATTGCGCCTCTTTTTTTCTTTGCTTCATGTGCTGTTTGGGGAGGGTTTTTTGGAAGGGACATCCTGCGTGACACTGCAGTGACACTCCTAGATGGGCCCGGTGTTTGTGTCGGCCACTAGGGTCGCTTATCTTACTCACACAGCTACCTCATTGCGCCTCTTTTTTTCTTTGCGTCATGTGCTGTTTGGGGAGGGTTTTTTGGAAGGGACATCCTGCGTGACACTGCAGTGCCACTCCTAGATGGGCCAGGTGTTTGTGTCGGCCACTAGGGTCGCTTAGCTTAGTCATCCAGCGACCTCGGTGCAAATTTTAGGACTAAAAATAATATTGTGAGGTGTGAGGTATTCAGAATAGACTGAAAATGAGTGGAAATGATGGTTTTTGAGGTTAATAATACTTTGGGATCAAAATGACCCCCAAATTCTATGATTTAAGCTGTTTTTTAGGTTTTTTGGAAAAAAACACCCGAATCCAAAACACACCCGAATCCGACAAAAAAAATTCGGTTAGGTTTTGCCAAAACGCGGTCGAACCCAAAACACGGCCGCGGAACCGAACCCAAAACCAAAACACAAAACCCGAAAAATTTCCGGCGCTCATCTCTAGCTGATATGAGACATTCCCTTTAACTCCTGTTTTATTGAGTTTAATAAATTATTCCTGTAGTTTAGCTGGTCATTCAAAACTTGGGATCAGTGCTACCATATGGTCCCTACTGGTCTGCACATGTGCACTGATGTTGCTTGCTAACTAGTAGCTGCATTAGAAGTTGTTGCATTCCACAGGAGTAGCTAGCTGCTTATATCCAGTTTTGCGTTCCACATGGCACAGTTCGGGAGCACCAGTGCCACATTTTACACATGGTACCCAGAGGTTACCTGCAGAGAGGTGCATCTCTGCCTGACCGATTACGTGACTTAAGTGTTGAACAGTGTATTGTTGCTATAGGATGTGATACCACTACCAGGCAGGCCATGTGGTCCAAATTAAACTACTGTACATGTAGTTTGCTGTCTTTTTGTACATTATTCTGTTGGTATAAACATACTTGCCTACTCTCCCTCATTCTGCAGGAGACTTCCTGAAATAGAAGAAATCTCCCAAACTCCCTGAATAGTCCAGCAATCTCACTGATTGCACCTTAACCCCTGATGGGGGGTAAGGTAGAGAATAGAATAACAGTTGCTAAGAGTAATTCTAGAAAGGCACTTGTAAATAATGGTAAATTACCATTAAAGCAAAAGGGCAAAGGAAATATTAACATAAAATGTCTGCTTGCGAAAGCAAGAAGCCTATCAGGTAAAATGGGGGAATTGGAATGGCATGTATCAAAAAATCAGTATGATATTATAGGTATTACGGAAACATGGTGGGACGACTCTCACGACTGCGTTACTAATTTGGAGGGATATTCACTTCTCAGGAGGGACAGGGCTACCAAAAGGGGAGGAGGGGTATGTCTCTATGTAAAACCATCTCTAAAACCAAACTTAATATATGTTATTTACGAGGGGACTGGTGATAATGTGGAATCACTATGGGTTGAGATCACTAGTGGGGGCACTAAAATAAAGAAACTAGTCATTGGCACGTGCTACAAGCAACCAGATATTAGCATACGTGACGAGGAACTGCTCTCACAGCAAATTGAAAAAGCTGCGGGAATGGGGGACATCCTAGTGTTAGGGGATTTTTAACTATCCGGGTATAAACTGGAGTAACGATTCATGTGTAAAAATTAGGAGCAGCAGGATTCTAAACACATTAAAGGATCAATACTTGTCTCAATTAGTTGAGGACCCAACCAGAGGTTATAATGTTCTGGACCAAGTTATTACCAATAATGTGGACATTATATCAAACATTACAGTTGGGGAGACCTTGGGAAACAGTGATCACTATATGATCACATTCAGCATCAGTTTCAAGAAACATAGCTATAAGGAATCAACAAAAACATTCAACTTTAGAAAAGCTAACTTCAATATGCTAAACGACATTGACTGGGAAGTTTTGTTTCATAGTAAAGACACATCGTAAATGTGGGATGCTTTAAAAGGGTTGCTTGATAGCAATATTCACAAATTCATACCCTTGGGCAGTAAATGCAAGAGTAATAGACTCAAATCAATGTGGCTTAATAAGGATGTCAAAGAAGCAATGGCAAAAAGAGGTGTTCTTTTAAAGCATTTAAAACTAATGGAGGGGAGGAGTCATTCCAGTATTACAAAGAATGCAATAAAAGATGCAAAAAAGTAATAAGGGCAGCTACAATTGTAAACGAAAAACAAATTGCTATAGAGAATAAAGCCAATCCCAAAGAGTTTTATAAATACATAAACATTAAAGGGTTAAAAAAATAGAACATAGGCCCATTAAAAGATGAACTGTGAGCCTTGGAAACGATGTAAAAATAAAAGCGGATATACTGAACAGCTTTTTTTCACCAGGGAGGATCAGACGGTGTTAGTAGTGCATAACGACAGTGAAGGTAATGATTCTTGGCTAGATACTTGTTTAAGTGAGGAAATAGTCCTGGAGAAACTAAGCAACAAAAAGATTAATAAATCACCGGGACCAAATGGTTTTCATACGAGGGTTATTATGGAGCTTAAGGCACAGCTTGCAAAACTCTTATACTTGATTTTCTATAGTTCCATTAAATCGGGTATGGTACCGATGGATTGGCGTATAGCTGAGGTAGTGCCATTATTTAAAAAGGGTTCTAAAAATCATCCTGGGTACTATAGACCAGTTAGTTTAACCTCTATAGTGGGTAAAATATTGGAAGGAATTTTGAGGGATAGCATAGAGGATTATCTGCGGAATACTAAGTTTATGAGCAGGAGTTAGCATGGGTTTGTGAGCGACAGATCATGTCAAACTAACTTAATTAGCTTCTACGACGAAGTGAGCGATAATCTTAACCAGGGAAAAGCAGTGGATGTGGTCTATTTAGATTTTGCAAAAGCCTTCAATACAGTGCCTCACAAGACACTGATCATCAAATTAAGGGAACTTGGCCTAGGATACACTATTTGTACATGGATAGGTAATTGGCTGGATAACAGGGTACAACGAGTAGTGGTCAATGAGATGTTCTCCAGATGGGCACTAGTAGTCAGCGGTATACCACAAGGGTCCATATTTGGTCCGCTACTGTTCAATATATGTATTAATGACCTAGGAATAGGCCTGGGAAGCATAGTATCAATCTTTGCAGATGATACTAAACTGTGTAAGGTAATTAATTCAGAAATAGATGTGGAGTCTCTACAGAATGACTTATTTAAACTTGAATTCTGGGTGTCTAAATGGGGAATGAGGTTCAATATTGAAAAATGCAAAGCTATGCATTTTGGGATTAAAAACAAACTTGCATCCTATTCACTTAATGGGGAAAATATAGTGGTATCAGTAGTGGAAAAAGATTTGGGGGTCCTCATAGATAATACACTCAATAGCAGTACACAGTGTTAAAATGCAGTGAAGAAGACAAGTAAAGTCCTTGCTTGCATAAAACGGGGTATTGAGACCAGGGACGAGGATGTAATCATGGCACTGTACAAATCATTGGAACGTCCGCACCTGGAATATTGTGTTAAGTTTTTGGCACCATATTATAAAAAAGATATTGGAGAACTCGAAAGAGTTCAAAGGCGTGCTACTAAACTGATTAAAGGGTTAGAGACACTGGAGTACGAGGAAAGGCTAACTATGTTAAATATGTATACTCTAGAAAAGAGGCGTCTAAGAGGAGATATTATTAATATCTTCAAATATGTAAAGGGTCATTACAAGGAGTTAGCAGGGGATTTGTTTATTAATAGAACTCTGTATAGGACACATGGACACTCACTGAGGTTAGAGGAGAGAAAATTCCATACAAAACGTAGGAAGGGGTTCTTCAGGGCAATAAAGATTTGGAACTCCCTGCCGGAGAAGGTAATAATGGCGGACTCTGTAAATGCATTCAAAATCAGATTGGACAGCTTTCTAGCTGAAAACAGTATAACCTGGGCAGAGTCAAGGTCTGCAGAAGCATGACCGGAACACCAACTGTCAGTGCAGTGCTATATGCTGGAAGTCCAACTGCACTAAGTGAGTGTAATAATTCCACTCATACTGTATAGTCATTTTGGACAGGTTGGTATTGGGTGATCGGTGGTTGGGAGACTGGCGGTCACCATACCGACGCCGGGATTCCGTCTGTCAGATGGCCAGCAGGGGGGATTTCGGCCAGCACAACAAAGACCCTTGCGGACTCGTTGCGCTTGCCACAGGTTCTATCCCACTCTATGGGAATAGTCCCTGTTGCTCGGCATGCCAACTGGCGGGCTAGTCAGTGTTCATGATGCCAGCGCTGGTATTGTAACCGCATCCTTTTTGGACTTGAGGAGCCTGCACACTGCAAGCATCTGGTTGTTCATTTATTGTTCCCCTCCCTGATGTTAGATCGAGACCATACATACCTCAATCCTTTTCTAGGTCACTAAGCTATACAACAGTGAAAATGTGATATAAATTCATACAGTAGTTTTTGTGTGATGCCAGAACGTACAGACACAGTCTAAATTTCAAATTTTTTTTGTCTCCATGGTCCATAAACAGTCCCTAGAAGTATAATTCTCAATAAAAAAATGTCTATGTACAGACACAACCCTTACAGTTTAATTATATGTATATATTTTTATTGTAGAGTGTCCCTATTTATCTTTGGCTATGTAAGGCTTTGTGTGAACCCAATTTCCACTGTTGTTATGTTGTTTATTACTGTTCCAGTGTTTCAATGATAACCTCATTTAAGGACAAAACTATGAAAACTAGTGTGCCCTGAGCAGTCTCCAGGTGTGCCGCCATAGAAGGACATCCAGGCCCGTCAGTGTTTTGCCGTTACTGAGGCCCTGGAACGACCAATACTGGTGGGTTTAGTGGTTGCAGAGCCAGTTCTTATTTAGGACCCGGGCAGTGTTGGGCTCTTCTGGCTTTCTCAGATGTGGCTCAGGCGTTACCTATGGAGAAGCTGTAACATGACATCATAGGACATGCAACTGAACCATGCATCACCATTATATTTGAATGTGCCTTGGCAATACTTAAATCTTGTTCAGTGTGCCGCGAGATGTAAAGGGTTGAAAATCTCTTTGCTACAGTGTCGTCACCATGTTGTTATAAAAACAAAAAAAGACAAGCATTGGTAAAGGGGCTGCTGGAGGGGCCTGGCAGAAGCCCCAGTTTGCTACCCCTCCCCAGTATGCCTGTGCTGTAGCCAGTGGCAGTGGTGCCGTCTTCATGGTGATTTCTTTGGGAAGATGGCACTGCACATAGAAAGCAAAGACTCTGGCACTGCTCCTGATTGGCTTCTGGTCCGTGAACACGGACCGGCACCTGATTTAAGATACCCGTGACATCGCCAGAGATTGGACTGGGGAGCAAGAGAGGTGTGCGCTGTGCTCTCCTGCCCTCGAGGCAAGCAAGGTGGTTGGGCCGCAAAAGGACCCCTGCCCCCGGGCCACAAAAGGATGCTGTAGGAGCTGCGAGTTTGACACCCCTGCCCTAGAGTTTCAGAATTTCTGTCATGGCACCCCAAGACCAGGTTGCCGCAGGTTCTATTCCCTCTCTATGGGTGTCATGGACACCAACTAGTGGGAATAGTCCTTGGCCCCACTGACTGCATTCGGTGGCCGGGATCCCGGTGGTGGTAAGCTGACCGCCGGGATGGTGACTACATCCCATTTAGATGACTATGTGGGAGTTTTAGCATTATTATCCTATTTGTATATAAAAAGTGTTGAAAGGGGAGAGCGCTACTGCACAGATTACATACTGTTCCTTCAGGAAGGCTTCACTCCCTGTACCAAGATGGCTGCTGACTTCCAGTGATCCTGCCGAATAACACCCCTCTCATCTCAGCCTCCGCTCAGTGAGAACCAGTGTGTAACAGTGATTAAGTGGGGTTCATAGAAATATTTTATGCAATTCACAGTATGAGCTTACCATCTTCAGAGTGTTGGAGAATTATTATACATTTTTATTTTTTGGTCAGAGAATTTTTTTATTATTATTTTATAATGTAACTGGACCCTGTATTGCTATTTTCCCCTCAGCTCACTTTAAAATAGATATAAAGGAGAAAGATATCTGAAAGCAATTATGGAGGAAGACCATTTTCCTTACTGCGTAAGCTGCAAACTAGGTGTCCTGTTAGTTGCTTTTCATTTTACCTTTGTATGCCTTACTGCCATGTTTTACTTATAGCACAGTGTAATCTATGTAGTGGACCCAAAATGGCTGCCTCACATGGTACTCTCTTGTGTAGAATAAACAATGCATGGTTTTAAACTCTCCTAATATATTTGTCTCCCTAAGTATGTGTCATTTCTTCACCTTTTGAGAGAATTTATTTATTAAGACAACTTCAAGCAAAATATATTTAAAAAATAAATGTCTATTTTTATTTTAAGCAAAATGTAGCCTATTTTTGTTCTACTACTACTTCTTCTTCTTCTTCTTCTTCTTCTTCTTCTCCTTCTTCTTCTTTGTCTTCCTCTTCTTCTTTAAAAACACCACACCGTCTTTAAGAAAAAAGTTTATTAGTCAGGGTCTTCACCTGGGGGCGGCAGCCTTTAAGTTCTTTAGCATGGCTGCCACCTTCCCAGGGCTTCCAGCTTCTTCACCTGGTGGGCGGCGGCTGTTAAGCTCTTTTGCATAGCACTTGGAGAACCACAATTGCCAGCATGTCCGGACATAAAGGGCCCCCTGGCACCTGTAAAGAAAATTTAAAAATAAAAACACCACACCGTCTTTAATTTTTTTTTTATTAGTCAGGGTCATCACCTGGGGACGGCGGCATTTAAGCACTTTTGCATGGCCACTGCCTCTCCAGGGCTTCCGCCGTCTTCACCTGGGGGGCCGCCGCCTCCCCAGGGCTTCCGTCGTCTTTCTCCGGCGTCTTCACCTGGGAGGCAGCGGCCTTTAAGCTCTTTTGCATGGCTGCCGCCTTCCCGGGGCTTCCAGCGTCTTCACCTGGTGGATGGTGGCTGTTAAGCTTTTTTGCATAGCACTTGGAGAACCACAAGTGCCAGCATGTCCGGGCATAAAGGGCCCACTGGCACCTGTAGTCCACCTGTAAAAAAAATATTCAAATAAAAACACCACTCCGTCTTTAAAAAAAAGTTTATTAGTCAGGGTCTTCACCTGGGGGCGGCGGCCTTTAAGCTTTTTTGCATGGCTGCCGCCTCTCCAGGGCTTCCGACGCCTTCACCTGGGGAGCCGCCGCCTCCCCAGGGCTTCCAGCGTCTTCACCGGGGAGGCAGCGGCCTTTAAGCTCTTTTGCATGGCTGCCGCCTTCCCAGGGCTTCCAGCGTCTTCACCTGGTGGGCGGCAGCCGTTAAGCTCTTTTGCATAGCACTTGGAGAACCACAAGTGCCAGCATGTCCGGACATAAAGGGCCCGCTGGCACCTGTAGTCCACCTGTAAAGAAAATATTAAAATAAAAACACCACACCATCTTTAAAAAAAGTTTATTATTCAGGGTCTTCACCTGGGGGCGGCGGCCTTTAAGCTCGTTTGCATGGCTACAGCCCATCCAGGACTTCCAGCGTCTTCTTTCTTCAGGAGCTCTTCCGCCGTCGGACTGACGCCGATGCCTCGTGCTGACTTATATAAGTCAGCCGGAGGGGCCGGGGTGATGACGCAGCGAGCCGTGATTGGCTCGTGGTTGCCATCTTGAATTTAAAAAATTACGCTGAGGTGCCATTTTTGAAATTGGAACTGCTCCGCTGCCAAACTCTGCAGAATGGCAGTGCCACTAATACTCTCACTGCCACCAATGCCCACACCTCCGCGCACCCATATAGTGATGGCAGCGGATCCAGTGACGGATCCTCTGGCCAATCACTGTGGCCTCACTGACAGGGGTGTGCTTTCATGGGTTGGAAGCACGTCCCTGTATGAAAGCAGCACCTCTATTGGTGCCGCTTTCCCATGCATTTCCAATGGACTTTTAATACCCATGGCTAGGCCCCGCCCACCCCCGCCCCCCGCTCCCACACCCTTCCCCATTCACACTGGGAGGCACCACGATCGGTGCCTCCCAAACACATTTAAACAGGGATAATGATTAGATTAATATAAAGGAGATACTTATGACACAGAATACAGCATGTGTCATAAGTATCTTCTTTATAATATTTTAATCATTAATGACAGGGGAGGCACTGCCTCCCCTGCCTTCCCTGACTGCACGTCCCTGGTTTGCCCAGACCACCCGCCCTCCAACTAACCTTGCCTAACCCAGTCTTCCCATCTGTCACCTCAAATCTGATATCTTGACCTATTTACCCGGCAGGAGAAAAACGCACCTATACGTCAATGGTTAGAGAGTGAAAAAAGAGAGCAAGAAATGAGTGGGGCACGGAGAGCCCACCGGGGGAATGCAGAGGTAAAGGCCCATGCTTAGGGGTGTGGCCTGCTGCCACAGAGGCTTGGCTAACATGGTATAGGGCCCATGATAAATATATATAGTAAATACTGCTAGTACATGCATGATAATGTACCAGATTAATAACTGCAATGCACTGTAGATAATATGTATAATGTACAATTCAAGTGCACAGACGGGACCTGATCCATAGACGAGGAGGTGGGCCCCCAGACAGTAGGGCCCACCGGTGGTTTCCCCTGTACCCCTTTGGGTTATGACTGTCCCCCTCCCCCCACACTCCCTGAGTGGGAATGAGGGGGGAGGGGGACAGTCATAACCACCATAGCATTCATTTCTGACGCTAACAGGAATTACAACTGTACAAATGTAGCTATTCTCATTGTGGCTACATGTTAAGGCGATTGCGCCTTGTTAGTCGCGACCGCACCGCGTACATCTGGACATCTAAGACATGTGTGTGCCCCATTCACATGGATGGGGGCGGCAAATGCCGCAACTCGACATAGCTAGGCACAGGTGCGCATAGCTGCGTCGAGGGTGCACGTTTCCCTCAGATGTAGCCATGATCAGCATGGCTACATCTGTAGATAGTATTGGATAAAAACAAAGGTAATGATTAAAGCACAATTTAATTCTCTTACATCTCTACATATTAATAAAAATGGATCAGCGTGCAACACTGGCACACTGGGATTTAGGCAGGCAGAGAGAGAGAGAGAGAGTAAAGCACCCTTCATATGTCTCCAATGGCCCATTTGCAGCCGCTTGTGGATGTTAAGTAATGGCACTGTCCCAGTAGGTGTGAGATTTTGTTTTTATCCAATACTATGCTATCTCCAAGGTCGTAAGTCATATATTATAATAGTCATGCTAAACATCTGCCGACGATTCAAAATAAGCTGCTCTTATCTTTGTCCAGTCACTAACCTTCTACCAGTGTGCTATGCCGTGCCAGGCCTCTGACAGCATATGCAAGAGACAGCAACAGCATAGCCCTGACATAGGCAGTTTCCATTATGACATCACAGCATGACCTCACACACCCCACCAGACCGGCTAAGACTGGTTATTTCTGGTTTGAGGCCCTTGTCTTTTACATGACTGACCTAAGGGAAATGTGACTTAAAATTATTACATGAGAAAAATTTTATTACTGCCATTTGCCGGCAGTTTTGCTCACTTAGGTGGTCATTCCGAGTTGTTCGCTCGTTGCCGATTTTCGTTATTTTGCGATTTTCCGCTTACTGCGCATGCGCAATGCCCGCAGTGCGACTGCGCCAAGTAAATTTGCTATGCAGTTAGGTATTTTACTCACGGCATTACGAGGTTTTTTCTTCGTTCTGGTGATCGTAATGTGATTGACAGGAAGTGGGTGTTTCTGGGTGGAAACTGGCCGTTTTGTGGGTGTGTTGGAAAAAATTCTACCGTTTCTGGGAAAAACGCGGGAGTGGCTGGAGAAACGGGGGAGTGTCTGGGCGAACGCTGGGTGTGTTTGTGACGTCAAACCAGGAACGAAACTGACTGAACTGATCGCAATGGCTGAGTAAGTCTGGAGCTACTCAGAAACTGCTAAGAAAGGTCTATTCGTAATATTGCGAATCCGTCAATCGCAATTTTGAGAAGCTAAGATGCACACCCAGTAGGCGGCGACTTAGCGTGTGCAAAGCTGCTAAAAGCAGCTTGCGAGCGAACAACTCGGAATGAGGGCATTAGTGGCATCTAATCTTGTGATGTATATTTTATATTTTACAAATAGAGCCTGATTAAGGTTGGATCGCAATCGCAATAAGCGATCCAACGGTAAAAATTGCTAAGAGGATGCGGGATCCTGCGCAGGGCCCATCCTGCGCATGCGCCTGCATTTTCTACGGCGCCCCACAGAAAATGCGATTGCTTCTGCCTGTCTATGAGGCAGAGATGGTCACGGGGGGGAGGCAACGCTCCATTTCAAAGACGGAGATGGAGTATTGCGGGGACGAGACTTCAAAACAGGGGCGGCAACGGAGAAACAGGGGGCGTAGTCGGTGCAGCTGCATGACATCACACGCAGCCGATGCTATCACAAAAATGGCTGTGGGTCTCATGCGGGCGCCTAACATATGGGGCATACTAGCCCTGTGCTGGGCGTCCCCCCGCATGTCAGAGAAACTGATCATAAATGTGCTAAATTTAGCACATCTAGGATCAGGTCTGAATCACCCCCATGGAACAAAAAAAAGGCCCAAATTATGTGATTTTTGTTTTGTTTGTCAATTTTTGAAAACAAAAAAACAAAACCAGTCACGGCAGTTTGGCAAAAACCAAATACAAAGCCGGATGACGAATCAGGGCCAATTGCAAATCCAGCAAAACTGGTCCTGTGCACATCTCTAGTAATATTCTAATACCACATTGAGTTTGCTAGCATTGTATGCCTAGGGATGTGCTGATATGAGACATTCCCTTTAACTCCTGTTTTATTGAGTTTAATAAATTATTCCTGTAGTTTAGCTGGTCATTCAAAACTTGGGATCAGTGCTACCATATGGTCCCTACTGGTCTGCACATGTGCACTGATGTTGCTTGCTAACTGGTAGCTGCATTAGAAGTTGTTGCATTCCACAGGAGTAGCTAGCTGCTTATATCCAGTTTTGCGTTCCACATGGCACAGTTCGGGAGCACCAGTGCCACATTTTACACATGGTACCCTGAGGTTACCGGCAGAGAGGTGCATCTCTGCCTGACCGATTACGTGACTTAAGTGTTGAACAGTGTATTGTTGCTATAGGATGTGATACCACTACCAGGCAGGCCATGTGGTCCAAATTAAACTACTGTACATGTAGTTTGCTGTCTTTTTGTACATTATTCTGTTGGTATAAGGCGCTCATAACTTTATTGTGATTACATAAACCTTTTCTTTAAGCTAGCTTATCACTAAAATAAACAACACCACACACTGAAATAAAGACACGGACACCGTAGCTGGAGTTAAAGGTCAGACGATGTTTATTAATCGCTGACCAACTCTTTAAACTATAATTGTGAACGAATTAGAATTGATTTTGAATACAGATTTAAATTTAGTTTGGAGGATGGCAAACAGAAAGTCGCTGCCAAACACCAGCACCAGTCACCTAGATGAAAAACCACCAAACCAAGGAGGGGAGTACACATACCCCGCCTCCTTCCCGCATAACCCGCATTGTGCTGGCCTTACCCCTCTTTCTCTGGCAAACGTTCGGTTCCCGCAGGGGAACGTCTAAATGTCCAACCGCAAGAAAAGGACACACCTGCCGTCCTTCTAAAGAGGGAGCCCCACAATGACCACTTATGCCTGTGTGACAGCTGGTTGGTAGCGACTTCCCGCCAATCTGGCTTTCAATAGCCCACTGCAAGAACTAAAAACGTAGCCGAAATCCGGGAGGGCGGGCGGGCATACAATGAATGGCAAGAGGAAGTCTAGGAAAATGGCCACCACCTATATACTATCCTAAGACCCTCCTATTAATCTTGATGCACAACCTTCTAATCCAATAGGAAAAAACCAACCGGGAAAACTGATCTGCCTAGCAACTGCTTAGTCATTTCAACAACCAATCACAAAAAGTTGATCGCTTATATGGCCTCAGGCTTATGCAGCCTTCAGCTTATCTAAGGCGCTCATAACTTTATTGTGATTACATAAACCTTTTCTTTAAGCTAGCTTATCACTAAAATAAACAACACCACACACTGAAATAAAGACACGGACACCGTAGCTGGAGTTAAAGGTCAGACGATGTTTATTAATCGCTGACCAACTCTTTAAACTATAATTGTGAACGAATTAGAATTGATTTTGAATATAGATTTAAATTTAGTTTGGAGGATGGCAAACAGAAAGTCGCTGCCAAACACCAGCACCAGTCACCTAGATGAAAAACCACCAAACCAAGGAGGGGAGTACACATACCCCGCCTCCTTCCCGCATAACCCGCATTGTGCTGGCCTTACCCCTCTTTCTCTGGCAAACGTTCGGTTCCCGCAGGGGAACGTCTAAATGTCCAACCGCAAGAAAAGGACACACCTGCCGTCCTTCTAAAGAGGGAGCCCCACAATGACCACTTATGCCTGTGTGACAGCTGGTTGGTAGCGACTTCCCGCCACCAAGGTTTACCAAACCGCCACCGCCATCCGCAACCACAACATTAAGCAACTAAGAAAACTAACTAGCCCTACCGAAAAAGACCAAAAGTATCCTCCAGAAAAAACTGCACTCCTTCCGGAGAAAGGTGAACCCCATCGTCCCTGTAGAACTGCCTGTTCCTTAGCACCAGTAGAGGATGCTTGACTGCCACTCCACCTATGGCCTTGACAAAAAGAGACACCGCCGAATTCACCTTTTTGCGTGCTTTCTCCAGCGCCGAGAAACGCACCGCACCACGCCAATGGAAACGGGGCACCATTTCCGACCAAACAATGCAGACCCCTGGCCAGTGACAACGGATCGCCACCAAATCCGCCTTTACCGACAAAATCAAATCTATGCCCTTAACTCGACCTAGATCATTACCACCCAAATGAATGATGATACAACTGGGGCGACCCCAGCGGCGCTCCCGAGAAAAAAGGACCCGCAACAGATCACCCCATAACATACCTCGAACACCTAACCATCTCAATTGCCTGGACCCAAAAACCTCAGTCGCCCTAGATGCCATGGGATGCTTTGCCGCCCAAAAAATATAGGAATGACCAACCATCCATATTTGGTCTCCAAAATTGATGACAGCTGCAAAAGAAAATATCCTAACATCAGATTATGAACATAATCCATACATAAACACAACGTAACAAAATTAAACCCAAGTGAAGGAGAAAAATCAAAAAACCTCCCGTGGACCTTGATAGAACAGCCAATTGAAATTAGGCCCCCTCGGAGGAAAAATTTTAAAAATTCACTTCACACCCTCGATTCCTGAACGGTAAGCGTTCAAAAACCGACGAGTAAACACATTTTTGGGTTAGCGCAACAGGCGCACCTATAACTTATCTAAACGGACATAGGACCTATAGGAGGCCGACTTCCAGCGGCCCAACTCCCGAATAGCCGCAGGTGATGAACCTGTAGCCGCCGCATGGGTAGCCGCCCCAATCCGAAAGGAATGGGTACCGAAGTCCGCCTCCTGCAAGCCCAACGCCGTTAAACATTTCTTGAACACAGACGCAAATTGAAACTTTGTCAGAGGGTCAACCTGCGCGTGCACCAGCAACTGGTTGCCCCCCGGAGGCCTCAACCGCACATACTCTTGCGTCAACCGCAGCGGGCAAACACCCGGTTCCTCCTGAGCCTCCAAGGACAACCAGCGACCCCGACCTGTTTGATCTGTCTTGGATCGCACAATCCTACAGAGCAACAGGCCCTCCTGCAAGCGCACATTCTCGTAAAGCAAACCTGACTCCCGGGACGCCTTGCTGCCTGCCACCAACTCGCTCACCCGGAAAGCCCCGAAAAAGGCCAGGGCATACGCACAACTAAACAATGCTACCTCAAATTCCGAGGACGCAATCCGGGGCAGCACACGCAGCAACTCTGCTAGAAGCTGCAATGTTATGGGCCTACGTGAGTCCGCAGGTGCCGGGCGCAACCTAGCCCAACCTTTCAGCGCTCTGGAAAGGACAAAAGACCCCGTGGGGTCCGTCATCCCGTGGAGCCGCGAGTGAAAAGAAATGCCCGCAAGGGCAGTAGCCATGGCCGCTTTTGACCTACCGTTTTGGTAATGTTCCCAAACAAAGGTCAACAGGGCGTCGGCCGAGGACTCACCTGCTACCCCGTACCTACTCTGAAAGACCGACCAATCCCACCAGGCTGCATCATACGCTCGTAGAGTGGAGGGAGCCAGAGCACACCTGGCTAAAGCAGTTAACCCGACTCGACCATCTGCCAGACAGAAGGTGGGCACTGTAACCCCTCCGCCGCCGCTCCCGGAACCAACGTCCTGAATTTGTCAAACTGGAACCGGGACAATGCATCCGCAATTCCATTGTCAACTCCAGGAACGTGGCGAGCCCTGAAATTAATATTGCGCTGCAAGCAAACCAACACTAAATGCCTTAGCAGTCTCAGCGCCTGCGGCGAGGAGGAACGCTGATTATTAATCGCATGTACCACCCCCAAGTTGTCGCAAAGAAACAAAATGTCCCTATTTGCGAACCGGCCGGCCCATAACTCAAGCGCCACTATGATCGGGAACAATTCCAGCAAAAGAAGGTTCTTGGTAAACCCGCGCGTTACCCAAGAGGCCGGCCAAGCCGCAGCGCACCATGCGCCAGCGAAAAACGCGACAAACCCTCGACTGCCTGAGGCATCCGTGAACAATTGCAGCTGCTTACTGGAACAACAAGGAGCGGGCCACAAAACTTCCCTGTTGAAGGACACCAGGAAAGAGACCCAAATCCGCAAATCATCTCTGATCTCGCGGGAAAGGTACACGGAGTGATTCTGCCGTACCGTCCCCGCCGTGGCCCGCTCGAGTTTGCGACAGAAAATCCTACCCATGGGGATAATCCGGCACGCAAAATTGAGAGAACCAAGCAAGGACTGCACTTGCTTAAGCCGAACCCTGCGTTTGCCTAAACAGTCAGTAATTAAACCCAACAGCTTACGCACCTTATCCTCGGGCAAGCGACAGCAACCCCCCACCGTGTCAATTTCGATACCTAAATAGCTAAGACAAGTGCAAGGGCCCTCGCACTTGTCTTGCGCGACAGGCACCCCTAAAGCGCTGAATAATGACCTGGCCACCGACAGAATGTCCCCACAGACCGAACTGTCCCCGGGCCCCACAAAGAGAAAGTCGTCCAGGTAGTGAGCTACCCCCGTTTGGCCGGAGGCGGTCTGGACGCACCAGTGCAAAAATGTGCTAAAGCACTCAAAGTAGGCGCAGGAGACAGAGCAACCCATGGGGAGACACCGATCCACGTAAAACTCGCCCCCTAGTTTGAAACCCAGAAACCGCAGGGAATCTGGGTGCAGCGGGAGTAGGCGAAAGGCCGACTCCACGTCCAATTTTGCCAACAGACCCCCCGGACCACAATCCCGCACCAAGCGCAGCGCGTCATCAAAAGACTGATAACGTACCCTGCACTTGGCCTCCGGAATAGCGTCGTTGACCGACAAACCCGGAGGGTGCGACAAGTGCTGTATCAAACGAAACTTGCCCGCGGCCTTCTTGGGCACCACCCCTACTGGGGAAATGCACAAGGAGGGCAGCGGGGGAAAGGCGTAGGGCCCGGCCATGCGCCCCAGGCCAATCTCCCCGTCCACTTTCCGCCGGACCTCCTGCGGGAATTCGCGAGCCGATCTCAAATTCTGGCGCGCCACCACATGCACCGAATCCGAAATGGGCAAACGAAAACCGTGCCGAAAGCCCTCCAAGAGAAACGATGCCGCCGCCTCATCGGGGTACAAGCTAAGCCAGCGCTGCAACTCGGGAACTAGAATCGGGGAGAAGGCCTTACTTGCCAACTCCCCCGGCCTCGGCGGAAGCGGCGGGCTTACCGCCTGTCGCCGAGGAGCAATCCTTGGCCGGGTGACTTGCTCCGCACAACTTACATGAGTGGCGAAAACGACAACTCGCTCCTTTGACGCACTTGCCGTCGTTGTAGGCAAAGCACTTGCCTTTCCCTGTCAAGCGGGAACCCGCCGCCCCGGCCGCCCCGGGCTTCTTGGCCGTGGCGTCCGAGGTGGGTTTGACCTGCTGCGTGACCTCCAACCACACCTCTACATCCTTAAAACCCGCGGGCAGGATGGGGTTGCCATCCTGATTGCGACGGAACTTCTCGTCGTAATCCCGCCAAGCGGAACCCTTGGATTTTAAGTACATATCGTGTACCAAAAACAAATATTTAACTAAGTTGGCATACTCCGAGGGCTGCGATTCCGTGTAGCAAGCCGTGAAAACCAAAAAGCCACGCAACCACTGGTGAAAATTGCGAAACGCATTTTCCCCAATACCACCCGGCTTCTTGGCTGCGTCAAAACCTTGTCGCATTTCCTCCGTAAGGGTGAATATGTCTACATACTTCCCCTTCCGGATTTTTTCCCGCATGCGCTTGCGAACCCCCCGTGTAACTGCAGTGTTGGCGCAATGTACCATTTCCCCATAACGGGGAGGGTCAGGAGGGACCACTGGCGCAGGCGCGGCCACCCTATGCGCCTCCTTTGCCATTCGCCGCGCGATGAGTCTAGCTAATTTACGCGGGCGCCGCGGAGAGCCGGACGAAACGCTGCTAGAAGATGAGGAACTACAGGTTGTAATGTGCAAAGGAAGGGTTAGCTCACCGGTGTTAGAAGGACCCGGAACCGCGTCGTCCGCTGCACCCGCCTCCGCTGATGGCCGCACCTCCACCGTCGATGTTGCGGTCGTCCGCGACCCTCGTCTCCCGCCGGGCGTAGCCCCTGAACTGGTCGGAACCTGTGAGGGAGAAACAGAGGGGACAACAGGCGCAGAGGAGACCAAAACATCATTAACCATGGGTTGAACCTGCGGAGGAGGAGGCCCAGCCCAGCCGCTCCGCGGCGAAGTGCCGGCGGGAAGCTGCAGGGGAGGACCCCCAAACGAGGAGTACCCTACTGATTGCGTGAAGGCAGCCCCGCCCCCGGCACCGAAACCCACGGGGTAAGAAGGCCGCCACGCCGTATGCGGCGTGTAGCCGTCCGCCCCCGCCCATCCGGAGGACATCGGAAGGAAATGAGGGAGTGCCGGGAGGGGCGGCCAACCCCGTGCTACCTGACTCCCCCGACCAATGCCTGCCCCGATTGCAAGCCCGCAAAGGCAGGGAGTGGCACCATAACTCGGGGGCCGCTGACCGACCAAGTGGTCTGTACGCCGGCGCCCGCGATGGCCATGTGCGGGGAAAATTGTGGACCGGACGCCACCGTGAGGCCCATGGAGGGCATGCTGGCAGCTAAGGAGAACGCCGGCGCCAGAGGCCACGGAAAACCCCCGGGGAAGGACTGGCTCCCCGCGAAGCTTTGCTGAGCTGCGAAAGAAGGAGCAGGGCCGGATGCCTGTAAAGACGCCGCGATGGACGCCTGTGTCGACGCTAACTGCCATGCCCCCGGCAATACGGGGGGGGGGGGTTTGAAACCCGACGAATGGGGATGAAGCCTCTGGCGGCGGAGCGACTGACGACCAGGGGCCCATAAAGCAGGCCCCCGATGCCGGAGTCACATCCGTGAATTCTTGCCCCGTCACCGAAGCCGGGGTGGGCGCAGCGGCAGTCACTGCCACGTCCCCCGCCCCAGCCACACCAGGGTCAGACAGCCCCCCATCCCCAATTAAATACATGGGCGCTATAAGCCCCACGCCCGCCAGGGGTGCCAGTGGGTCCTGCACTGTACTAGGGACAGCGGGGACGTCTCCCCGCTGTCCCAGTCTCATATCCCCCACCTGCGCACCGGCCCCCCCCTCCCCGCCTGGAGCCCGGCCGCGGCCGCCCGGCACCACGTGGGCGCCCGAGCTGCCGCCGAGAGCCGCCTGCGGGGAAGGCAGGAGAGGCCCGGCGCTGATCAGCGCGCCGCGTGACATAGACGGCGCCGTAGACTGTGTTGCTGAGGGCGCCGGCGACCGCGGCCCGGCCGGGCCGCGCGTCCAGGCGCCACGTGCAGAGCGCCCGCTGGCCGCCCGCCTCCGGCTGGCCCGGCAGCGGGCCGTCACAGCCCGCCCCCGCCGCCTGTCAGCAGCAATGGGAAGCAGTCTCGTGGGCCCAGCACTAGGGGAACGGGAGCGGGGGGTGCCCCCAGCCTCAACGAGGCGGCGGGGGGGGGGGAGCAGAACGCCTGGGACGCGGCATGTTAGAATGGGGGGAAAACACTACTGAAAATACCTGGGCACCCGCAGGTCAGATCACCAGCACAAAGAGGGGCAAAAGGGGGTATAATGAAAGCAATGAAGAAACAATGAGGAAAACAATGAATAACACAAATAAGTAAGATATACTTATCCTTCCTGGCCATACAATGAATGGCAAGAGGAAGTCTAGGAAAATGGCCACCACCTATATACTATCCTAAGACCCTCCTATTAATCTTGATGCACAACCTTCTAATCCAATAGGAAAAAACCAACCGGGAAAACTGATCTGCCTAGCAACTGCTTAGTCATTTCAACAACCAATCACAAAAAGTTGATCGCTTATATGGCCTCAGGCTTATGCAGCCTTCAGCTTATCTAAACATACTTGCCTACTCTCCCTCATTCTGCAGGAGACTCCCTGAAATAGAATAAATCTCCCAAACTCCCTGAATAGTCCAGCAATCTCACTGATTGCACCTTAACCCCTGATGGGGGGTAAGGTAGAGAATAGAATAACAGTTGGTAAGAGTAATTCTAGAAAGGCACTTGTAAATAATGGTAAGTTACCATTAAAGCAAAAGGGCAAAGGAAATATTAACATAAAATGTCTGCTTGCGAAAGCAAGAAGCCTATCAGGTAAAATGGGGGAATTGGAATGGCATGTATCAAAAAATCAGTATGATATTATAGGTATTACGGAAACATGGTGGGACGACTCTCACGACTGGGTTACTAATTTGGAGGGATATTCACTTCTCAGGAGGGACAGGGCTACCAAAAGGGGAGGAGGGGTATGTCTCTATGTAAAACCATCTCTAAAACCAAACTTAATATATGTTATTTACGAGGGGACTGGTGATAATGTGGAATCACTATGGGTTGAGATCACTAGTGGGGGCACTGAAATAAAGAAACTAGTCATTGGCACGTGCTAATAGCAACCAGATATTAGCATACGTGACGAGGAACTGCTCTCACAGCAAATTGAAAAAGCTGCGGGAATGGGGGACATCCTAGTGTTAGGGGATTTTTAACTATCCGGTTATAAACTGGAGCAACGATTCATGTGTAAAAATAAGGAGCAGCAGGATTCTAAACACATTAAAGGATCAATACTTGTCTCAATTAGTCGAGGACCCAACCAGAGGTTATAATGTTCTGGACCAAGTTATTACCAATAATGTGGACATTATATCAAACATTACAGTTGGGGAGACCTTGGGAAACAGTGATCACTATATGATCACATTCAGCATCAGTTTCAAGAAACATAGCTATAAGGAATCAACAAAAACATTCAACTTTAGAAAAGCTAACTTCAATATGCTAAACGACATTGACTGGGAAGTTTTGTTTCATAGTAAAGACACATCGGAAATGTGGGATGCTTTAAAAGGGTTGCTTGATAGCAATATTCACAAATTCATACCCTTGGGCAGTAAATGCAAGAGTAATAGACTCAAATCAATGTGGCTTAATAAGGATGTCAAAGAAGCAATGGCTAAAAAGAGGTGTTCTTTTAAAGCATTTAAAACTAATGGAGGGGAGAAGTCATTCCAGTATTACAAAGAATGCAATAAAAGATGCAAAAAAGTAATAAGGGCAGCTACAATTGTAAACGAAAAACAAATTGCTATAGAGAATAAAGCCAATCCCAAAGAGTTTTATAAATACATAAACATTAAAGGGTTAAAAAAATAGAACATAGGCCCATTAAAAGATGAACTGTGAGCCTTGGAAACGATGTCAAAATAAAAGCGGATATACTGAACAGCTTTTTTTCACCAGGGAGGATCAGACGGTGTTAGTAGTGCATAACGACAGTGAAGGTAATGATTCTTGGCTAGATGCTTGTTTAAGTGAGGAAATAGTCCTGGAGAGACTAAGCAACATAAAGATTAATAAATCACCGGGACCAAATGGTTTTCATACGAGGGTTATTATGGAGCTTAAGGCACAGCTTGCAAGACCCTTATACTTGATTTTCTATAGTTCCATTAAATCGGGTATGGTACCGATTGATTGGCGTATAGCTGAGGTAGTGCCATTATTTAAAAAGGGTTCTAAAAAATCATCCTGGGTACTGTAGACCAGTTAGTTTAACCTCTATGGTGGGTAAAATATTGGAAGGAATTTTGAGGGATAGCATAGAGGATTATCTGCGGAATACTAAGTTTATGAGTAGGAGTTAGCATGGGTTTGTGAGCGACAGATCATGTCAAACTGACTTAATTAGCTTCTACGACGAAGTGAGCGATAATCTTAACCAGGGAAAAGCAGTGGATGTGGTCTATTTAGATTTTGCAAAAGCCTTCAATACGGTGCCTCACAAGAGACTGATCATCAAATTAAGGGAACTTGGCCTAGGATACACTATTTGTACATGGATAGGTAATTGGCTGGATAACAGGGTACAACGAGTAGTGGTCAATGAGATGTTCTCCAGCTGGGCACTAGTAGTCAGCGGTATACCACAAGGGTCCATATTTGGTCCGCTACTGTTCAATATATGTATTAATGACCTAGGAATAGGCCTGGGAAGCCTAGTATCAATCTTTGCAGATGATACTAAACTGTGTAAGGTAATTAATTCAGAAATAGATGTGGAGTCTCTACAGAATGACTTATTTAAACTTGAATTCTGGGTGTCTAAATGGGGAATGAGGTTCAATATTGAAAAATGCAAAGCTATGCATTTTGGGATTAAAAACAAACTTGCATCCTATTCACTTAATGGGGAAAATATAGTGGTATCAGTAGTGGAAAAAGATTTGGTGGGTCCTCATAGATAATACAATCATTGGAACGTCCGCACCTGGAATATTGTGTTAAGTTTTTGGCACCATATTATAAAAAAGATATTGGAGAACTCGAAAGAGTTCAAAGGCGTGCTACTAAATAGAGATGTGCACCGGAAATTTTTCGGGTTTTGTGTTTTGGTTTTGGGTTCGGTTCCGCGGCCGTGTTTTGGGTTCGAACGCGTTTTGGCAAAACCTCACCGAATTATTTTTGTCGGATTCGGGTGTGTTTTGGATTCGGGTGTTTTTTTCAAAAAACCCTAAAAAACAGCTTAAATCATAGAATTTGGGTGTCATTTTGATCCCAAAGTATTATTAACCTCAATACCCATAATTTCCACTCATTTTCAGTCTATTCTGAACACCTCACACCTCACAATATTATTTTTAGTCCTAAAATTTGCACCGAGGTTGCTGGATGGCTAAGCTAAGCGACCCAAGTGGCCGACACAAACACCTGGCCCATCTAGGAGTGGCACTGCAGTGTCACGCAGGATGGCCCTTCCAAAAAATACTCCCCAAACAGCACATGACGCAAAGAAGAAAAAAAAGAGGCGCAATGATGTAGCTGTGTGAGTAAGCTAAGCGACCCTAGTGGCCGACACAAACACCTGGCCCATCTAGGAGTGGCACTGCAGTGTCAGGCAGGATGGCCCTTCCAAAAAATACTCCCCAAACAGCACATGACGCAAAGAAGAAAAAAAGAGGCGCAATGAGGTAGCTGTGTGAGTAAGCTAAGCGACCCTAGTGGCCGACACAAACACCTGGCCCATCTAGGAGTGGCACTGCAGTGTCACGCAGGATGGCCCTTCCAAAAAATACTCCCCAAACAGCACATGACGCAAAGAAGAAAAAAAAGAGGCGCAATGAGGTAGCTGTGTGAGTAAGCTAAGCGACCCTAGTGGCCGACACAAACACCTGGCCCATCTAGGAGTGGCACTGCAGTGTCAGGCAGGATGGCCCTTCCAAAAAATACTCCCCAAACAGCACATGACGCAAAGAAGAAAAAAAGAGGCGTAATGAGGTAGCTGTGTGAGTAAGCTAAGCGACCCTAGTGGCCGACACAAACACCTGGCCCATCTAGGAGTGGCACTGCAGTGTCAGGCAGGATGGCCCTTCCAAAAAACACTCCCCAAACAGCACATGACGCAAAGAAAAAAAGAGGCGCAATGAGGTAGCTGTGTGAGTAAGCTCAGCGACCCTAGTGGCTGACACAAACACCTGGCCCATCTAGGAGTGGCACTGCAGTGTCACGCAGGATGGCCCTTCCAAAAAACACTCCCCAAACAGCACATGACGCAAAGAAAAAAAGAGGCGCAATGAGGTAGCTGTGTGAGTAAGCTAAGCGACCCTAGTGGCAGACACAAACACATGGCCCATCTAGGAGTGGCACTGCAGTGTCACGCAGGATTGCCCTTCCAAAAAACACTCCCCAAACAGCACATGACGCAAAGAAAAATTAAAGAAAAAAGAGGTGCAAGATGGAATTGTCCTTGGGCCCTCCCACCCACCCTTATGTTGTATAAACAGGACATGCACACTTTAACCAACCCATCATTTCAGTGACAGGGTCTGCCACACGACTGTGACTGAAATGACGGGTTGGTTTGGACCCCCACCAAAAAAGAAGCAATTAATCTCTCCTTGCACAAACTGGCTCTACAGAGGCAAGATGTCCACCTCATCATCATCCTCTGATTCATCACCGTGTACATCCCCCTCCTCACAGATTATCAATTCGTCCCCACTGGAATCCACCATCTCAGATCCCTGTGTACTTTGTGGAGGCAATTGCTGCTGGTCAATGTCTCCACGGAGGAATTGATTATAATTCATTTTAATGAACATCATCTTCTCCACATTTTCTGGAAGTAACCTCGTACGCCGATTGCTGACAAGGTGAGCAGCGGCACTAAACACTCTTTCGGAGTACACACTTGTGGGAGGGCAACTTAGGTAGAATAAAGCCAGTTTGTGCAAGGGCCTCCAAATTGCCTCTTTTTCCTGCCAGTATACGTACGGACTGTCTGACGTGCCTACTTGGATGCGGTCACTCATATAATCCTCCACCATTCTTTCAATGGTGAGAGAATCATATGCAGTGACAGTAGACGACAGGTCCGTAATCGTTGGCAGGTCCTTCAGTCCGAACCAGATGTCAGCATCAGCAGTCGCTCCAGACTGCCCTGCATCACCGCCAGCGGGTGGGCTCGGAATTCTGAGCCTTTTCCTCGCACCCCCAATTGCGGGAGAATGTGAAGGAGGAGCTGTTGACCGATCAAGTTCACCTTGACTTGATAATTTTCTCACCAGCAGGTATTTGAACCCCTGCAGACTTGTGTCTGCCGGAAAGAGAGATACAACGTAGGTTTTAAATCTAGGATCGAGCACGGTGGCCAAAATGTAGTGCTCTGATTTCAACAGATTGACCACACGTGAATCCTGGTTAAGCGAATGAAGGGCTCCATCCACAAGTCCCACATGCCTATTGGAATCGCTCTGTCTTAGCTCCTCCTTCAATGTCTCCAGCTTCTTCTGCAAAAGCCTGATGAGGGGAATGACCTGACTCAGGCTGGCAGTGTCTGAACTGACTTCACGTGTGGCAAGTTCAAAAGGTTGCAGAACCTTGCACAACGTTGAAATCATTCTCCACTGCGCTTGAGACAGGTGCATTCCACCTCCTATATCGTGGTCAGATGTATAGGCTTGAATGGCCTTTTGCTGCTCCTCCATCCTCTGAAGCATATAGAGGGTTGAATTCCACCTCGTTACCACTTCTTGCTTCAGATGATGGCAGGGCAGGTTCAGGCGTTTTTGGTGTTGCTCCAGTCTTCTGTACGTGGTGCCTGTACGCCGAAAGTGTCCCGCAATTCTTCTGGCCACCGACAGCATCTCTTGCACGCCCCTGTCGTTTTTTAAATAATTCTGCACCACCAAATTCAAGGTGTGTGCAAAACATGGGACGTGCTGGAATTTGCCCAGATATAATGCACGCACAATATTGCTGGCGTTGTCCGATGCCACAAATCCACAGGAGAGTCCAATTGGGGTAAGCCATTCTGCGATGATCTTCCTCAGTTGCCGTAAGAGGTTTTCAGCTGTGTGCGTATTCTGGAAAGCGGTGATACAAAGCGTAGCCTGCCTAGGAAAGAGTTGGCGTTTGCGAGATGCTGCTACTGGTGCCGCCGCTGCTGTTCTTGCGGCGGGAGTCAATACATCTACCCAGTGGGCTGTCACAGTCATATAGTCCTGAGTCTGCCCTGCTCCACTTGTCCACATGTCCGTGGTTAAGTGGACATTGGGTACAACTGCATTTTTTAGGACACTGGTGCGTATTTTTCTGAGGTCTGTGTACATTTTCGGTATCGCCTGCCTACTTATTATAGCTTGACAAAGGCAACACACGGCTTGACACCTGTTGTCCGCATTTCTGTTGAAATACTTCCACACCGAAGAGCTGATTTTTTGGGTATTATCACCAGGCATGTCACATAGGCCAGGGCCTCAGCCGTTCCTTGCCACTCCGTGTGGTAAATGGCATATTGGCAAGTTTACGCTTCTCCTCCGACGATTTTATTTTAGATTTTTGAGTCCTTTTTTTACTGATATTTTGTGTTTTGGATTTTACATGCTCTGTACTATGACATTGGGCATCGGCCTTGGCAGACGATGTTGATGGAATTTCATCGTCTCGGCCATGACTAGTGGCAGCAGCTTCAGCACGAGGTGGAAGTGGATCTTCATCTTTCCCTATTTTTGGAACCTCAACATTTTTGTTCTCCATATTTTAATAGGCACAACTAAAAGGCACCTCAGGTAAACAATGGAGATGGATGGATACTAGTATACTTATGGATGACGAGTGACTGACGACACAGAGGTAGCTACAGCCGTGGACTACCGTACTGCGTCTGCTAGTATAGAGATGATAATTAATGATATAAAAAAAAATATATATATAACTACTGTAGGTATATATAATATAATGACGGACCTGGTGGACACTGTCAGCAGACTCCTAAACTACTAGTATGAAGAAGATAGAAAAAAAAACCCCACCACAGGTAGGTAGGTATTTAATTATGGACGAGCACTGACGACACAGAGATAGCCACAGCCGTGGACTACCGTACTGCGTCTGCTAGTATAGATAATATACTAAATATATTACTACTGTAGGTATATAATATAATGACGGACCTGGTGGACACTGTCAGCAGACTCCTAAACTACTAGTATGAAGAAGATAAAAAAAAAAAACCCACCACAGGTAGGTAGGTATACAATTATGGACGAGCACTGACGACACAGAGATAGCCACAGCCGTGGACTACCGTACTGCGTCTGCTAATATAGAGATGATAAAGATGATAGAGATGAACAAAAAAAATATAACACTACTGCAGGTAAATATTTATATAATATAATGAATGACGGACCTGCTGGACACTGTCAGCAGAATGCGTTTATAGAATAAAAAAAAAAAACACCACAGGAGTGTTTAACTTTTTCAGGCAGACAATATACTGGTGGTCACACTGGCAGCAAAAGTGTGCACTGTACTCCTGCTATAACTGCTCCCCAGTCTCCCCCACAATTAAGCTGTGTGAGCAGTGAGCACTCAGCACAGTCAGATATACATAGATGATATATCATGCAGCACACTGAGGCTGAGCACAGATATGGTATGTGACTGTGTATCGTTTTTTTTTCAGGCAGAGAATGGATTATAATAAATAAAACTGGTGGTCACTAACTATCAGCAAAACTCTGCACTCTGAGTACTCCTAATGCTCCCCAAAATTAGTAGTAAATCAAGTGTCTCTAAACGGAGAGGACGCCAGCCACGTCCTCTCCCTATCAATCTCAATGCACGTGTGAAAATGGCAGCGACGCGCGGCTCCTTATATAGAATCCGAGTCTCGCGAGAATCCGACAGCGGATGATGACGTTCGGGCGCGCTCGGGTTAACCGAGCAAGGCGGGAGGATCCGGGTCTGCTCGGACCCGTGCAAAAAAGGCTGAAGTTCGGGCGGGTTCGGATTCCGAGGAACCAAACCCGCTCATCTCTACTACTAATCTGATTAAAGGGTTAGAGACACTGGAGTACGAGGAAAGGCTAACTATGTTAAATATGTATACTCTAGAAAAGAGGCGTCTAAGAGGAGATATTATTAATATCTTCAAATATGTAAAGGGTCATTACAAGGAGTTAGCAGGGGATTTATTTATTAATAGAACTCTGTATAGGACACATGGACACTCACTGAGGTTAGAGGAGAGAAAATTCCATACAAAACGTAGGAAGGGGTTCTTCAGGGCAATAAAGATTTGGAACTCCCTGCCGGAGAAGGTAATAATGGCGGACTCTGTAAATGCTTCAAAATCAGATTGGACAGCTTTCTAGCTGAAAACAGTATAACCTGGGCAGAGTCAAGGTCTGCAGAAGCATGACCGGAACACCAACTGTCAGTACAGTGCTATATGCTGGAAGTCCAACTGCACTAAGTGAGTGTAATAATTCCACTCATACTGTATAGTCATTTTGGACAGGTTGGTATTGGGTGATCGGTGGTTGGGAGACTGGCGGTCACCATACCGACGCCGGGATTCCGTCTGTCAGATGGCCAGTAGGGGGGATTTCGGCCAGCACAACAAAGACCCTTGCGGGCTCGTTGCGCTTGCCACAGGTTCTATCCCACTCTATGGGAATAGTCCCTGTTGCTCGGCATGCCAACTGGCGGGCTAGTCAGTGTTCATGATGCCAGCGCTGGTATTGTAACCGCATCCTTTTTGGACTTGAGGAGCCTGCACACTGCAAGCATCTGGTTGTTCATTTATTGTTCCTCTCCCTGATGTTAGATTGAGACCATACATACCTCAATCCTTTTCTAGGTCACTAAGCTATACAACAGTGAAAATGTGATATAAATTCATACAGTAGTTTTTGTGTGATGCCAGAACGTACAGACACAGTCTAAATTTCACTTTTTTTTTGTCTCCATGGTCCATAAACAGTCCCTAGAAGTATAATTCTCAATAAAAAAATGTCTATGTACAGACACAACCCTTACAGTTTTATTATATGTATATATTTTTATTGTACGGTGTCCCTATTTATCTTTGGCTATGTAAGGCTTTGTGTGAACTCAATTTCCACTGTTGTTATGTTGTTTATTACTGTTCCAGTGTTTCAATGATAACCTCATTTAAGGACAAAATGATGAAAACTAGTGTGCCCTGAGCAGTCTCCAGGTGTGCCGCCATAGAAGCACATCCAGGCCCGTCAGTGTTTTGCCGTTACTGAGGCCCTGGAACGATCAATACTGGTGGGTTTAGTGGTTGCAGAGCCAGTTCTTTTTTAGGACCCGGGCAGTGTTGGGCTCTTCTGGCTTTCTCAGATGTGGCTCAGGCGTTACCTATGGAGAAGCTGTAACATGACATCATAGGACATGCAACTGCACCATGCATCACCATTATATTTGAATGTGCCTTGGCAAAACTTAAATCTTGTTCAGTGTGCCGCGAGATGTAAAGGGTTGAAATTCTCTTTGCTACAGTGTCGTCACCATGTTGTTATAAAAACAACATAAGGCGAGCATTGGTAAAGGGGCTGCTGGAGGGGCCTGGCAGAAGCCCCAGTTTGCTACCCCTCCCCAGTATGCCTGTGCTGTAGCCAGTGGCAGTGGCGCCGTCTTCATGGTGATTTCTTTGGGAAGATGGCACTGCACATAGAAAGCAAAGACTCTGGCACTGCTCCTGATTGGCTTCTGGTCCGTGAACACGGACCGGCACCTGATTTAAGATACCCGTGCCATCGCCGGAGATTGGACTGGGGAGCAAGAGAGGTGTGCGCTGTGCTCTCCTGCCCTCGATGCAAGCAAGGTGGTTGGGCCGCAAAAGGACCCCTGCCTGCGGGCCACAAAAGGATGCGGTAGGAGCTGCGAGTTTGACACCCCTGCCCTAGAGTTTCAGAATTTCTGTCATGGCACCCCAAGACCATAGTTTCTTAGTGAGAAATTTAGAAAAAAATATAGAATGAAGTAAATAGTGTTTATAATTAGGGATGTGCACCTGAAATTTTTCGGGTTTTGTGTTTTGGTTTTGGGTTCGGTTCCGCGGACGTGTTTTGGGTTCGAACGCGTTTTGGCAAAACCTCACCGAATTTTTTTTGCCGGATTCGGGTGTGTTTTGGATTCGTTTTTTTTTTTAAAAAAAACCCTAAAAAACAGCTTAAATCATAGAACTTGGGGGTCATTTTGATCCCAAAGTATTATTAACCTCAATAACCATAATTTCCACTCATTTTCAGTCTATTCTGAACACCTCACACCTCACAATATTATTTTTAGTCCTAAAATTTGCACCGAGGTCGCTGGATGACTAAGCTCAGCGACCCAAGTGGCCGACACAAACACCTGGCCCATCTAGGAGTGGCACTGCAGTGTCACGCAGGATGGCCCTTCCAAAAAACACTCCCCAAACAGCACATGACGCAAAGAAAAAAAGAGGCGCAATGAGGTAGCTGTGTGAGTAAGATAAGCGACCCAAGTGGCCGACACAAACACCTGGCCCATCTAGGAGTGGCACTGCAGTGTCACGCAGGATGGCCCTTCCAAAAAACACTCCCCAAACAGCACATGACGCAAAGAAAAAAAGAGGCGCAATGAGGTAGCTGTGTGAGTAAGCTAAGCGACCCAAGTGGCCGACACAAACACCTGGCCCATCTAGGAGTGGCACTGCAGTGTCACGCAGGATGGCCCTTCAAAAAACTACTCCCCAAACAGCACATGACGCAAAGAAAAAAAGAGGCGCAATGAGGTAGCTGTGTGAGTAAGCTAAGCGACCCTAGTGGCCGACACAAACACCTGGCCCATCTAGGAGTGGCACTGCAGTGTCACGCAGGCTGGCCCTTCAAAAAACTACTCCCCAAACAGCACATGACGCAAAGAAAAAAAGAGGCGCAATGAGGTAGCTGTGTGACTAAGATAAGCGACCCAAGTGGCCGACACAAACACCTGGCCCATCTAGGAGTGGCACTGCAGTGTCACGCAGGCTGGCCCTTCAAAAAAACACTCCCCAAACAGCACATGACGCAAAGAAGAAAAAAAGAAAAAAGAGGTGCAAGATGGAATTGTCCTTGGGCCCTCCCACCCACCCTTATGTTGTATAAACAGGACATGCACACTCTAACCAACCCATCATTTCAGTGACAGGGTCTGCAACACGACTGTGACTGAAATGACGGGTTGGTTTTGGACCCCCACCAAAAAAGAAGCAATCAATCTCCCCTTGCACAAACTGGCTCTACAGAGGCAAGATGTCCACCTCATCATCATCCTCCGATTCATCACCCCTTTCACTGTGTACATCCCCCTCCTCACAGATTATTAATTCGTCCCCACTGGAATCCACCGTCTCAGATCCCCGTGTACTTTCTGGAGGCAATTGCTGCTGGTGAATGTCTCCAAGGAGTAATTGATTATAATTCATTTTAATGAACATCATCTTCTCCACATTTTCTGGAAGTAGCCTCGTACACCGATTGCTGACAAGGTGAGCGGCGGCACTAAACACTCTTTCGGAGTACACACTGGAGGGAGGGCAACTTAGGTAGAATAAAGCCAGTTTGTGCAAGGGCCTCCAAATTGCCTCTTTTCCCTGCCAGTATACGTACGGACTGTCTGACGTGCCTACTTGGATGCGGTCACTCATATAATCCTCCACCATTCTTTCAATGGTGACAGAATCATATGCAGTGACAGTAGACGACATGTCAGTAATCGTTGGCAGGTCCTTCAGTCCGGACCAGATGTCAGCATCAGACTGCCCTGCATCACCGCCAGCAGGTGGGCTCGGAATTCTGAGCCTTTTCCTCGCACCCCCAATTGCGGGAGAATGTGAAGGAGGAGATGTTGCCAGGTCGCGTTCCGCTTGACTTGACAATTTTCTCACCAGCATTTCTTTGAACCCCTGCAGACTTGTGTCTGCCGGAAAGAAAGATCCAACGTAGGTTTTAAATCTAGGATCGAGCACGGTGGCCAAAATGTAGTGCTCTGAGTTCAACAGATTGACCACCCGTGAATCCTTGTTAAGCGAATTAAGGGCTCCATCCACAAGTCCCACATGCCTAGCGGAATCGCTCTGTGTTAGCTCCTCCTTCAATGTCTCCAGCTTCTTCTGCAAAAGCCTGATGAGGGGAATGACCTGACTCAGGCTGGCAGTGTCTGAACTGACTTCACGTGTGGCAAGTTCAAAAGGTTGCAGAACCTTGCACAACGTTGAAATCATTCTCCACTGCGCTTGAGACAGGTGCATTCCACCTCCTTTGCCTATATCGTGGCCAGATGTATAGGCTTGAATGGCCTTTTGCTGCTCCTCCATCCTCTGAAGCATATAGAGGGTTGAATTCCACCTCGTTACCACCTCTTGCTTCAGATGATGGCAGGGCAGGTTCAGGTTTTTTTGGTGGTGCTCCAGTCTTCTGTACGCGGTGCCTGCACGCCGAAAGTGGCCCGCAATTCTTCTGGCCACCGACAGCATCTCTTGCACGCCCCTGTCGTTTTTTAAATAATTCTGCACCACCAAATTCAAGGTATGTGCAAAACATGGGACGTGCTGGAATTTGCCCAGATTTAATGCACACACAATATTGCTGGCGTTGTCCGATGCCACAAATCCACAGGAGAGTCCATTTGAGGTAAGCCATTCTGCGATGATCTTCCTCAGTTGCCGTAAGAGGTTTTCAGCTGTGTGCGTATTCTGGAAAGCGGTGATACAAAGCGTAGCTTGCCTAGGAACGAGCTGGCGTTTGAGAGATCCTGCTACTGGTGCCGCCGCTGCTGTTCTTGCGGCGGGAGGCAATACATCTACCCAGTGGGCTGTCACAGTCATGTAGTCCTGAGTCTGCCCTGCTCCACTTGTCCACATGTCCGTGGTTAAGTGGACATTGGGTACAACTGCATTTTTTAGGACACTGGTGAGTCTTTTTCTGACGTCCGTGTACATTCTCGGTATCGCCTGCCTAGAGAAGTGGAACCTAGATGGTATTTGGTAACGGGGGCACACTACCTCAAGAAATTGTCTAGTTACCTGTGAACTAACGGCGGATACCTGACGCATGTCTAACACCAACATAGTTGTCAAGGCCTCAGTTATCCGCTTTGCAGCAGGATGACTGCTGTGATATTTCATCTTCCTCGCAAAGGACTGTTGGACAGTCAATTGCTTACTGGAAGTAGTACAAGTGGTCTTCCGACTTCCCCTCTGGGATGACGATCGACTCCCAGCAGCAACAACAGCAGCGCCAGCAGCAGTGGGCATTACACTCAAGGATGCATCGGAGGAATCCCAGGCAGGAGAGGACTCGTCAGACTTGCCAGTGACATGGCCTGCAGGACTATTGGCTTTCCTGGGTAAGGAGGAAATTGACACTGAGGGAGTTGGTGGGGTGGTTTGTGTGAGCTTGGTTACAAGAGGAAGGGATTTACTGGTCAGTGGACTGCTTCCGCTGTCGCCCAAAGCTTTTGAACTTGTCACTGACTTATGATGAATGCGCTGCAGGTGACGTATAAGGGAGGATGTTCCGAGGTGGTTAACGTCCTTACCCCTACTTATTACAGCTTGACAAAGGCAACACATGGCTTGACACCTGTTGTCCGCATTTCTGTTGAAATACTTCCACACCGAAGAGCTGATTTTTTTGGTATTTTCACCAGGCATGTCAATGGCCATATTCCTCCCACAGACAACAGGTGTCTCCCCGGGTGCCTGACTTAAACAAACCACCTCACCATCAGAATCCTCCTGGTCAATTTCCTCCCCAGCGTCAGCAACACCCATTTCCTCCTCATCCTGGTGTACTTCAACACTGACATCTTCAATCTGACTATCAGGAACTGGACTGCGGGTGCTCCTTCCAGCACTTGCAGGGGGCGTGCAAATGGTGGAAGGCGCATGCTCTTCACGTCCAGTGTTGGGAAGGTCAGGCATCGCAACCGACACAATTGGACTCTCCTTGTGGATTTGGGATTTCGAAGAATGCACAGTTCTTTGCTGTGCTTTTGCCAGCTTGAGTCTTTTCATTTTTCTAGCGAGAGGCTGAGTGCTTCCATCCTCATGTGAAGCTGAACCACTAGCCATGAACATAGGCCAGGGCCTCAGCCGTTCCTTGCCACTCCGTGTGGTAAATAGCATATTGGCAAGTTTACGCTTCTCCTCCGACAATTTTATTTTAGATTTTTGAGTCCTTTTTTTACTGATATTTGGTGTTTTGGATTTTACATGCTCTGTACTATGACATTGGGCATCGGCCTTGGCAGACGACGTTGATGGCATTTCATCGTCTCGGCCATGACTAGTGGCAGCAGCTTCAGCACGAGGTGAAAGTCGATCTTGATCTTTCCCTATTTTTGGAACCTCAACATTTTTGTTCTCCATATTTTAATAGGCACAACTAAAAGGCACCTCAGGTAAACAATGGAGATGGATGGATACTAGTATACTTATGGATGGACGAGCAACTGCCGACACAGAGGTAGCTACAGCCGTGGACTACCGTACTGCGTCTGCTGCTAATATAGACTGGATTATAATGATATAAAATATATATATATATCACTACTGCAGCCGGACAGGTATATATTATAATGACGGATCTGCTGGACACTGTCAGCAGCACTGCAGACTCCTAAAGTAAGCTACTAGTATCAAGAAGATAGAAAAAAAAAAAATACACCACAGGTAGGTGGTATACAATTATGGATGGACGAGCGACTGCCGACACAGAGGTAGCTACAGCCGTGGACTACCGTACTGCGTCTGCTGCTAATATAGACTGGATGATAATGATATAAAAAATATATATATATATCACTACTGCAGCCGGACAGGTATATATTATAATGACGGACCTGCTGGACACTGTCAGCAGCACTGCAGACTCCTAAAGTAAGCTACTAGTATCAAGAAGATAGAAAAAAAAAAAAACACCACAGGTAGGTGGTATACAATTATGGATGGACGAGCGACTGCCGACACAGAGGTAGCTACAGCCGTGGACTACCGTACTGCGTCTGCTGCTAATATAGACTGGATGATAATGATATAAAAAATATATATATATCACTACTGCAGCCGGACAGGTATATATTATAATGACGGACCTGCTGGACACTGTCAGCAGCACTACAGACTCCTAAAGTAAGCTACTAGTATCAAGAAGATAGAAAAAAAAAAAACACCACAGGTAGGTGGTATACAATTATGGATGGACGAGCGACTGCCGACACAGAGGTAGCTACAGCCGTGGACTACCGTACTGCGTCCGCTGCTAATATAGACTGGATGATAATGATATAAAAAATATATATATATCACTACTGCAGCCGGACAGGTATATATTATAATGACGGACCTGCTGGACACTGTCAGCAGCACTGCAGACTCCTAAAGTAAGCTACTAGTATCAAGAAGATAGAAAAAAAAAAAAACACCACAGGTAGGTGGTATACAATTATGGATGGACGAGCGACTGCCGACACAGAGGTAGCTACAGCCGTGGACTACCGTACTGCGTCTGCTGCTAATATAGACTGGATGATAATGATATAAAAAATATATATATATCACTACTGCAGCCGGACAGGTATATATTATATAATGACGGACCTGCTGGACACTGTCAGCAGCACTGCAGACTCCTAAAGTAAGCTACTAGTAGTATCAAGAAGATAGAAAAAAAAAAAACACCACAGGTAGGTGGTATAAAATTATGGATGGACGAGCGACTGCCGACACAGAGGTAGCTACAGCCGTGGACTACCGTACTGCGTCTGCTGCAAATATAGACTGGATGATAATGATATAAAAAATATATATATATATCACTACTGCAGCCGGACAGGTATATATTATATAATTAATGACGGACCTGCTGGACACTGTCAGCAGAATGCGTTTATAGAATAAAAACACCACACGACGAGTGTTTAACTTTTTCAGGCAGACAATCACAATATACTGGTGGTCAGACAGTGGTCACTGGTCAGTCACACTGGCAGTGGCACTCTGGCAGCAAAAGTGTGCACTGTTAAATAATATGTACTCCTGCTACTGCTCCCCAGTCTCCCCCACAATTAAGCTGTGTGAGCACTGAGCACTCAGCACAGTCAGATATACATAGATGATGCAGCACACTGAGGCTGAGCACAGATATGGTATACTGTTACTGTGTCACTGTGTATCGTTTTTTTTCAGGCAGAGAACGGATTATATAAATAATAATATAATAAAACTGCACTGGTGGTCACTGGTCAGTCACTAGTAAACTCTGCACTCTCTGAGTACTCCTAAGCTCCAGTAAATCAAGTGTCTCACTCTCACTCTCTCTCTTCTAATCTAAATGGAGAGGACGCCAGCCACGTCCTCTCCCTATGAATCTCAATGCACGTGTGAAAATGGCGGCGACGCGCGGCTCCTTATATAGAATCCGAGTCTCGCGATAGAATCCGAGCCTCGCGAGAATCCGACAGCGGGATGATGACGTTCGGGCGCGCTCGGGTTAACCGAGCAAGGCGGGAAGATCCGAGTCTGCCTCGGACCCGTGTAAAAAGGCTAAAGTTCGGGGGGGTTCGGATTCCGAGGAACCGAACCCGCTCATCACTATTTATAATATGTTAACCTTAGGTTCAGTTATGTGGTGAAGGACTGGTTTTGCCGATTAAATTCAGTATAAGCAATTTGAATTGTTCATGGACCACCAGACTACAGCACCACTGCAAGGCCTCCCCTATCCCCCCCTTCCCACCTTTCCCAAGGAACCCCAGGGTCTCACGGCCCCCTGTATGGAAACTACTGCCATAAAATAAACTTATTTTTATAACTACATGTAATACACCTTAGATCTCAGTTCCTTTAAGGTTTTATATCCTTGTATACAGTAAACTACACATATTTGAAAATCCTACACCAGGCACAAGTAATAATTCAGATGCGTTGTTGACCGGCGGCTGGGATCCTGGTGGTCAGCATACCGATGACGGTATCCTGACTGCCAGAATGCCGGGAGAGGGGCAAGCAAAGTGAAGCCCCTTGCTGTGGGCTTCACGCTGCAAGCTTGGTGGCTTGCTGCGCTTGCCACAGGTTCTATTCCCTCTCTATGGGTGTCATGGACACCAACTAGTGGGAATAGTCCTTGGCCCCACTGACTGCATTCGGTGGCCGGGATCCCGGTGGTGGTAAGCTGACCGCCGGGATGGTGACTACATCCCATTTAGATGACTATGTGGGAGTTTTAGCATTATTATCCTGTTTGTATATAAAAAGTGTTGAAAGGGGAGAGCGCTACTGCACAGATTCCATACTGTTCCTTCAGGAAGGCTTCACTCCCTGTACCAAGATGGCTGCTGACTTCCAGTGATCCTGCCGAATAACACCCCTCTCATCTCAGCCTCCGCTTAGTGAGAACCAGTGTGTAACAGTGATTAAGTGGGGTTCATAGAAATATTTTATGCAATTCACAGTATGAGCTTACCATCTTCAGAGTGTTGGAGAATTATTATACATTTTTATTTTTTGGTCAGAGAATTTTTTTTTATTATTTTATAATGTAACTGGACCCTGTATTGCTATTTTCCCCTCAGCTCACTTTAAAATAGATATAAAGGAGAAAGATATCTAAAAGCAATTATAGAGTAAGACCATTTTCCTTACTGCGTAAGCTGCAAACTACTGTAGGTGTCCTGTTAGTTGCTTTTCATTTTACCTTTGTATGCCTTACTGCCATGTTTTACTTATAGCACAGTGTAATCTATGTAGTGGACCCAAAATGGCTGCCTCACATGGTACTCTCTTGTGTAGAATAAACAATGCATGGTTTTAAACTCTCCTAATATATTTGTCTCCCTAAGTATGTGTAATTTCTTCACCTTTTGAGAGAATTTATTTATTAAGACAACTTCAAGCAAAATATATTTAAAAAATAAATGTCTATTTTTATTTTAAGCAAAATGTAGCCTATTTTTGTTCTACTACTACTACTTCTTCTTGTTCTTGTTCTTCTTCTTCTTCTCCTCCTTCTTTGTCTTCCTCTTCTTCTTTAAAAACACCACACCGTCTTTAAGAAAAAAGTTTATTAGTCAGGGTCTTCACCTGGGGGCGGCAGCCTTTAAGTTCTTTAGCATGGCTGTCGCCTTCCCAGGGCTTCCAGCTTCTTCACCTGGTGGGCGGCGGCTGTTAAGCTCTTTTGCATAGCACTTGGAGAACCACAATTGCCAGCATGTCCGGACATAAAGGGCCCCCTGGCACCTGTAAAGAAAATATTAAAATAAAAACACCACACCGTCTTTAATTTTTTTTTTATTAGTCAGGGTCTTCACCTGGGGACGGCGGCATTTAAGCACTTTTGCATGGCCACTGCCTCTCCAGGGCTTCCGCCGTCTTCACCTGGGGGGCCGCCGCCTCCCCAGGGCTTCCGTCGTCTTTCTCCGGCGTCTTCACCTGGGAGGCAGCGGCCTTTAAGCTCTTTTGCATGGCTGCCGCCTTCCCGGGGCTTCCAGCGTCTTCACCTGGTGGATGGTGGCTGTTAAGCTTTTTTGCATAGCACTTGGAGAACCACAAGTGCCAGCATGTCCGGACATAAAGGGCCCACTGGCACCTGTAGTCCACCTATAAAAAAAATATTAAAATAAAAACACCACTCCGTCTTTAAAAAAAAGTTTATTAGTCAGGGTCTTCACCTGGGGGCGGCGGCCTTTAAGCTTTTTTGCATGGCTGCCGCCTCTCCAGGGCTTCCGACGCCTTCACCTGGGGAGCCGCCGCCTCCCCAGGGCTTCCAGCGTCTTCACCGGGGAGGCAGCGGCCTTTAAGCTCTTTTGCATGGCTGCCGCCTTCCCAGGGCTTCCAGCGTCTTCACCTGGTGGGCGGCAGCCGTTAAGCTCTTTTGCATAGCACTTGGAGAACCACAAGTGCCAGCATGTCCGGACATAAAGGGCCCGCTGGCACCTGTAGTCCACCTGTAAAGAAAATATTAAAATAAAAACACCACACCATCTTTAAAAAAAAGTTTATTATTCAGGGTCTTCACCTGGGGGCGGCGGCCTTTAAGCTCGTTTGCATGGCTACAGCCCATCCAGGACTTCCAGCGTCTTCTTTCTTCAGGAGCTCTTCCGCCGTCGGACTGACGCCGATGCCTCCTGCTGACTTATATAAGTCAGCCGGAGGGGCCGGGGTGATGACGCAGCGAGCCGTGATTGGCTCGTGGTTGCCATCTTGAATTTAAAAAATTACGCTGAGGTGCCATTTTTGAAATTGGTACTGCTCCGCTGCCAAACTCTGCAGAATGGCAGTGCCACTAATACTCTCACTGCCACCAATGCCCACACCTCCGCGCACCCATATAGTGATGGCAGCGGATCCAGTGACGGATCCTCTGGCCAATCACTGTGGCCTCACTGACAGGGGTGTGCTTTCATGGGTTGAAAGCACGTCACTGTATGAAAGCAGCACCTCTAATGGTGCCGCTTTCCCATGCATTTCCAATGGACTTTTAATACCCATGGCTAGGCCCCGCCCACCCCCGCCCCCCGCTCCCACACCCTTCCCCATTCACACTGGGAGGCACCACGATCGGTGCCTCCCAAACACATTTAAACAGGGATAATGATTAGATTAATATAAAGGAGATACTTATGACACAGAATACAGTATGTGTCATAAGTATCTTCTTTATATTATTTTAATCATTAATGACAGGGGAGGCACTGCCTCCCCTGCCTTCCCTGACTGCACGTCCCTCATTTGCCCAGACCACCCGCCCTCCAACTAACCTTGCCAAACCCAGTCTTCCCATCTGTCACCTCAAATCTGATATCTTGACCTATTTACCCGGCAGGAGAAAAATGCACCTATACGTCAATGGTTAGAGAGTGAAAAAAGAGAGCAAGAAATGAGTGGGGCATGGAGAGCCCACCGGGGGAATGCAGAGGTAAAGGCCCATGCTTAGGGGTGTGGCCTGCTGCCACAGAGGCTTGGCTAACATGGTATAGGGCCCATGATAAATATATATAGTAAATACTGCTAGTACATGCATGATAATGTACCAGATTAATAACTGCAATGCACTGTAGATAATATGTATAATGTACAATTCAAGTGCACAGACGGGACCTGATCCATAGACGAGGAGGTGGGGCCCCAGACAGTAGGGCCCACCGGTGGTTTCCCCTGTACCCCTATGGGTTATGACTGTCCCCCTCCCCCCACACACTCCCTGAGTGGGAATGAGGGGGGAGGGGGACAGTCATAACCACCATAGCATTCATTTCTGACGCTAACAGGAATTACAACTGTACAAATGTAGCTATTCTCATTGTGGCTACATCTTAAGGCGATTGCGCCTTGTTAGTCGCGACCGCACCGCGTACATCTGGACATCTAAGACATGTGTGTGCCCCATTCACATGGATAGGGGCGGCAAATGCCGCAACTCGACATAGCTAGGCACAGGTGCGCATAGCTGCGTCGAGGGTGCACGTTTCCCTCAGATGTAGCCATGATCAGCATGGCTACATCTGTATATAGTATTGGATAAAAACAAAGGTAATGATTAAAGCACAATTTAATTCTCTTACATCTCTACATATTAATAAAAATGGATCAGCGTGCAACACTGGCACACTGGGATTTAGGCAGGCAGAAAGAGAGAGAGAGTAAAGCACCCTTCATATATCTCCAATGGCCCATTTGCAGCCGCTTGTGGATGTTAAGTAATGGCACTGTCCCAGTAGGTGTGAGATTTTGTTTTTATCCAATACTATGCTATCCCCAAGGTCGTAAGTCATATATTATAATAGTCATGCTAAACATCTGCCGACGATTCAAAATAAGCTGCTCTTATCTTTGTCCAGTCACTAACCTTCTACCAGTGTGCTATGCCGTGCCAGGCCTCTGAAAGCATATGTGAGAGACAGCAACAGCATAGCCCTGACATAGGCAGTTTCCATTATGACATCACAGCATGACCTCACACACCCCACCAGACCGGCTAAGACTGGTTATTTCTGGTTTGAGGCCCTTGTCTTTTACATGACTGACCTAAGGGAAATGTGACTTAAAATTATTACATGAGAAAAATTTTATTACTGCCATTTCCGGCAGTTTTGCTCACTTAGGTGGTCATTCCGAGTTGTTCGCTCGTTGCCGATTTTCGTTATTTTGCGATTTTCCGCTTACTGCGTATGCGCAATGCCCGCAGTGCGACTGCGCCAAGTAACTTTGCTATGCAGTTAGGTATTTTACTCACGGCATTACGAGGTTTTTTCTTCGTTCTGGTGATCGTAATGTGATTGACAGGAAGTGGGTGTTTCTGGGTGGAAACTGGCCGTTTTGTGGGTGTGTTGGAAAAAACGCTACTGTTTCTGGGAAAAACGCGGGAGTGGCTGGAGAAACGGGGGAGTGTCTGGGCGAACGCTGGGTGTGTTTATGACGTCAAACCAGGAACGAAACTGACTGAACTGATCGCAATGGCTGAGTAAAGCTGGCCTTACATCAGGACGATATCTTTCCAACCAGCCAACTAGTTGGCTGGTTGGAAAGATAATGTGGCAGTGTGTGGGAGCAAACGATTATCAGCCGTTTGCTCCCACACGTTGAAAAACGGACAGAAACGGTCTGTCCAACTAGTTGGGAAAATCAAACCTGTTTGATTTTCCCAACCAATCTGATCCGAGATGTCCAAAGTAGCTGCAAAAAGAAAATTCCTTACCGTCAGACATTATAAAGATCAAAACAAATTAACTTAAACATGCAAGTAAGAACCCGAGTGAAGGAGAAAACTCAAAAAACCTCCCGTGAACCGTGTGTGAATGCCAATTGTAATTCGGTCCCCTCGGAGGAAAATTTAAAAATTCACTTCACACCCTCCATTTCTGAACGCTAGCCGTTCAAAAACCGACGAGTAAAACACGTTTCCGGGTTCGCGCAACAGGCGCAATAACAACAATACTTAACAGATCCTTATACTAGGCGCAAGCCTAGCCAACTGAATACCGGTTGCCCAAACCCAAACGGTATCCCGCCCGCAGGGGCAAGACCCACTCACCGGGGAGGGCCTTAGTCAACGATTCTCTACAGGAATGGCGGCACCAATAGACCCCCAACCTCCGCATCAGGTACCAGCTCCCTAAACTTGTCGAACTCAAAATGCGACAGTGCGTCAGCAATTCTGTTGTCAACCCCTGGGACATGCGCAGCCGTGAAATGAATGTTATGCCTCAAGCACTTGAGCACAAGATAACGCAACAAGCGCAGAGCCTCAGGAGAGGACGAGCGCTGGTTATTAACGGCGTGCACGACGCCCAGATTGTCGCAGCGAAATACAATACTCCGATCCGACAAGCTGGGTGCCCACAACTCAACCGCCACTATCAAGGGGAATAACTCCAGCAGGAGCAAGTTCTTTGTAAACCCTCGGGTCACCCATGCTGTGGGCCAAGGCGCGGCGCACCACTGTGTTCTGAAAAAAGCCCCAAAGCCCGAACCACCAGCGGCGTCTGTGAAAAGTTGTAACGCAGCGTTGGAACAGCGTTTCGCTGGCCACAACACCTCCCGGTTAAAAGAAACCAAGAAAGTGGACCAGGTTCTCAAGTCCTCCCTGACCTCGCGCGAAATGTAAACCGTATGGTGAGGTTTCCGTACCCCCGCTATGGATCTCTCAAGTTTACGGCAGAAAACCCGGCCCATGGGTATGATCCTGCACGCAAAATTAAATGACCCGAGCAACGACTGAACCCGTTGTAGTCTGACCCTGCGCGAGAGGAGGCACTGCTCTATGAGACCCAACAATTTTAGCACCTTATCGGCCGGAAGCCGGCAACAGCCGGCTTCCGAATCGATTTCAATGCCCAAATAACTGAGGCATGCCGTGGGCCCCTCGGTCTTATCCGAGGCCACGGGAACGCCCAGGCGACCGAATAAACTCTGAGCTAAACCCAGTACATCCCCGCACTCCGACCCCACCCTTGGACCCACAAAGAGAAAATCGTCTAGGTAGTGGGCGACCCCCGGGTGGCCGGAGGCCGACATTATGCACCAATGCAAAAATGAGCTGAATTTCTCAAAATAGGCACAAGAAATGGAACACCCCATGGGCAAGCACCTGTCTACATAATACCCACCCCCTAACCTGAAACCAAGGAAACGCAGGGAGTCGGGGTGGATGGGCAGGAGGCGGAAAGCGGACTCAATGTCCAGCTTGGCCATAAGGGCGCCGGGACCCGCCCTTTGGACTAACCGCAGGGCCTCATCAAACGATTGATATCGCACCCTGCAAGCTTCCTCCGGGATGGAGTCGTTGACCGAGCCGCCACGGGGGTGTGACAAATGCTGGATGAGGCGGAATTTGCCCTGAGCTTTCTTGGGGACCACCCCTAACGGTGAAATGCACAGCCGGGGTAGTGGAGGGGACGGGAAAGGGCCGCACATGCGCCCCAAATCGATTTCCGCCCGAACCTTACGGGCGACCACGGAGGGGAAATCCCGTGCGGATTTTAAATTGCGCCTGGAGACCACGAGGACCGAATCCGGGATGGGAAGCCTGAAACCGCGACAAAAACCTTCCAACAAAAACAACCCCGAAGTGACGTCGGGGTAACTGCCCAACCATTTAGCCAATTCGGGGACGTTGATGGGGGAAAACGCCTTACTTTCCACTTCCGGGCACCTCGGCAGCATCAGAGGGCCTGGACCCGGAAGGGGACTGGCAATCTTTGGCCGGGTGCCCCCCGCCGCACGCCTTGCAGGAGTGGCGAAAACGGCAGTTAGCCCCCCGGGAACACTTGCCCTCGTTGAAGGCAAAGCATTTCCCTTTATTCCCCGTGGGCGGGCTCGGCCGGACATTTAAACCCGGCTTACCGCCCTGGGCTTCATAAAGGGGCCTATTCTGATGAGTGACCTCTAACCAAACTTCCACGTCCTTGAAACCCAAGGGTAGTGTCGGGTTACCGTCTTGGTTACGACGGAATTTCTCATCGTAATCCCAAATACTTGACCGTGTTGTGATATTCCTTAGGCCTCGTCTCGGCGTAGCATGCCGTGAACACTAAAAACCCCCGGAGCCACTGGTGATAATTGCGAAATGCATTCTCGCCAATGCCACCAACCTTCTTGGCCTTATCGAAAGCCTTCCGCATGTCATCCGTAAGGGTGAACATGTCGACGTATTTACCTTTCTTAATCTTCTCCCTCATCCGTTTACGTAAACCCCTGGTGACCGCAGTATTAGCGCAGTGCACCATTTCCGTAAAACGCGGAGGGTCAGGCGTGGCTGCCGCAGCTGCGCCCTTAGCCTTCCTCTCTTTCTTGTGCAAGCGATGCGCAATGAGCCTAGCTAACTTACGCGGGCGCCTGGGGGACCCGGAAAACCTAGTATCAGAAGAGGAGCTGGAAGAAGAGCTATCAGAAGAAGGATTAACTGTCTCACCCGTTCCCGGAGGACCCCCCGCGTCTACTGCTGCGATGGCGGGGCCGGATGGAACCTCTTCAGGGACCCGAGATCCCCCCGTCTCCACATGTTCAGCCTGCCTCACCGCTTCTGACTGTGCCTCGCTGGATGTTGCTGTCGTCGTGGCCCCCGACAATCCGGCCGAGGGAGAGACCCCCCTCGCCGTACCTGCACCTGTTGGGGAAACAGAAGGGGGGGGAGGGGAGGCACAAAAGCAGCCACCTCCGGGGGGGGGGAACCGGAGGTAGCGGGGGAGGGGGAGCCGCAAGTGGGGGCCGCGAACCGAGTGCGGGCAAGCCCGGTGTCGCGACACCCGCCATTTCAAACGCAGCGCCAGACGCTGGAGGCACTGTGCCCGGGGAAAAAAACCAGCGTGCCAAGTGGACGGAGCCTGTGAAAACGGCGACGCCCAGTAAGGCGTCTGGCCGAGGGCCCCTGGGGTAAAACCACTGGAGTAAGAACCCCCCCATTGCGCAAAACCCGGACCACTCGGCGTGGGCCATGAGGTCACCGATCCCTGCGCGTGCGTAAACGCCGCCGGCAAATAAGTGGACGAAAAGGGGGCAGGAACCCCGCGGAATGCGGGTGCCGCCCCGGAAGTCATGACCGGGAGCTGCAATGACCCCGACCAGGCCACTGACACCGAAGCCGCCGGAAGGAAACCCGCGGGCAAAGCCGTATACGTGCCGCCCCGGTACGCGAATGGAGCGGCCAAGGAACTTGGTCCTGACCCCATCTGGTGCACCAGGAGCTGGCCAGCAGACGGCGTCGGCTCGCTGGGCCACAGGCCACTCACAGGCGGCAGCAGTATCTGGGACACCGGGAGCGCCCCGGGGTAAATCCCAGATGTCTGCCCGCTGACGCCCGACACCCCGCTGCCCCCCACGATATTGGCACCTATGGAAACGGTGGGGGGAAACAGAGCCTGCGCATGCTCAAACGCAGGCCCCGCACCCCCCATTGTCCCTGGACCAGAAGGCAGGGACACTACATCCTGCACCAGCCAGGCACCCGCAGGGGAGCTGGCCGGTGAAAGCCCCGTCATTCCCCTCCTCACCGCTGATTCGCGGCACCCACCCGCCGGGTCACGTGACCCGCCAATCGCGGCCGTGTGGAGAGGCGTACTAACGCCTGTGGAGGCCGGAGCCCCGGCGCGCGCGGCTCTGCCGCTGCGCCGGGCTCCCGGAACGGCCGACGCTGGGGAAGCACCGCCGCCCGTGGAGAGCAGGACCCTGTCTCCGGCGGGCGGCGAAGCGGAGGGGGGTACCGCGCGCACCCGCGGCTGGCGATAGCCCGCTGCCGCGAGCGGTCGGGAGGCCTCAGCCAGGCGGCGGGGGGGGGGGGCGCTGATCTTCTGGGACGGGGCATGCTGCAGCAAAACAGTGTGGATAACACCTAAAGCGTACACTGACTGTAATATAAAGGGAGGGAGCAGTAGTATATGCAGTATTTAAAAGAGGGGAAATAACTGACAAAATGCTGACAGTATGCCTTTCCCTCATCCAAGAAAAACTGGCAAGAGGAAGATAGCTGCCAAAACCCTGAACTATATACCCCTGTGCATACTCCTCCTACCTATCCCTAATAGGCACCCATCTGTCACCTGACCACCACTGTCAATCACTAAGGCTAGCCCTGCCTATCCTCAACACATGTCAGAAAAATTCAGGGAGTTTATGTGGCTTCGAGCCTATGCGGATCTCTGCCTGCCTAATTATCTTTTATTTTCAGGTACCCGTGGATTCTACTTGGAGAAGAGGACCGACTGCTTCGTGTCAACATAGGTAAGTATGTGTGTGTCGACATGTGTGAAATAAAGTTTTACTGTCACGGTGTGTGTCTCCTGTTTTTATTTGGGTATTTTTTTTCCATTAGAACTACAGGTACCAGCGGGCCCGTTTTTCTCCCGCATGCTGGTACTTGTGGTTCTCCAAGTACCAGCTTGCGGGGGAGGCTTGCTGGGATTTGTAGTACTACTAGAAAAAAAAATATTCTTTCAATTTTCTCAAGGCTATCAGCCCCCCATCCGCAGCCTTTGGATGGGGGGGACAGCCTCGGGCTTCACCCCTGGCCCTTGGGTGGCTGGGGGGGGGACCCCTTGATTGAAGTGGTCCCCACTCCCCCAGGGTACCCCGGCCAGGGGTGACTAGTTGGATATTTAATGCCATGGCCGCAGGGCACTGTATAAAAGTGACCCCCGGCTGTGGCATTATCTGTCCAGCTAGTGGAGCCTGATGCTGGTGTAAAAAATATGGGGGACCCCTACTCTTTTTGTCCCCCGTATTTTTTGCACCAGCACCAGGCGCAGAGCCCGGTGCTGGTTTTAAAAATACGGGGGATCCCCTGTCCGTTTTTCCCCCGGATTTTTAGAACCAGGACCGGCTCGAAGAGCCCGAGGCTGGTTATGCTTTGGAGGGGGGACCCCACGCAATTTTTTTTCGGGTTTTTCCCATTCCATTTAAAAAAATATATATATATATAATAATCTTTTAAAAAATATATAAATAATACTTGTGCCTCCAAAAAAGAGGGCACCAGGCAAGCTGTACATTTTACTACATTGGGAGTGCCGAATATCTACATCTTATATATATATATATATATATATATATATATTTGCCTTGGCAGCCCAACCATGCTGGTATCCATAGTTCAGTATAAAAATAAGTAAATCTAATAAATGTATGGTGGTGAAAGAAAAGCCCAGTTTCACTGAAAAAAAGACACTTCTGCATGTTTTGAAATTAAAAAACAAAACAAAACTGAAGAACTGCAGGCCTACTTCGGTGACATCACAAGTTGGACAGAAGTTGGAAGGTTGGTTGGTCTGATAAAAAGTTGGTTAGATGTGTGGAGCACTGGTAAAAAGTTGGTGAGATGTGTGGGGCACTGTTTTAGTTGAACAGACAAGTTGGATGGTTGGAAGTTTGGAGTGTTGGAGAAAAGTTGGTCTGATGTATGGCTAGATAAGTCCGGAGCTACTCAGAAACTGCTAAGAAAGGTCTATTCGCAATATTGCGAATCCGTCGGTCGCAATTTTGAGAAGCAAAGATTCACTCCCAGTAGGCGGCGACTTAGCGTGTGCAAAGCTGCTAAAAGCAGCTTGCGAGCGAACAACTCGGAATGAGGGCCTTAGTGGCATCTAATCTTGTGATGTATATTTTATATTTTACAAATAGAGCCTGATTAAGGTTGGATCGCAATGGCAATAAGCGATCCAACGGTAAAAATTGCTAAGAGGATGCGGGATCCTGCTCAGGGCCCATCCTGCGCATGCGCCTGCATTTTCTACGGTGCCCCACAGAAAATGCTATTGCTTCTGCCTGTCTATGAGGCAGAGATGATCACGGGGGGGGGGGAGGCAACGCTCCATTTCAAAGACAGAGATGGAGTATTGCGGGGACGAGACTTCAAAACAGGGGCGGCAACGGAGAAACAGGGGGCGTAGTCGGTGCAGCTGCATGACATCACACGCAGCCGATGCTATCACAAAAATGGCTGTGGGTCTCATGCGGGCGCATAACATGTGGGGCATACTAGCCCTGTGCTGGGCGTCCCCCCGCATGTCAGAGAATCTGATCATAAATGTGCTAAATTTAGCACATCTAGGATCAGGTCTGAATCACCCCCATGGAACAAAAAAAAAGGCCCAAATTATGTGATTTTAGTTTTGTTTGTCAATTTTTGAAAACAAAAAAACAAAACCAGTCACGGCAGTTTGGCAAAAACCAAATACAAAGCCGGATGACGAATCAGGGCCAATTGCAAATCCAGCAAAAATGGTCCTGTGCACATCTCTAGTAATATTCTAATACCACATTGAGTTTGCTAGCATTGTATGCCTAGGGATGTGCTGATATTAGAGATGAGCGGGTTCGGTTTCTCTGAATCCGAACCCGCACGAACTTCATGTTTTTTTCACGGGTCCGAGCAGACTCGGATCCTCCCGCCTTGCTCGGTTAACCCGAGCGCGCCCGAACGTCATCATGACGCTGTCGGATTCTCGCGAGACTCGGATTCTATATAAGGAGCCGCGCGTCGCCGCCATTTTCACACGTGCATTGAGATTGATAGGGAGAGGACGTGGCTGGCGTCCTCTCCATTTAGATTAGGGTTGAGAGAGAGAGAGAGAGATTGACCTGAGGCTGTGATACTGTAGAAGAGAGTGCAGAGTTTAGTGACTGACGACCACAGTGACCACCAGACAGTGCAGTTGTTTGTTTTATTTAATATATCGGTTCTCTGCCTGAAAAAAACGATACACACAGTGACTCAGTCACATACCATATCTGTGTGCACTGCTCAGCCCAGTGTGCTGCATCAATGTATATATATATCTGACTGTGCTCAGCTCACACAGCTTATAATTGTGGGGGAGACTGGGGAGCACTGCAGTGCCAGTTATAGGTTATAGCAGGAGCCAGGAGTACATAATATTATATTAAAATTAAACAGTGCACACTTTTGCTGCAGGAGTGCCACTGCCAGTGTGACTAGTGACCAGTGACCTGACCACCAGTATATATAATATTAGTAGTATACTATCTCTTTATCAACCAGTCTATATTAGCAGCAGACACAGTACAGTGCGGTAGTTCACGGCTGTGGCTACCTCTGTGTCGGCACTCGGCAGCCCGTCCATAATTGTATATACCACCTAACCGTGGTTTTTTTTTCTTTCTTTATACATACATACTAGTTACGAGTATACTATCTCTTTATCAACCAGTCTATATATTAGCAGCAGACACAGTACAGTGCGGTAGTTCACGGCTGTGGCTACCTCTGTGTCGGCACTCGGCAGCCCGTCCATAATTGTATATACCACCTAACCGTGGTTTTTTTTTCTTTCTTTATACATACATACTAGTTACGAGTATACAATCTCTTTATCAACCAGTCTATATATTAGCAGCAGACACAGTACAGTGCGGTAGTTCACGGCTGTGGCTACCTCTGTGTCGGCACTCGGCAGCCCGTCCATAATTGTATACTAGTATCCAATCCATCCATCTCCATTGTTTACCTGAGGTGCCTTTTAGTTGTGCCTATTAAAATATGGAGAACAAAAATGTTGAGGTTCCAAAATTAGGGAAAGATCAAGATCCACTTCCACCTCGTGCTGAAGCTGCTGCCACTAGTCATGGCCGAGACGATGAAATGCCAGCAACGTCGTCTGCCAAGGCCGATGCCCAATGTCATAGTACAGAGCATGTCAAATCCAAAACACCAAATATCAGTAAAAAAAGGACTCCAAAACCTAAAATAAAATTGTCGGAGGAGAAGCGTAAACTTGCCAATATGCCATTTACCACACGGAGTGGCAAGGAACGGCTGAGGCCCTGGCCTATGTTCATGGCTAGTGGTTCAGCTTCACATGAGGATGGAAGCACTCAGCCTCTCGCTAGAAAAATGAAAAGACTAAAGCTGGCAAAAGCAGTAGCACCGCAAAGAACTGTGCGTTCTTCGAAATCCCAAATCCACAAGGAGAGTCCGACTCCAATTGTGTCGGTTGCGATGCCTGACCTTCCCAACACTGGACGTGAAGAGCATGCGCCTTCCACCATTTGCACGCCCCCTGCAAGTGATGGAAGGAGCACCCGCAGTCCAGTTCCTGATAGTCAGATTGAAGATGTCAGTGTTGAAGTACACCAGGATGAGGAGGATATGGGTGTTGCTGGCGCTGGGGAGGAAATTGACCAGGAGGATTCTGATGGTGAGGTGGTTTGTTTAAGTCAGGCACCCGGGGAGACACCTGTTGTCCGTGGTAGGAATATGGCCGTTGACATGCCTGGTGAAAATACCAAAAAAATCAGCTCTTCGGTGTGGAAGTATTTCACCAGAAATGCGGACAACAGGTGTCAAGACGTGTGTTCCCTTTGTCAAGCTGTAATAAGTAGGGGTAAGGACGTTAACCACCTCGGAACATCCTCCCTTATACGTCACCTGCAGCGCATTCATAATAAGTCAGTGACAAGTTCAAAAACTTGGGCCGACAGCGGAAGCAGTCCACTGACCAGTAAATCCCTTCCTCTTGTAACCAAGCTCACGCAAACCACCCCACCAACTCCCTCAGTGTCAATTTCCTCCTTCCCCAGGAATGCCAATAGTCCTGCAGGCCATGTCACTGGCAATTCTGACGAGTCCTCTCCTGCCTGGGATTCCTCCGATGCATCCTTGCGTGTAACGCCTACTGCTGCTGGCGCTGCTGTTGTTGCTGCTGGGAGTCGATGGTCATCCCAGAGGGGAAGTCGTAAGACCACTTTTACTACTTCCACCAAGCAATTGACTGTCCAACAGTCCTTTGCGAGGAAGATGAAATATCACAGCAGTCATCCTACTGCAAAGCGGATAACTGAGGCCTTGACATCCTGGGTGGTGAGAAACGTGGTTCCGGTATCCATCATTACTGCAGAGCAAACTAGAGACTTGTTGGAGGTACTGTGTCCCCGTTACCAAATACCATCTAGGTTCCATTTCTCTAGGCAGGCGATACCGAAAATGTACACAGACCTCAGAAAAAGAGTCACCAGTGTCCTAAAAAATGCAGCTGTACCCAATGTCCACTTAACCACGGACATGTGGACAAGTGGAGCAGGGCAGGGTCAGGACTATATGACTGTGACAGCCCACTGGGTAGATGTATGGACTCCCGCCGCAAGAACAGCAGTGGCGGCACCAGTAGCAGCATCTCGCAAACGCCAACTCTTTCCTAGGCAGGCTACGCTTTGTATCACCGGTTTCCAGAATACGCACACAGCTGAAAACCTCTTACGGCAACTGAGGAAGATCATCGCGGAATGGCTTACCCCAATTGGACTCTCCTGTGGATTTGTGGCATCGGACAACGCCAGCAATATTGTGTGTGCATTAAATCTGGGCCAATTCCAGCACGTCCCATGTTTTGCACATACCTTGAATTTGGTGGTGCAGAATTTTTTAAAAAACGACAGGGGCGTGCAAGAGATGCTGTCGGTGGCCAGAAGAATTGCGGGACACTTTCGGCGTACAGGCACCACGTACAGAAAACTGGAGCACCACCAAAAACTACTGAACCTGCCCTGCCATCATCTGAAGCAAGAAGTGGTAACGAGGTGGAATTCAACCCTGTATATGCTTCAGAGGTTGGAGGAGCAGCAAAAGGCCATTCAAGCCTATACAATTGAGCACGATATAGGAGGTGGGATGCACCTGTCTCAAGCGCAGTGGAGAATGATTTCAACGTTGTGCAAGGTTCTGATGCCCTTTGAACTTGCCACACGTGAAGTCAGTTCAGACACTGCCAGCCTGAGTCAGGTCATTCCCCTCATCAGGCTTTTGCAGAAGAAGCTGGAGACATTGAAGGAGGAGCTAACACGGAGCGATTCCGCTAGGCATGTGGGACTTGTGGATGGAGCCCTTAATTCGCTTAGCAAGGATTCACGGGTGGTCAATCTGTTGAAATCAGAGCACTACATTTTGGCCACCGTGCTCGATCCTAGATTTAAAGCCTACCTTGGATCTCTCTTTCCGGCAGACACAAGTCTGCTGGGGTTCAAACACCTGCTGGTGAGTAAATTGTCAAGTCAAGCGGAACGCGACCTGTCAACAACATCTCCTCCTTCACATTCTCCCGCAACTGGGGGTGCGAGGAAAAGGCTCAGAATTCCGAGCCCACCCGCTGGCGGTGATGCAGGGCAGTCTGGAGCGACTGCTGATGCTGACATCTGGTCCGGACTGAAGGACCTGACAACGATTACGGACATGTCGTCTACTGTCACTGCATATGATTCTCTCCCCATTGAAAGAATGGTGGAGGATTATATGAGTGACCGCATCCAAGTAGGCACGTCACACAGTCCGTACTTATACTGGCAGGAAAAAGAGGCAATTTGGAGGCCCTTGCACAAACTGGCTTTATTCTACCTAAGTTGCCCTCCCACAAGTGTGTACTCCGAAAGAATGTTTAGTGCCGCCGCTCACCTTGTCAGCAATCGGCGTACGAGGTTACATCCAGAAAATGTGGAGAAGATGATGTTCATTAAAATGAATTATAATCAATTCCTCCGTGGAGACATTGACCAGCAGAAATTGCCTTCACAAAGTACACAGGGAGCTGAGATGGTGGATTCCAGTGGGGACGAATTGATAATCTGTGAGGAGGGGGATGTACACGGTGATATATCGGAGGATGATGATGAGGTGGACATCTTGCCTCTGTAGAGCCAGTTTGTGCAAGGAGAGATTAATTGCTTCTTTTTTGGTGGGGGTCCAAACCAACCCGTCATATCAGTCACAGTCGTGTGGCAGACCCTGTCACTGAAATGATGGGTTGGTTAAAGTGTGCATGTCCTGTTTATACAACATAAGGGTGGGTGGGAGGGCCCAAGGACAATTCCATCTTGCACCTCTTTTTTCTTTTCTTTTTCTTTGCGTCATGTGCTGTTTGGGGAGGGTTTTTTGGAAGGGACATCCTGCGTGACACTGCAGTGCCACTCCTAGATGGGCCCGGTGTTTGTGTCGGCCACTAGGGTCGCTTATCTTACTCACACAGCTACCTCATTGCGCCTCTTTTTTTCTTTGCGTCATGTGCTGTTTGCGGAGGGTTTTTTGGAAGGGACATCCTGCGTGACACTGCAGTGACACTCCTAGATGGGCCCGGTGTTTGTGTCGGCCACTAGGGTCGCTTATCTTACTCACACAGCTACCTCATTGCGCCTCTTTTTTTCTTTGCGTCATGTGCTGTTTGGGGAGGGTTTTTTGGAAGGGACATCCTGCGTGACACTGCAGTGCCACTCCTAGATGGGCCCGGTGTTTGTGTCGGCCACTAGGGTCGCTAATCTTACTCACACAGCTACCTCATTGCGCCTCTTTTTTTCTTTGCGTCATGTGCTGTTTGGGGAGGATTTTTTGGAAGGGCCATCCTGCGTGACACTGCAGTGCCACTCCTAGATGGGTCCGGTGTTTGTGTCGGCCACTAGGGTCGCTTATCTTACTCACACAGCGACCTCGGTGCAAATTTTAGGACTAAAAATAATATTGTGAGGTGTGAGGTATTCAGAATAGACTGAAAATGAGTGGAAATTATGGTTTTTGAGGTTAATAATACTTTGGGATCAAAATGACCGCCAAATTCTATGATTTAAGCTGTTTTTTAGGTTTTTTTGAAAAAAACACCCGAATCCAAAACACACCCGAATCCGACAAAAAAAATTCGGTGAGGTTTTGCCAAAACGCGGTCGAACCCAAAACACGGCCGCGGAACCGAACCCAAAACCAAAACACAAAACCCGAAAAATTTCCGGCGCTCATCTCTAGCTGATATGAGACATTCCCTTTAACTCCTGTTTTATTGAGTTTAATAAATTATTCCTGTAGTTTAGCTGGTCATTCAAAACTTGGGATCAGTGCTACCATATGGTCCCTACTGGTCTGCACATGTGCACTGATGTTGCTTGCTAACTGGTAGCTGCATTAGAAGTTGTTGCATTCCACAGGAGGAGCTAGCTGCTTATATCCAGTTTTGCGTTCCACATGGCACAGTTCGGGAGCACCAGTGCCACATTTTACACATGGTACCCTGAGGTTACCGGCAGAGAGGTGCATCTCTGCCTGACCGATTACGTGACTTAAGTGTTGAACAGTGTATTGTTGCTATAGGATGTGATACCACTACCAGGCAGGCCATGTGGTCCAAATTAAACTACTGTACATGTAGTTTGCTGTCTTTTTGTACATTATTCTGTTAGCATAAACATACTTGCCTACTCTCCCTCATTCTGCAGGAGACTCCCTGAAATAGAAGAAATCTCCCAAACTCCCTGAATAGTCCAGCAATCTCGCTGATTGCACCTTAACCCCTGATGGGGGGTAAGGTAGAGAATAGAATAACAGTTGGTAAGAGTAATTCTAGAAAGGCACTTGTAAATAATGGTAAGTTACCATTAAAGCAAAAGGGCAAAGGAAATATTAACATAAAATGTCTGCTTGCGAAAGCAAGAAGCCTATCAGATAAAATGGGGGAATTGGAATGGCATGTATCAAAAAATCAGTATGATATTATAGGTATTACGGAAACATGGTGGGACGACTCTCACGACTGGGTTACTAATTTGGAGGGATATTCACTTCTCAGGAGGGACAGGGCTACCAAAAGGGGAGGAGGGGTATGTCTCTATGTAAAACCATCTCTAAAACCAAACTTAATATATGTTATTTACGAGGGGACTGGTGATAATGTGGAATCACTATGGGTTGAGATCACTCACTAGTAGGGGCACTGAAATAAAGAAACTAGTCATTGGCACGTGCTACAAGCAACCAGATATTAGCATACGTGACGAGGAACTGCTCTAACAGCAAATTGAAAAAGCTGCGGGAATGGGGGACATCCTAGTGTTAGGGGATTTTTAACTATCCGGGTATAAACTGGAGTAACGATTCATGTGTAAAAATTAGGAGCAGCAGGATTCTAAACACATTAAAGGATCAATACTTGTCTCAATTAGTCGATGACCCAACCAGAGGTTATAATGTTCTGGACCAAGTTATTACCAATAATGTGGACATTATATCAAACATTACAGTTGGGGAGACCTTGGGAAACAGTGATCACTATATGATCACATTCAGCATCAGTTTCAAGAAACATAGCTATAAGGAATCAACAAAAACATTCAACTTTAGAAAAGCTAACTTCAATATGCTAAACGACATTGATTGGGAAGTTTTGTTTCATAGTAAAGACACTTCGGAAATGTGGGATGCTTTAAAAGGGTTGCTTGATAGCAATATTCACAAATTCATACCCTTGGGCAGTAAATGCAAGAGTAATAGACTCAAATCAATGTGGCTTAATAAGGATGTCAAAGAAGCAATGGCTAAAAAGAGGTGTTCTTTTAAAGCATTTAAAACTAATGGAGGGGAGGAGTCATTCCAGTATTACAAAGAATGCAATAAAAGATGCAAAAAAGTAATAAGGGCAGCTACAATTGTAAACGAAAAACAAATTGCTATAGAGAATAAAGCCAATCCCAAAGAGTTTTATAAATACATAAACATTAAAGGGTTAAAAAAATAGAACATAGGCCCATTAAAAGATGAACTGTGAGCCTTGGAAACGATGTCAAAATAAAAGCGGATATACTGAACAGCTTTTTTTCACCAGGGAGGATCAGACGGTGTTAGTAGTGCATAACGACAGTGAAGGTAATGATTCTTGGCTAGATGCTTGTTTAAGTGAGGAAATAGTCCTGGAGAGACTAAGCAACATAAAGATTAATAAATCACCGGGACCAAATGGTTTTCATACGAGGGTTATTATGGAGCTTAAGGCACAGCTTGCAAGACCCTTATACTTGATTTTCTATAGTTCCATTAAATCGGGTATGGTACCGATGGATTGGCGTATAGCTGAGGTAGTGCCATTATTTAAAAAGGGTTCTAAAAAATCATCCTGGGTACTATAGACCAGTTAGTTTAACCTCTATAGTGGGTAAAATATTGGAAGGAATTTTGAGGGATAGCATAGAGGATTATCTGCGGAATACTAAGTTTATGAGCAGGAGTTAGCATGGGTTTGTGAGCGACAGATCATGTCAAACTAACTTAATTAGCTTCTACGACGAAGTGAGCGATAATCTTAACCAGGGAAAAGCAGTGGATGTGGTCTATTTAGATTTTGAAAAAGCCTTCAATACAGTGCCTCACAAGAGACTGATCATCACATTAAGGGAACTTGGCCTAGGATACACTATTTGTACATGGATAGGTAATTGGCTGGATAACAGGGTACAACGAGTAGTGGTCAATGAGATGTTCTCCAGCTGGGCACTAGTAGTCAGCGGTATACCACAAGGGTCCATATTTGGTCCGCTACTGTTCAATATATGTATTAATGACCTAGGAATAGGCCTGGGAAGCATAGTATCAATCTTTGCAGATGATACTAAACTGTGTAAGGTAATTAATTCAGAAATAGATGTGGAGTCTCTACAGAATGACTTATTTAAACTTGAATTCTGGGTGTCTAAATGGGGAATGAGGTTCAATATTGAAAAATGCAAAGCTATACATTTTGGGATTAAAAACAAACTTGCATCCTATTCACTTAATGGGGAAAATATAGTGGTATCAGTAGTGGAAAAAGATTTGGGGGTCCTCATAGATAATACACTCAATAGCAGTACACAGTGTTAAAATGCAGTGAAGAAGACAAGTAAAGTCCTTGCTTGCATAAAACGGGGTATTGAGACCAGGGACGAGGATGTAATCATGGCGCTGTACAAATCATTGGAACGTCCGCACCTGGAATATTGTGTTACGTTTTTGGCACCATATTATAAAAAAGATATTGGAGAACTCGAAAGAGTTCAAAGGCGTGCTACTAAACTGATTAAAGGGTTAGAGACACTGGAGTACGAGGAAAGGCTAACTATGTTAAATATGTATACTCTAGAAAAGAGGCGTCTAAGAGGAGATATTATTAATATCTTCAAATATGTAAAGGGTCATTACAAGGAGTTAGCAGGGGATTTGTTTATTAATAGAACTCTGTATAGGACACATGGACACTCACTGAGGTTAGAGGAGAGAAAATTCCATACAAAACGTAGGAAGGGGTTCTTCAGGGCAATAAAGATTTGGAACTCCCTGCCGGAGAAGGTAATAATGGCGGACTCTGTAAATGCATTCAAAATCAGATTGGACAGCTTTCTAGCTGAAAACAGTATAACCTGGGCAGAGTCAAGGTCTGCAGAAGCATGACCGGAACACCAACTGTCAGTGCAGTGCTATATGCTGGAAGTCCAACTGCACGAAGTGAGTGTAATAATTCCACTCATACTGTATAGTCATTTTGGACAGGTTGGTATTGGGTGATCGGTGGTGGGGAGACTGGCGGTCACCATACCGACGCCGGGATTCCGTCTGTCAGATGGCCAGCAGGGGGGATTTCGGCCAGCGCAACAAAGACCCTTGCGGGCTCGTTGCGCTTGCCACAGGTTCTATCTCACTCTATGGGAATAGTCCCTGTTGCTCGGCATGCCAACTGGCGGGCTAGTTAGTGTTCATGATGCCAGCGCTGGTATTGTAACCGCATCCTTTTTGGACTTGAGGAGCCTGCACACTGCAAGCATCTGGTTGTTCATTTATTGTTCCTCTCCCTGATGTTAGATCGAGACCATACATACCTCAATCCTTTTCTAGGTCACTAAGCTATACAACAGTGAAAATGTGATATAAATTCATACAGTAGTTTTTGTGTGATGCCAGAACGTACAGACACAGTCTAAATTTCACTTTTTTTTTGTCTCCATGGTCCATAAACAGTCCCTAGAAGTATAATTCTCAATAAAAAAATGTCTATGTACAGACACAACCCTTACAGTTTTATTATATGTATATATTTTTATTGTAGGGTGTCCCTATTTATCTTTGGCTATGTAAGGCTTTATGTGAACCCAATTTCCACTGTTGTTATGTTGTTTATTACTGTTCCAGTGTTTCAATGATAACCTCATTTAAGGACAAAACGATGAAAACTAGTGCGCCCTGAGCAGTCTCCAGGTGTGCCGCCATAGAAGCACATCCAGGCCCGTCAGTGTTTTGCCGTTACTGAGGCCCTGGAACGATCAATACTGGTGGGTTTAGTGGTTGCAGAGCCAGTTCTTATTTAGGACCCGGGCAGTGTTGGGCTCTTCTGGCTTTCTCAGATGTGGCTCAGGCGTTACCTATGGAGAAGCTGCAACATGACATCATAGGACATGCAACTGCACCATGCATCACCATTATATTTGAATGTGCCTTGGCAATACTTAAATCTTGTTCAGTGTGCCGCGAGATGTAAAGGGTTGAAAATCTCTTTGCTACAGTGTCGTCACCATGTTGTTATAAAAACAACAAAAGACGAGCATTGGTAAAGGGGCTGCTGGAGGGGCCTGGCAGAAGCCCCAGTTTGCTACCCCTCCCCAGTATGCCTGTGCTGTAGCCAGTGGCAGTGGCGCCGTCTTCATGGTGATTTCTTTGGGAAGATGGCACTGCACATAGAAAGCAAAGACTCTGGCACTGCTCCTGATTGGCTTATGGTCCGTGAACACGGACCGGCACCTGATTTAAGATACCCGTGCCATCGCCGGAGATTGGACTGGGGAGCAAGAGAGGTGTGCGCTGTGCTCTCCTGTCCTCGATGCAAGCTAGGTGGTTGGGCCGCAAAAGGACCCCTGCCCGCGGGCCACAAAAGGATGCGGTAGGAGCTGCGAGTTTTACACCCCTGCCCTAGAGTTTCAGAATTTCTGTCATGGCACCCCAAGACCATAGTTTCTTAGTGAGAAATTTAGAAAAAAATATAAAATGAAGTAAATAGTGTTTATAATATGTCAACCTTTGGTTCAGTTATGTGGTGAAGGTCTGGTTTTGCCGATTAAATTCAGTATAAGCAATTTGAATTGTTCATGGACCACCAAACTACAGCACCACTGCAAGGCCTCCCCTATCCCCCCCTTCCCACCTTTCCCAAGGAACCCCAGGGTCTCACGGCCCCCTGTATGGAAACTACTGCCATAAAATAAACTTATTTTTATAACTACATGTAATACACCTTAGATCTCAGTTCCTTTAAGGTTTTATATCCTTGTATACAGTAAACTACACATATTTGAAAATCCTACACCAGGCACAAGTAATAATTCAGATGCGTTGTTGACCGGCGGCCGGGATCCTGGTGGTCAGCATACCGATGACGGTATCCTGACTGCCAGAATGCCGGGAGAGGGGCAAGCAAAGTGAAGCCCCTTGCTGTGGGCATCACGCTGCGAGCTTGGTGGCTTGCTGCGCTTGCCACAGGTTCTATTCCCTCTCTATGGGTGTCATGGACACCAACTAGTGGGAATAGTCCTTGGCCCCACTGACTGCATTCGGTGGCCGGGATCCCGGTGGTGGTAAGCTGACCGCCGGGATGGTGACTACATCCCATTTAGATGACTATGTGGGAGTTTTAGCATTATTATCCTATTTGTATATAAAAAGTGTTGAAAGGGGAGAGCGCTACTGCACAGATTCCATACTGTTCCTTCAGGAAGGCTTCACTCCCTGTACCAAGATGGCTGCTGACTTCCAGTGATCCTGCCGAATAACACCCCTCTCATCTCAGCCTCCGCTCAGTGAGAACCAGTGTGTAACAGTGATTAAGTGGGGTTCATAGAAATATTTTATGCAATTCACAGTATGAGCTTACCATCTTCAGAGTGTTGGAGAATTATTATAGATTTTTATTTTTGGTCAGAGAATTTTTTTTAATTATTTTATAATGTAACTGGACCCTGTATTGCTATTTTCCCCTCAGCTCACTTTAAAATAGATATAAAGGAGAAAGATATCTAAAAGCAATTATAGAGTAAGACCATTTTCCTTACTGCGTAAGCTGCAAACTAGGTGTCCTGTTAGTTGCTTTTCATTTTACCTTTGTATGCCTTACTGCCATGTTTAACTTATAGCACAGTGTAATCTATGTAGTGGACCCAAAATGGCTGCCTCACATGGTACTCTCTTGTGTAGGATAAACAATGCATGGTTTTAAACTCTCCTAATATATTTGTCTCCCTAAGTATGTGTCATTTCTTCACCTTTTGAGAGAATTTATTTATTAAGACAACTTCAAGCAAAATATATTTAAAAAATAAATGTCTATTTTTATTTTAAGCAACATGTAGCCTATTTTTTGTTCTACTACTACTACTTCTTCTTCTTCTTCTTCTTCTTCTTCTTCTTCTTCTTCTCCTTCTTCTTCTTCTTCTTTGTCTTCCTCTTCTTCTTTAAAAACACCACACCGTCTTTAAGAAAAAAGTTTATTAGTCAGGGTCTTCACCTGGGGGAGGCAGCCTTTAAGTTCTTTATCATGGCTGCCACCTTCCCAGGGCTTCCAGCTTCTTCACCTGGTGGGCGGCGGCTGTTAAGCTCTTTTGCATAGCACTTGGAAAACCACAATTGCCAGCATGTCCGGACATAAAGGGCCCCCTGGCACCTGTAAAGAAAAGATGAAAATAAAAACACCACACCGTCTTTAATTTTTTTTTTATTAGTCAGGGTCTTCACCTGGGGACGGCGGCATTTAAGCACTTTTGCATGGCCACTGCCTCTCCAGGGCTTCCGCCGTCTTCACCTGGGGGGCCGCCGCCTCCCCAGGGCTTCCGGCGTCTTTCTCCGGCGTCTTCACCTGGGAGGCAGCGGCCTTTAAGCTCTTTTGCATGGCTGCCGCCTTCCCGGGGCTTCCAGCTTCTTCACCTGGTGGATGGTGGCTGTTAAGCTTTTTTGCATAGCACTTGGAGAACCACAAGTGCCAGCATGTCCGGACATAAAGGGCCCACTGGCACCTGTAGTCCACCTGTAAAAAAAATATTAAAATAAAAACACCACTCCGTCTTTATAAAAAAGTTTATTAGTCAGGGTCTTCACCTGGGGGCGGATGCCTTTAAGCTTTTTTGCATGGCTGCCGCCTCTCCAGGGCTTCCGACGCCTTCACCTGGGGGGCCGCCGCCTCCCCAGGGCTCCCAGCATCTTCACCGGGGAGGCAGCGGCCTTTAAGCTCTTTTGCATGGCTGCCGCCTTCCCAGGGCTTCCAGCGTCTTCACCTGGTGGGCGGCAGCCGTTAAGCTCTTTTGCATAGCACTTGGAGAACCACAAGTGCCAGCATGACCGGACATAAAGGGCCCGCTGGCACCTGTAGTCCACCTGTAAAGAAAATATTAAAATAAAAACACCACACCATCTTTAAAAAAAAGTTTATTATTCAGGGTCTTCACCTGGGGGCGGCGGCCTTTAAGCTCGTTTGCATGGCTACAGCCCATCCAGGACTTCCAGCGTCTTCTTTCTTCAGGAGCTCTTCCGCCGTCGGACTGACGCCTATGCCTCGTGCTGACTTATATAAGTCAGCCGGAGGGGCCGGGGTGATGACGCAGCGAGCCGTGATTGGCTCGTGGTTGCCATCTTGAATTTTAAAAATTACGCTGAGGTGCCATTTTTGAAATTGGAACTGCTCCGCTGCCAAACTCTGCAGAATGGCAGTGCCACTAATACTCTCACTGCCACCAATGCCCACACCTCCGCGCACCCATATAGTGATGGCAGCGGATCCAGTGACGGATCCTCTGGCCAATCACTGTGGCCTCACTGACAGGGGTGTGCTTTCATGGGTTGAAAGCACGTCCCTGTATGAAAGCAGCACCTCTAATGGTGCCGCTTTCCCATGCATTTCCAATGGACTTTTAATACCCATGGCTAGGCCCCGCCCACCCCGCCCCAACACCCTTCCCCATTCACACTGGGAGGCACCACGATCGGTGCCTCCCAAACACATTTAAACAGGGATAATGATTAGATTAATATAAAGGAGATACTTATGACACAGAATACAGTATGTGTCATAAGTATCTTCCTTATATTGGAGGTCATTCCGAGTTGTTCGCTCGCAAGGCGATTTTAGCAGAGTTGCTCACGCTAAGCCGCCGCCTACTGGGAGTGAATCTTAGCATCTTAAAATTGCGAACGAAAGATTCGCAATATTGCGATTACAAACTTCTTAGCAGTTTCAGAGTAGCTTCAGACTTACTCGGCATCTGCGATCAGTTCAGTGCTTGTCGTTCCTGGTTTGACGTCACAAACACACCCAGCATTCGCCCAGACACTCCCCCGTTTCTCCAGCCACTCCTGCGTTTTTTCCGGAAACGGTAGCGTTTTTTCCCACACGCCCATAAAACGGCCTGTGTCACAACTGAGGGCCTGAGCTGACGGAAGGCAGCCTCAGTTGTAGGGGCTGAGATGTACCGGAACCTGGGAGGTTGTATCAGACCCCTGGACATGTAAGTAACATGAAGAGAAACCGCCCGAAGGCGTGACCACGACAACTTGAGTAAAAGTCAATGATATTTATTTATGACAAACTCCATGCATCACAGTAGCAGTAAAAAGTAACATAAAAATCAGCAGAGAAATAATAATACAGTTCCTGGGTACTACAGGGTGGCAGGGGCCACAGAGCTCTGGTGGTATGAGACAGTTCTTATTATCTGCAAGTTGGAAAGTCCTTACCAGGCTCAACTGTAGCAATGAGGAAAGCCCAGGGTCGTACCAGCTGGTGTTCCAGGGAAAGCTGGACTGCTGTAGATAAAATGCTGCTGTGGGTACTGGTTAGAACCAGACAGGTGTTGGCACGGAGTGGATACTGGCTGGAACCAGTTAAATAATAAATAAAGCTTGAGAGCGATGCAATGTAGATGAAATGTAGAATTTGAGAGCGGAGAAATAATAATACCGGTGGAGAGTGGTAAACTGCAGAAAGGACACCGGCCCTTTAAGAGAAGCTGTACACTGCTGGAAGCTGAGCTGGAAGCAGGTGATGTTGTAGCTGGAAACAGGTGAGTCCAGAATGGATCGGAGAGTCAGGCTACACCGCAGATGGAATGCTGGTGCGGGTCTCTATTAGAGATGAGCGGGTTCGGTTCCTCGGAATCCGAACCCGCCCGAACTTCAGCTTTTTTTACACGGATCCGAGCGACTCGGATCTTCCCGCCTTGCTCGGTTAACCCGAGCGCGCCCGAACGTCATCATGACGCTGTCGGATTCTCGCGAGGCTCGGATTCTATCGCGAGACTCGGATTCTATATAAGGAGCCGCGCGTCGCCGCCATTTTACACGTGCATTGAGATTGATAGTGAGAGGACGTGGCTGGCGTCCTCTCCGTTTAGAGAAGAAATAGATAGGAGAGTGAGAGTGAGACAGTGACACTTCATTTACTGGAGCTTAGGAGGAGTACTCAGACAGAGAGTGCAGAATTTTGCTGATAGTATTAGTTAGTTATACTAGTGACAGAGTGAGACAGTGACACTTCATTTACTGGAGCTTAGGAGGAGTACTCAGACAGAGAGTGCAGAATTTTGCTGATAGTATTAGTTAGTTATACTAGTGACTGACCAGTGACCACCAGTGCAGTTTTATATTATTTAATATAATCCGTTCTCTGCCTGAAAAAACGATACACAGTGACTCAGTCACATACCATATCTGTGCTCAGCCCAGTGTGCTGCTGCATCATCTATGTATAATATCTGACTGTGCTCACACAGCTTAATTGTGGGGGAGACTGGGGAGCAGTTAGGTTATAGCAGGAGCCAGGAGTACATATTAAAATTAAACAGTGCACACTTTTTTTCTGCAGGAGTGCCACTGCCAGTGTGACTGACCAGTGACCTGACCACCAGTATATAGTATACTATATTGTATTGTGAATGTCTGCCTGTAAAAGTTAAACACACGTCGTGTGACTTGTGTGGTGTTTTTTTATTCTATAAAATAAAAAACTCATTCTGCTGACAGACAGTGTCCAGCAGGTCCGTCATTATATAATATATACCTGTCCGGCTGCAGTAGTGATATATATATATTTTTTATATCATTATTTATCATCCAGTCGCAGCAGACACAGTACGGTAGTTCACGGCTGTAGCTACCTCTGTGTCGGCACTCGGCAGTCCATCCATAATTGTATACCACCTACCCGTGGTTTTTTTTTTCTTTCTTCTTTATACATACTACATCTCATTATCATCCAGTCTATATTAGCAGCAGGCACAGTACAGTACGGTAGTCCACGGCTGTAGCTACCTCTGTGTCGGCACTCGGCAGTCCGTCCATAATTGTATACCACCTACCCGTGGTTTTTTTTTTCTTTCTTCTTTATACATACTACATCTCATTATCAACCAGTCTATATTAGCAGCAGACACAGTACGGTAGCCCACGGCTGTAGCTACCTCTGTGTCGGCACTCGGCAGTCCATCCATAATTGTATACCACCTACCCGTGGTTTTTTTTTTTTTCTTCTTTATACATACTACATCTCATTATCATCCAGTCTATATTAGCAGCAGACACAGTACAGTACGGTAGTCCACGGCTGTAGCTACCTCTGTGTCGGCACTCGGCAGTCCGTCCATAATTGTATACCACCTACCCGTGGTTTTTTTTTCTTTCTTCTTTATACATACTACATCTCATTATCAACCAGTCTATATTAGCAGCAGACACAGTACGGTAGTCCACGGCTGTAGCTACCTCTGTGTCGGCACTCGGCAGTCCATCCATAATTGTATACCACCTACCCGTGGTTTTTTTTTCTTTCTTCTTTATACATACATACTACATCTCATTATCATCCAGTCTATATTAGCAGCAGACACAGTACAGTACGGTAGTCCACGGCTGTAGCTACCTCTGTGTCGGCACTCGGCAGTCCGTCCATAATTGTATACCACCTACCCGTGGTTTTTTTTTTCTTTCTTCTTTATACATACTACATCTCATTATCAACCAGTCTATATTAGCAGCAGACACAGTACGGTAGTCCACGGCTGTAGCTACCTCTGTGTCGGCACTCGGCAGTCCATCCATAATTGTATACCACCTACCCGTGTTTTTTTTTTCTTTCTTCTTTATACATACATACTACATCTCATTATCATCCAGTCTATATTAGCAGCAGACACAGTACAGTACAGTAGTCCACAGCTGTAGCTACCTCTGTGTCGGCACTCGGCAGTCCGTCCATAATTGTATACCACCTACCCGTGGTTTTTTTTTTTCTTTCTTCTTTATACATACTACATCTCATTATCAACAAGTCTATATTAGCAGCAGACACAGTACGGTAGTCCACGGCTGTAGCTACCTCTGTGTCGGCACTCGGCAGTCCATCCATAATTGTATACCACCTACCCGTGGTTTTTTTTCTTTCTTCTTTATACATACATACTACATCTCATTATCATCCAGTCTATATTAGCAGCAGACACAGTACAGTACGGTAGTCCACGGCTGTAGCTACCTCTGTGTCGGCACTCGGCAGTCCATCCATAATTGTATACCACCTACCCGTGGTTTTTTTTTCTTTCTTCTTTATACATACTACATCTCATTATCAACCAGTCTATATTAGCAGCAGACACAGTACAGTACGGTAGTCCACGGCTGTAGCTACCTCTGTGTCGGCACTCGGCAGTCCGTCCATAATTGTATACTAGTATCCATCCATCTCCATTGTTTACCTGAGGTGCCTTTTAGTTGTGCCTATTAAAATATGGAGAACAAAAATGTTGAGGTTCCAAAATTAGGGAAAGATCAAGATCCACTTCCACCTCGTGCTGAAGCTGCTGCCACTAGTCATGGCCGAGACGATGAAATGCCAGCAACGTCGTCTGCCAAGGCCGATGCCCAATGTCATAGTACAGAGCATGTCAAATCCAAAACACCAAATATCAGTAAAAAAAGGACTCCAAAACCTAAAATAAAATTGTCGGAGGAGAAGCGTAAACTTGCCAATATGCCATTTACCACACGGAGTGGCAAGGAACGGCTGAGGCCCTGGCCTATGTTCATGGCTAGTGGTTCAGCTTCACATGAGGATGGAAGCACTCAGCCTCTCGCTAGAAAACTGAAAAGACTCAAGCTGGCAAAAGCACCGCAAAGAACTGTGCGTTCTTCGAAATCCCAAATCCACAAGGAGAGTCCAATTGTGTCGGTTGCGATGCCTGACCTTCCCAACACTGGACGTGAAGAGCATGCACCTTCCACCATTTGCACGCCCCCTGCAAGTGCTGGAAGGAGCACCCGCAGTCCAGTTCCTGATAGTCAGATTGAAGATGTCAGTGTTGAAGTACACCAGGATGAGAAGGATATGGGTGTTGCTGGTGCTGGGGAGGAAATTGACAAGGAGGATTCTGATGGTGAGGTGGTTTGTTTAAGTCAGGCACCCGGGGAGACACCTGTTGTCCGTGGGAGGAATATGGCCGTTGATATGCCTGGTGAAAATACCAAAAAAATCAGCTCTTCGGTGTGGAAGTATTTCACCAGAAATGCGGACAACATTTGTCAAGCCGTGTGTTCCCTTTGTCAAGCTGTAATAAGTAGGGGTAAGGACGTTAACCACCTCGGAACATCCTCCCTTATACGTCACCTGCAGCGCATTCATAATAAGTCAGTGACAAGTTCAAAAACTTTGGGCGACAGCGGAAGCAGTCCACTGACCAGTAAATCCCTTCCTCTTGTAACCAAGCTCACGCAAACCACCCCACCAACTCCCTCAGTGTCAATTTCCTCCTTCCCCAGGAATGCCAATAGTCCTGCAGGCCATGTCACTGGCAAGTCTGACGAGTCCTCTCCTGCCTGGGATTCCTCCGATGCATCCTTGCGTGTAACGCCTACTGCTGCTGGCGCTGCTGTTGTTGCTGCTGGGAGTCGATGGTCATCCCAGAGGGGAAGTCGTAAGCCCACTTGTACTACTTCCAGTAAGCAATTGACTGTCCAACAGTCCTTTGCGAGGAAGATGAAATATCACAGCAGTCATCCTGCTGCAAAGCGGATAACTGAGGCCTTGACAACTATGTTGGTGTTAGACGTGCGTCCGGTATCCGCCGTTAGTTCACAGGGAACTAGACAATTTATTGAGGCAGTGTGCCCCCGTTACCAAATACCATCTAGGTTCCACTTCTCTAGGCAGGCGATACCGAGAATGTACACGGACGTCAGAAAAAGACTCACCAGTGTCCTAAAAAATGCAGTTGTACCCAATGTCCACTTAACCACGGACATGTGGACAAGTGGAGCAGGGCAGGGTCAGGACTATATGACTGTGACAGCCCACTGGGTAGATGTATGGACTCCCGCCGCAAGAACAGCAGCGGCGGCACCAGTAGCAGCATCTCGCAAACGCCAAATCTTTCCTAGGCAGGCTACGCTTTGTATCACCGCTTTCCAGAATACGCACACAGCTGAAAACCTCTTACGGCAACTGAGGAAGATCATCGCGGAATGGCTTACCCCAATTGGACTCTCCTGTGGATTTGTGGCATCGGACAACGCCAGCAATATTGTGTGTGCATTAAATATGGGCAAATTCCAGCACGTCCCATGTTTTGCACATACCTTGAATTTGGTGGTGCAGAATTTTTTAAAAAACGACAGGGGCGTGCAAGAGATGCTGTCGGTGGCCAGAAGAATTGCGGGACACTTTCGGCGTACAGGCACCACGTACAGAAGACTGGAGCACCACCAAAAACTACTGAACCTGCCCTGCCATAATCTGAAGCAAGAAGTGGTAACGAGGTGGAATTCAACCCTCTATATGCTTCAGAGGTTGGAGGAGCAGCAAAAGGCCATTCAAGCCTATACAATTGAGCACGATATAGGAGGTGGAATGCACCTGTCTCAAGTGCAGTGGAGAATGATTTCAACGTTGTGCAAGGTTCTGATGCCCTTTGAACTTGCCACACGTGAAGTCAGTTCAGACACTGCCAGCCTCAGTCAGGTCATTCCCCTCATCAGGCTTTTGCAGAAGAAGCTGGAGACATTGAAGGAGGAGCTAACACGGAGCGATTCCGCTAGGCATGTGGGACTTGTGGATGGAGCCCTTAATTCGCTTAACAAGGATTCACGGGTGGTCAATCTGTTGAAATCAGAGCACTACATTTTGGCCACCGTGCTCGATCCTAGATTTAAAACCTACCTTGGATCTCTCTTTCCGGCAGACACAAGTCTGCTGGGGTTGAAAGACCTGCTGGTGACAAAATTGTCAAGTCAAGCGGAACGCGACCTGTCAACATCTCCTCCTTCACATTCTCCCGCAACTGGGGGTGCGAGGAAAAGGCTCAGAATTTCGAGCCCACCCGCTGGCGGTGATGCAGGGCAGTCTGGAGCGACTGCTGATGCTGACATCTGGTCCGGACTGAAGGACCTGACAACGATTACGGACATGTCGTCTACTGTCACTGCATATGATTCTCTCAACATTGAAAGAATGGTGGAGGATTATATGAGTGACCGCATCCAAGTAGGCACGTCACACAGTCCGTACTTATACTGGCAGGAAAAAGAGGCAATTTGGAGGCCCTTGCACAAACTGGCTTTATTCTACCTAAGTTGCCCTCCCACAAGTGTGTACTCCGAAAGAGTGTTTAGTGCCGCCGCTCACCTTGTCAGCAATCGGCGTACGAGGTTACATCCAGAAAATGTGGAGAAGATGATGTTCATTAAAATGAATTATAATCAATTCCTCCGCGGAGACATTGACCAGCAGCAATTGCCTCCACAAAGTACACAGGGAGCTGAGATGGTGGATTCCAGTGGGGACGAATTGATAATCTGTGAGGAGGGGGATGTACACGGTGATATATCGGAGGATGATGATGAGGTGGACATCTTGCCTCTGTAGAGCCAGTTTGTGCAAGGAGAGATTAATTGCTTCTTTTTTGGGGGGGGTCCAAACCAACCCGTCATATCAGTCACAGTCGTGTGGCAGACCCTGTCACTGAAATGATGGGTTGGTTAAAGTGTGCATGTCCTGTTTATACAACATAAGGGTGGGTGGGAGGGCCCAAGGACAATTCCATCTTGCACCTCTTTTTTCTTTTATTTTTCTTTGCGTCATGTGCTGTTTGGGGAGGGTTTTTTGGAAGGGCCATCCTGCGTGACACTGCAGTGCCACTCCTAGATGGGCCCGGTGTTTGTGTCGGCCACTAGGGTCGCTTATCTTACTCACACAGTCAGCTACCTCATTGCGCCTCTTTTTTTCTTTGCGTCATGTGCTGTTTGGGGAGGGTTTTTTGGAAGGGCCATCCTGCGTGACACTGCAGTGCCACTCCTAGATGGGCCCGGTGTTTGTGTCGGCCACTAGGGTCGCTTATCTTACTCACACAGTCAGCTACCTCATTGCGCCTCTTTTTTTCTTTGCGTCATGTGCTGTTTGGGGAGGGTTTTTTGGAAGGGACATCCTGCGTGACACTGCAGTGCCACTCCTAGATGGGCCCGGTGTTTGTGTCGGCCACTAGGGTCGCTTATCTTACTCACACAGTCAGCTACCTCATTGCGCCTCTTTTTTTCTTTGCGTCATGTGCTGTTTGGGGAGGGTTTTTTGGAAGGGACATCCTGCGTGACACTGCAGTGCCACTCCTAGATGGGCCCGGTGTTTGTGTCGGCCACTAGGGTCGCTTATCTTACTCACACAGCGACCTCGGTGCAAATTTTAGGACTAAAAATAATATTGTGAGGTGTGAGGTATTCAGAATAGACTGAAAATGAGTGTAAATTATGGTTTTTGAGGTTAATAATACTTTGGGATCAAAAGGACCCCCAAATTCTATGATTTAAGCTGTTTTTTAGGGTTTTTTGAAAAAAACACCCGAATCCAAAACACACCCGAATCCGACAAAAAAAATTCGGTGAGGTTTTGCCAAAACGCGGTCGAACCCAAAACACGGCCGCGGAACCGAACCCAAAACCAAAACACAAAACCCGAAAAATTTCCGGCGCTCATCTCTAGTCTCTATAGCAGAAGTCTGGAGACAGGAGCTGGAACCTGGAAGACATTCACAGAAGAGAGACAAACTGGAACTAGGTTTGACAACCAAAGCACTGACGCCTTCCTTGCTCAGGCACAACCTATTTATACCTGCAGCAAGGAAGGCATTGGCTAGGCAATTATGCAAATTAATAATACTGACAACGGATTGGTAGGAATGATCAGCTGACAAAATCCAAGATGGCTGCGCCCATGCAGACACTTGGGGGGAAGTTTGGATTGTAATCCATGTGGTCTGGAAAACAGTAATGGCGGCGCCGGCCACCGGAGACAGGAGACGCCAGGCTGACAGATGCACATCCGACCACGCGGACACAGCGGAGGCCGCGGCTGATGTAATCGCCACTCTGAATGCAGAAGCTCAAGGACGGCGGCGGAGGCCGCGGGAGACGCCATGCCAGATGTATAAGGCGTTACTGTGACTGCGTCCAGAGAGACAGGAGAGGATGCGGGAATGTGCACATCAGGATAACAGATGGGATCCGGTCCTGGAGCGCTGAGCCAGCCTTAGGAGGCATCTGATAGGTAAGAAATGGCGTCCAGATACCCGGATCGTGACAGCACCCCCCCCCTTTAGGAGTGGCCCCAGGACACTTCTTTGGCTTTTGAGGAAACTTGGAATGGAATCTCCGGACCAAGGCAGGAGCATGGACATCAGAAGCATTGGTCCATGAACGTTCCTCAGGGCCATAACCCTTCCAGTCAATAAGATACTGAAGTTGACCGTAACGGTGACGTGAGTCCAGGATCTTGGCTACTTCATACTCAACGCCTCGTTGAGTTTGGACTTTCGGAGTTGGAGGAAGTGAGGAATGAAACCGATTCAAGATTAGCGGTTTCAACAGGGAAACATGGAATGTCCTGGGTATCTTTAAGAAGGGAGGCAACTGGAGTTTGTAAGCAACAGGATTGATGACTTGATCAATTTTAAAAGGACCGATGTAGCGAGGTGCAAACTTCATACTGGGAACTCTTAACCTCAAATTCTTCGTGGATAACCATACCCGATCACCCACCTTGAGAGCAGGAACTGCTCGACGCTTCTTATCCGCAAACTTCTTGTACCTGAACGATGCCTTGAGCAGAGCTGATCGTACGCTCTTCCAGATATTGGCAAACTGATGCAAGGTGATATCCACTGCGGGAACAGAAGTTGCTGGAAGCGGTTGGAACTCAGGGACTTTAGGGTGGAATCCAAAGTTGGTGAAGAATGGTGTTGAAGAAGATGAAGAATGATACTGGTTGTTATGACAGAACTCGGCCCAGGGAAGTAATTGAACCCAGTCATCTTGAGAGGAGGACACATAGATGCGGAGGAAGGACTCCAAGTCCTGATTCACCCTCTCAGTTTGACCATTGGTCTGAGGATGGTAAGCCGTGGAAAACTTTAGCTTGACTTGGAGGGCTTGACATAAACTTCACCAGAATTTGGCTGTGAATTGAACTCCTCGATCTGAGATAATTTCTTCTGGAAGACCGTGGAGTCGAAAGATCTCTTGTATGAATACTTGAGCCAACTTGGAAGCTGACGGAAGACCGGTGAGAGGAATGAAGTGTGCCATCTTGGTGAACCGGTCAACTACCACCCAGATGGTATTAAACTTGTTACACATGGGCAAATCTGTAATAAAATCCATCGACAAATGGGTCCATGGTCGACGGGGAACAGATAGTGGAACCAGTTGCCCCGCAGGCGACTGGCGGGATACTTTATGTTGAGCACACTTTGGGCAAGATGCAATAAACTCCAAAACGTCCTTTTTCAGAGTTGGCCACCAATAGGACCTAGAGATAAACTCCAGGGTTTTTTGGATACCTGTATGTCCGGCAAAGCGGGAAGCATGGGCCCAATGCATGAGCTTCTTCCTTAGTGTCGGCTTCACAAAACTTTTCCCTGATGGGGGCGTAGAGTCCATCCCTACCGTGGAGAATGCCAACGGACTTATAATAGGATGCTTGTCTGAAGACTCTGACTCATTTTCTTGCTCCCATGAGCGGGAAAGGGCATCGGCCTTGCGATTCTGAGAGCCCGGACAGAACTGGAGTTTAAAGTCGAACCTGGAAAAGAAAAGTGCCCATCTGGCCTGACGAGGGTTGAGACATTGTGCGCCTTTCAGATATAGAAGGTTCTTGTGGTCTGTAAGGATGGTGATTGAATGAGAAGCTCCCTCCAACAGATATCTCCACTCCTCTAGAGCGAGCTTGATGGCTAGCAACTCCTGGTCGCCAATGGCATAGTTGCGCTCCGCTGGGGAGAACTTCCGTGAGAAGAAACTGCAAGGATGTAAATGGCCATCTTTAGCCCTCTGAGATAACACCGCTCCTACTCCAACGGAGGAGGCATCCACCTCTAGGATGAAAGGAGAGTCGATGTCAGGCTGTTTCAGGACAGGCGCAGAGATGAACCTCTGTTTTAAAAGATGAAAAGCTTGCATGGCTTCTTCAGACCACTTGGACGGGTTAGCACCCTTCTTGGTGAAAGCAGTAATAGGCGCCACAATGGTGGAAAAGTCTCGTATAAACTTTCGGTAATAATTGGCGAACCCTAAGAACCTCTGGACCCCTTTGAGGGTTAAGGGTACCGGCCAATTCTGGATTGCTTGTAGTTTCTCAGGATCCATCTCTAGTCCGGAACCGGACACAATGTACCCTAGAAACGGAATGGACTTGACTTCAAAGACGCATTTCTCTAATTTGCAATAGAGATGATTGACACGGAGACGGGACAGAACCTCCTTTACCCAAAAACGATGTTCCTCTAAATTGTTGGCAAAAATGAGGATATCATCTAGATAGACCACGACATGACGGTATAGAATGTCTCTGAAGATCTCATTGACGAAATGCTGGAAGACAGCTGGAGCATTGCTCAATCCGAAGGGCATGACGAGGTACTCATAATGTCCGTCACGGGTGTTAAATGCGGTCTTCCACTCGTCACCCTCACGGATCCGGATGAGATTGTATGCACCTCTCAAGTCCAGCTTTGTAAAGATGGTAGCTCCGCTAACTCTGTCAAAGAGCTCAGTAATCAGGGGTAAAGGATAGCGGTTCTTGATGGTAATGTCGTTCAAACCTCTGTAGTCGATGCACGGCCGCAGACCACCATCTTTCTTTTTTACAAAAAAGAAGCCTGCGCCGGCTGGAGAAGAAGAAGGTCGAATGAACCCCTTTGCTAGGTTCTCTTTAATGTATTCCTCCATAGAATGCGTCTCGGGCAGAGACAACGGATAAGTTCGGCCTCGAGGTGGAACCTTCCCTGGAACGCGATCAATCGGGCAGTCCCATTCTCTATGAGGAGGAAGGATATCAGCAGAAGCTTTACTGAACACATCCGTGAAATCTTGATATGGAGGAGGTGGAACATCAGACGACCTGGGGGAGGAAGAACAGACAGGCAACACTTTAAACAAACATGTCTCAGCACAGGAGGGACCCCATGCCAGGATTTGCGTAGTCGTCCAATCAATTGTAGGATTGTGAAGACGGAGCCATGGAAGGCCCAGGACCACAGGATGTGTGGCTCTTGGAATCACTAAAAGTGAAATAAGTTCGGAATGAAGAACTCCCACTCTCAGACGAACTGGTAGAGTCCTTAGAGCAATAACTGTATAAAAAATTTTACTGCCATCCACGGCAGTTAAGGAAAAGGAGGAAGGAAGTCTCTCGGTGGGTAGGGACCACCGTTTAACATAGGCTTCGGTAATAAAGTTCCCAGCTGCTCCGGAATCCAGGAGGGCAATGACGTTCTGATAACGTTGAGCAACTTGAAGCGAGACTGGGAGATTACAATCTTGAGGAGATGGAGAGGAGATCATTACTCCTAGCCGGCCCTCTCCTTGGCGAGCTAGGATTTGGAGTTTCCCGGACGTTTGGGACAGGCATTAATGGTGTGAGACGGGGCTGCACAATACAGACAGAGAGACTCAGAGAGACGTCTTCGGCGCTCAGCAGGAGTTAAACGGGAACGGCCAATTTGCATGGGTTCATCTTTAGTTGGTGACAGTTGGCGAGGAGGAGGAGCAGAAGATTTTGGAGCAGATGATCTTCCACGCTCAGTTGCTCTCTCTCTGAAACGTAAGTCAACTTTTGTACAAAGTGAGATTAGCTCATCTAACTTGGAGGGTAAGTCTCTGGTAGCTAACTCATCTTTAATACGCTCGGATAAACCATGCCAGAATGCAGCATACAGGGCCTCGTCGTTCCATGCCAGTTCAGATGCCAGGATCTGGAACTGTATAAGATATTGTCCTACATTATGTGATCCCTGGCGTAAACGGAGAATCTCAGACGAAGCTGAAGTTACCCGGCCTGGCTCGTCGAAGATGCGCCTGAATGTTGACACGAATGCAGTGTTAGAAGATAGCAGGGTGTCGGACCTCTCCCATAACGGTGATGCCCAGTCAAGGGCTGAGCCACTGAGAAGTGAGATGATGTAGGCAATTTTTGTACGGTCACTGGGAAAATTGGCAGGTTGTAGCTCAAACTGAATCTCACACTGGTTGAGAAATCCCCTGCAGAATCTTGGAGATCCGTCAAATTTTGCTGGCGTTGGAAGATGAAGACGTGGAGCAGAAACGGGTAAGGTGGGTGGGGTTATAGTTGGAGTCACTGTGGTTGACGCCCCAGATGCGCCTGATCCACGGAGAGTTGTCTGAATCCCATCCAGCCGAGTAGAGAAATCCTGGAGACAGCGGATGATGTGGCCCTGTGCAGCCTCCTGATGTTCAAGTCGGGCTGCCAGTTCTTGCATCGGCCTGGCCGCTTGATCCTGGTCTCCGGCTGGATTCATTTGTTCAGTGCTTACTGTCACAACTGAGGGCCTGAGCTGACGGAAGGCAGCCTCAGTTGTAGGGGCTGAGATGTACCGGAACCTGGGAGGTTGTATCAGACCCCTGGACATGTAAGTAACATGAAGAGAAACCGCCCGAAGGCGTGACCACGACAACTTGAGTAAAAGTCAATGATATTTATTTATGACAAACTCCATGCATCACAGTAGCAGTAAAAAGTAACATAAAAATCAGCAGAGAAATAATAATACAGTTCCTGGGTACTACAGGGTGGCAGGGGCCACAGAGCTCTGGTGGTATGAGACAGTTCTTATTATCTGCAAGTTGGAAAGTCCTTACCAGGCTCAACTGTAGCAATGAGGAAAGCCCAGGGTCGTACCAGCTGGTGTTCCAGGGAAAGCTGGACTGCTGTAGATAAAATGCTGCTGTGGGTACTGGTTAGAACCAGACAGGTGTTGGCACGGAGTGGATACTGGCTGGAACCAGTTAAATAATAAATAAAGCTTGAGAGCGATGCAATGTAGATGAAATGTAGAATTTGAGAGCGGAGAAATAATAATACCGGTGGAGAGTGGTAAACTGCAGAAAGGACACCGGCCCTTTAAGAGAAGCTGTACACTGCTGGAAGCTGAGCTGGAAGCAGGTGATGTTGTAGCTGGAAACAGGTGAGTCCAGAATGGATCGGAGAGTCAGGCTACACCGCAGATGGAATGCTGGTGCGGGTCTCTATAGCAGAAGTCTGGAGACAGGAGCTGGAACCTGGAAGACATTCACAGAAGAGAGACAAACTGGAACTAGGTTTGACAACCAAAGCACTGACGCCTTCCTTGCTCAGGCACAACCTATTTATACCTGCAGCAAGGAAGGCATTGGCTAGGCAATTATGCAAATTAATAATACTGACAACGGATTGGTAGGAATGATCAGCTGACAAAATCCAAGATGGCTGCGCCCATGCAGACACTTGGAGGGAAGTTTGGATTGTGATCCATGTGGTCTGGAAAACAGTAATGGCGGCGCCGGCCACCGGAGACAGGAGACGCCAGGCTGACAGATGCACATCCGACCACGCGGACACAGCGGAGGCCGCGGCTGATGTAATCGCCACTCTGAATGCAGAAGCTCAGGGACGGCGGCGGAGGCCGCGGGAGACGCCATGCCAGATGTATAAGGCGTTACTGTGACTGCGTCCAGAGAGACAGGAGAGGATGCGGGAATGTGCACATCAGGATAACAGATGGGATCCGGTCCTGGAGCGCTGAGCCAGCCTTAGGAGGCATCTGATAGGTAAGAAATGGCGTCCAGATACCCGGATCGTGACAGCCTGTTTCCGCCCAGAAACACCCATTTCCTGTCAATCACACTACGATCGCCAGAGCGAAGAAAAAGCCGTGAGTAAAAATCCTAACTTCATAGCAAATTTACTTGGCGCAGTCGCAGTGCGGACATTGCGCATGCGCACTAAGCGGAAAAACGCTGCGATGCGATGAAATTTACCGAGCGAACAACTCGGAATGAGGGCCATTATTTTAATCATTAATGACAGGGGAGGCACTGCCTCCCCTGCCTTCCCTGACTGCACGTCCCTGGTTTGCCCAGACCACCCGCCCTCCAACTAACCTTGCCTAACCCAGTCTTCCCATCTGTCACCTCAAATCTGATATCTTGACCTATTTACCCGGCAGGAGAAAAACGCACCTATACGTCAATGGTTAGAGAGTGAAAAAAGAGAGCAAGAAATGAGTGGGGCATGGAGAGCCCACCGGGGGAATGCAAAGGTAAAGGCCCATGCTTAGGGGTGTGGCCTGTTGCCACAGAGGCTTGGCTAACATGGTATAGGGCCCATGATAAATATATATAGTAGAGATGTGCACCGGAAATTTTTCGGGTTTTGTGTTTTGGTTTTGGGTTCGGTTCCGTGGCCGTGTTTTGGGTTCGAACGCGTTTTGGCAAAACCTCACCGAATTTTTTTTGTCGGATTCGGGTGTGTTTTGGATTCAGGTGTTTTTTTCAAAAAACCCTAAAAAACAGCTTAAATCATAGAATTTGGGGGTCATTTTGATCCCAAAGTATTATTAACCTCAATAACCATAATTTCCACTCATTTTCAGTCTATTCTGAACACCTCACACCTCACAATATTATTTTTAGTCCTAAAATTTGCACCGAGGTCGCTGGATGACTAAGCTCAGCGACCCAAGTGACCGACACAAACACCTGGCCCATCTAGGAGTGGCACTGCAGTGTCACGCAGGATGGCCCTTCCAAAAAATACTCCCCAAACAGCACATAACGCAAAGAAGAAAAAAAAGAGGCGCAATGAGGTAGCTGTGTGACTAAGATAAGCGACCCTAGTGGCCGACACAAACACCTGGCCCATCTAGGAGTGTCACTGCAGTGTCACGCAGGATGGCCCTTCCAAAAAACACTCCCCAAACAGCACATGACGCAAAGAAAAATGAAAGAAAAAAGAGGTGCAAGATGGAATTGTCCTTGGGCCCTCCCACCCACCCTTATGTTGTATAAACAGGACATGCACACTTTAACCAACCCATCATTTCAGTGACAGGGTCTGCGACACGACTGTGACTGAAATGACGGGTTGGTTTGGACCCCCACCAAAAAAGAAGCAATTAATCTCTCCTTGCACAAACTGGCTCTACAGAGGCAAGATGTCCACCTCATCATCATCCTCTGATTCATCACCGTGTACATCCCCCTCCTCACAGATTATCAATTCGTCCCCACTGGAATCCACCATCACAGCTCCCTGTGTACTTTGTGGAGGCAATTGCTGCTGGTGAATGTCTCCATGGAGGAATTGATTATAATTAATTTTAATGAACATCATCTTCTCCACATTTTCTGGAAGTAACCTCGTACGCCGATTGCTGACAAGGTGAGCGGCGGCACTAAACACTCTTTCGGAGCACTCTTTCGCACCCCCAGTTGCGGGAGAATGTGAAGGAGGAGATGTTGACAGGTCGCGTTCCGCTTGACTTGACAATTTTCTCACCAGCAGTTCTTTGAACCCCTGCAGACTTGTGTCTGCCGGAAAGAGAGATCCAAGGTAGGTTTTAAATCTAGGATCGAGCACGGTGGCCAAAATGTAGTGCTCTGATTTCAACAGATTGACCACCCGTGAATCCTTGTTAAGCGAATTAAGGGCTCCATCCACAAGTCCCACATGCCTAGCGGAATCGCTCAGTGTTAGCTCCTCCTTCAATGTCTCCAGCTTCTTCTGCAAAAGCCTGATGAGGGGAATGACCTGACTCAGGCTGGCAGTGTCTGACCTGACTTCACGTGTGGCAAGTTCAAAAGGTTGCAGAACCTTGCACAACGTTGAAATCATTCTCCACTGCCAGGGCCGGATTAACAATGGGGCGGATGGAGCTGCAGCTCCAGGCCCCCCAATGAAAATAGGCCCACAGGATCCCTCCATTGCAGCCAGTGTTGACAGGAAAAAGAATCCTGTCATCACCAGCAGCTCACTTACCTCCCGATTGCCCAGTTTCCTCCACCCCAAATCGGCTGGCTGAAGTCCCGACCAGCTCAGTGCCTGTCCAAAACCTGACTTCTTATTCTTCCTGACTCCGGCCGAGGCTCTGCCCCCGGGCCTGGCCGAGACTCCGCCCCCGAATCCGAGGTGGCACTGACTGGGCTTGCTATTTACTTTTTACCCTGTCTTGTGTGGCTGTAAATGTAATTGGACAGCAGAAGATCAAGGTAGGTGGTGGGGTGGTGTCATAACTGTAATACATATATTATGGAAGAGAACAGGGGGCTTTAGTTAAATGATTATATTATAAAGGGGGGAACAGCAAGCTCAAATTATATAGCTATATAAAAGGGACGATTGTGGGCATACTGTAAGTTAAATAAACATATTTGGAGGAACAGGGCCACAAGTGTAATTTAAAGGGGGCCAGGAAGCAAAACCAAAATATATAAGGGGGATGAGGGTACAACGTAAATAAATACATATAATGGGGGCAAGTCATACTACAATTAAATAAATTTTATATATATATATATATATATATATATATATACTGTGCACATACATATATACACTACACACAGAAATATATATATATATATATATATATATATAGAGAGAGAGAGAGAGAGAGCAAAGTAGAAACAGCCCGGCACTCCACTCTAAAGTATAGCAACTGCTGTGGTGCCCTCCCGGTCGGGTATGCAAAGTCCCGGATAGACAGATTGGGTGAGATGGGCGGCACTCAATGCAGGCTTGACAGCATATCACGAAAATACTTTATTGGGCCTAATAAAGTATTTTCGTGATATGCTGTCAAGCCTGCATTGAGTGCCGCCCATCTCACCCAATCTATATATATATATATATATATATATATATATAAACACATTTATATGTATATATATGACTGTGTGTGTAGTACTGTATTTACAAACACTGGTTTAGTGCATAAAACCCCGCAGGGTGTGCTATTTATTTCATAACGTTTTGGGGTTGAGACAGGGAATGTTAACCCGAAACGTCACAAAATAAATAGCGCACCCTGCAGGGTTTTATGCACTAAACCAGTGTTTGTAAGTCTCTGAGTGCTGCCTATGCCATGGAGGAGTTGTCTATGCAGGCCGAGTACCTGTGAGGAGGGCACCAGAGCCAGATACACATAAGTCCGGAGTGCCGGGGGAAACAGCTGAGTGGAAGTGGTTCGCGAGATCTCTCCCTCGTCACGCAGTAATGCTGCTCTGTCTTCTGGCTCCATCCTCCAGCTCCATTGCAGCAGGGGGCTTGCTCTGGCGGGCTCTGCATGGTCTGTGGAGAGCTGCGAGCTGGTGTGTTGCTGGGGGGCGGCTGGCGTCCCCGTAACACTTACGTTTGGCCAGTCGGTCCTCCGGCCCTGAGTCCTGGCCATCGGAATACTGCAGAGGAGCTGGAGCAAGGGAATGTGTATATCAGGTATACTATAAAGTGCATGGTAGAATGATGATGAGAAGGAAAGATGATAAGAGAAGGAATAAGAAGAAGGGGCTCTACTGTTGCGAAATGTGTATAAGGGGCTCTGTGGTCTTGCCTAACTTGTATAAGGGAACTACTGTGTAATGTGAATAATGGGGGTCATTCCGAGTTGATCACTAGCTGCATTTGTTTGCAGCGCAGTGATCGGGCTAAAAAAACGGAAGTTCTGCACATGCGTATGCGGCGCAATGCGAACGCGCGACGTACGGGCACAACGAACGATGCAGTTTTGCACAGGGTCTAGCGATGCATTTCAGTCGCACTGGTTGCCACAGAGTGATTGGCATGAGGTGAGCGTTTCTGGTTGGCAACTGACCGAGTGTGTGGAAAAACGCAGGCGTGCCAGGGAAAATGCAGGCGTGGCTGGGCGAACGCAGGCTGTGTTTGTGACGTCAAATCCGGAACTGAATAGTCTGAAGTAATCACAAGCGCTGAGTAGGTTTTGAGCTACTCTGAAACTACACAAAAAATGTTTGTAGCCGCTCTGCAATACAACAGTTCGCACTTCTGCTAAGCTAAAATACACTCCCAGTGGGAGGCGGCATAGGGTTTGCATGGCTGCTAAAAACTGCTTGCGAGTGATCAACTCGGAATGATCCCCAATGTACACTACTGTTCTATTATATCAGTGATCGCAAAAACGAGCTATGGCGCATATTTTACAGCAACCTGGGACCCACGTTTAGAAGATGAGCGGGTTCCACAGGACGCGCTCATCTGGATCTGTGTAGCATCACGCTAGCCAGTTCGAGGACACAGGAGGTGATTGGCTGTTTCCTCAGCTAATCACCTCCTGTAGCGGCGGCGGAGACAGGGTCAGCGTGCAGTGGAGAGGAACAGTCAATCACAGCCTGCGGTGTCTCACGCCAGTCCGGCATGGTTTGTATCCCCCTTACTGTGGCGCTGACTTGGGCTGGGCTCCGCTGCCAGCACCATGAATCTGTGCTGCAGTGCTGGCAGACTGTCCCCGCTCACCCAACACTGCTCCACCACCTCCCCGCTGCTCGCTGACCCTGTCTCCGCCGCCAGCACCAAGAGACTGGCCCCGCTCACCCGGCACAGCGTCCTCCTCCACAACGGTGAGTGCCGCTCCGCATCTGCCCTGTGTCCCCGGCCTGGTGTCCACCCCCCGCCCTTCCCCGGCGGCATGTGTGCCCGGGCTGCAGCAAGATCTGTGTGGGGTGGTGGATGGGCTTGCTGTAGGGGGTGCCCGCAACACTGGAAGGGGGGGGGGGGGCAGAAAGAGGTCCGAGGAGGTTACTGCAATGTGTCTCAGAGCTCTACCTGGTGCAATGTGTCTCAGTGCTCTACCTGGTGCAATGTGTATCAGTGCTCTACCTGGTGAAATGTGTCTCAGTGCTCTACCTGGTGCAATGTGTCTCAGTGCTCTACCTGGTGAAAATGTGTCTCAGTGCTCTACCTGGTGCAATGTGTCTCAGTGCTCTTCCTGGTGCAATGTGTCTCAGTGCTCTTCCTGGTGCAATGTGTCTCAATGCTCTACCTGGTGCAATGTGTCTCAGTGCTCTACCTGGTGCAATGTGTCTCAGTGCTATACCTGGTGCAATGTGTCTCAGTGCTCTACCTGGTGCAATGTGTCTCAGTGCTCTTCCTGGTGCAATGTGTCTCAGTGCTCTACCTGGTGTAATGTGTCTCAGTGCTCTACCTGGTGCAATGTGTCTCAGTGCTCTACCTGGTGCAATGTGTCTCAGTGCTCTACCTGGTGCAATGTGTCTCAGTTCTCTACCTTGTGCAATGTGTCTCAGTGCTCTACCTGGTGCAATGTGTCTCAGTGCTCTACCTGGTGCAATGTGTCTCAGTGCTCTACCTGGCGCAATGTCTCAGTGCTCTACCTGCAGCAATATGTATAATGTGCCCTGCCTGGCGCAAAGTGTATAACGTGCTCTGCCTGGCGCAATGTGTCTCAGTGCTCTACCTGGTGCAGTGTGTCTCAGTGCTCTACCTGGTGCAATGTGTCTCAGTGCTCTACCTGGCGCAATGTCTCAGTGCTCTACCTGGCGCAATGTCTCATTGCTCTACCTGGCGCAATGTCTCATTGCTCTACCTGGTGCAATGTATCTCAGTGCTCTACCTAGTGCAATGTGTCTCAGTGCTCTACCTGGTGCAATGTGTCTCACTGCTCTACCTGGTGCAATGTGTCTCAGTGCTATACCTGGCGCAATGTCTCAGTACTCTACCTGCCGTAATATGTATAATGTGCTCTGCCTGGCGCAAAGTGTATAACGTGCTCTGCCTGGCGCAAAGAGTATAATGTGCTCTGCCTGGTGCAATGTGTATAATGTGCTCTGCCTTGCGCAAAGTTTATAATGTGCTCTGCCTGGTGAAATGTGTATCAGTGCTCTACCTGGTGCAATGTGTCTCAGTGCTCTACCTAGTGCAATGTGTCTCAGTGCTCTACCTGGTGCAATGTGTCTCAGTGCTCTACCTGGTGCAATGTGTATCAGTGCTCTACCTGGTGCAATGTGTCTCAGTGCTCTACCTGGTGCAATGTGTCTCAGTGCTCTACCTGGTGCAATGTGTCTCAGTGCTCTACCTGGTGCAATGTGTCTCAGTGCTCTTTCTGGTGCAATGTGTCTCAGTGCTCTTCCTGGTGCAATGTGTCTCAATGCTCTACCTGGTGCAATGTGTCTCAGTGCTCTACCTGGTGCAATGTGTCTCAGTGCTCTACCTGGTGCAATGTGTCTCAGTGCTCTTCCTGGTGCAATGTGTCTCAGTGCTCTACCTGGTGTAATGTGTCTCAGTGCTCTACCTGGTGCAATGTGTCTCAGTGCTCTACCTGGTGCAATGTGTCTCAGTGCTCTACCTGGTGCAATGTGTCTCAGTTCTCTACCTTGTGCAATGTGTCTCAGTGCTCTACCTGGTGCAATGTGTCTCAGTGCTCTACCTGGTGCAATGTGTCTCAGTGCTCTACCTGGCGCAATGTCTCAGTGCTCTACCTGCCGCAATATGTATAATGTGCCCTGCCTGGCGCAAAGTGTATAACGTGCTCTGCCTGGCGCAATGTGTCTCAGTGCTCTACCTGGTGCAGTGTGTCTCAGTGCTCTACCTGGTGCAATGTGTCTCAGTGCTCTTCCTGGTGCAATGTGTCTCACTGCTCTACCTGGTGCAATGTGTCTCAGTGCTCTACCTGGCGCAATGTCTCAGTGCTCTACCTGCCGTAATATGTATAATGTGCTCTGCCTGGCGCAAAGTGTATAACGTGCTCTGCCTGGCGCAAAGAGTATAATGTGCTCTGCCTGGTGCAATGTGTATAATGTGCTCTGCCTTGCGCAAAGTTTATAATGTGCTCTGCCTGGTGCAATGTGTATCAGTGCTCTACCTGGTGCAATGTGTCTCAGTGCTCTACCTAGTGCAATGTGTCTCAGTGCTCTACCTGGTGCAATGTGTCTCAGTGCTCTACCTGGTGCAATGTGTCTCAGTGCTCTACCTGGTGCAATGTGTCTCAGTGCTCTTCCTGGTGCAATGTGTCTCAGTGCTCTACCTGGTGTAATGTGTCTCAGTGCTCTACCTGGTGCAATGTGTCTCAGTGCTCTACCTGGTGCAATGTGTCTCAGTGCTCTCTACCTGGTGCAATGTGTCTCAGTTCTCTACCTTGTGCAATGTGTCTCAGTGCTCTACGTGGTGCAATGTGTCTCAGTGCTCTACCTGGTGCAATGTGTCTCAGTGCTCTACCTGGTGCAATGTGTCTCAGTGCTCTACCTGGTGCAATGTGTCTCAGTGCTCTACCTGGCGCAATGTCTCAGTGCTCTACCTGCCGCAATATGTATAATGTGCTCTGCCTGGCGCAAAGTGTATAACGTGCTCTGCCTGGCGCAATGTGTCTCAGTGCTCTACCTGGTGCAGTGTGTCTCAGTGCTCTACCTGGTGCAATGTGTCTCAGTGCTCTACCTGGCGCAATGTCTCAGTGCTCTACCTGGCGCAATGTCTCATTGCTCTAACTGGCGCAATGTCTCATTGCTCTACCTGGCGCAATGTATCTCAGTGCTCTACCTAGTGCAATGTGTCTCAGTGCTCTACCTGGTGCAATGTGTCTCACTGCTCTACCTGGTGTAATGTGTCTCAGTGCTCTACCTGGCGCAATGTCTCAGTGCTCTACCTGCCGTAATATGTATAATGTGCTCTGCCTGGCGCAAAGTGTATAACGTGCTCTGCCTGGCGCAAAGAGTATAATGTGCTCTGCCTGGTGCAATGTGTATAATGTGCTCTGCCTTGCGCAAAGTTTATAATGTGCTCTGCCTGGTGCAATGTGTATAATGTGCTCTGCCTTGCGCAAAGTTTATAATGTGCTCTACCTGGTGCAAAGTGTATAAGTGCTGTACCTGGCGCAAAGTGTAGAACGTGCTTTATATGGCGCAATATGTATAATGTGCTCTACTTGGCGCAGTGTGTATAGGAGGTTCTACCTAGTGCAATGTGTATAAGCTGCACTACTGTGTGGTGTAATGTGAATTGCCACTATCATGTGGCCATGCCCCTGTCCATGCGTTAGCATGTACGAAGGGGAGCACCAATTCGCTTTCTGCCTTAGGGCACCAAAATGTCTAGTTACAGCTCTAGTGCAGTGTCGTGTATGCTATACAGCCCGACAGCACTGTCACACCCTCCTCCCCCTTTCAACACCTTGTAGTGTCCAAATCAGTTCTGTGTTTTTATATTTTTATAATAAGATTAATAAAAACCTTCATTCCGATGGGACCCAGAAAAGGACAGGTAGTGCTCTACCTAGTGCAATGTGTCTCAGTGCTCTACCTGGTGCAATGTGTCTCAGTGCTCTACCTGGTGCAATGTGTCTCAGTGCTCTACCTGGTGCAATGTGTCTCAGTGCTCTTCCTGGTGCAATGTGTCTCAGTGCTCTACCTGGTGTAATGTGTCTCAGTGCTCTACCTGGTGCAATGTGTCTCAGTGCTCTACCTGGTGCAATGTGTCTCAGTGCTCTCTACCTGGTGCAATGTGTCTCAGTTCTCTACCTTGTGCAATGTGTCTCAGTGCTCTACCTGGTGCAATGTGTCTCAGTGCTCTACCTGGTGCAATGTGTCTCAGTGCTCTTCCTGGTGCAATGTGTCTCAGTGCTCTACCTGGTGTAATGTGTCTCAGTGCTCTACCTGGTGCAATGTGTCTCAGTGCTCTACCTGGTGCAATGTGTCTCAGTGCTCTCTACCTGGTGCAATGTGTCTCAGTTCTCTACCTTGTGCAATGTGTCTCAGTGCTCTACGTGGTGCAATGTGTCTCAGTGCTCTACCTGGTGCAATGTGTCTCAGTGCTCTACCTGGTGCAATGTGTCTCAGTGCTCTACCTGGTGCAATGTGTCTCAGTGCTCTACCTGGTGCAATGTGTCTCAGTTCTCTACCTTGTGCAATGTGTCTCAGTGCTCTACCTGGTGCAATGTGTCTCAGTGCTCTACCTGGTGCAATGTGTCTCAGTGCTCTACCTGGCGCAATGTCTCAGTGCTCTACCTGCCGCAATATGTATAATGTGCCCTGCCTGGCGCAAAGTGTATAACGTGCTCTGCCTGGCGCAATGTGTCTCAGTGCTCTACCTGGTGCAGTGTGTCTCAGTGCTCTACCTGGTGCAATGTGTCTCAGTGCTCTTCCTGGTGCAATGTGTCTCACTGCTCTACCTGGTGCAATGTGTCTCAGTGCTCTACCTGGCGCAATGTCTCAGTGCTCTACCTGCCGTAATATGTATAATGTGCTCTGCCTGGCGCAAAGTGTATAACGTGCTCTGCCTGGCGCAAAGAGTATAATGTGCTCTGCCTGGTGCAATGTGTATAATGTGCTCTGCCTTGCGCAAAGTTTATAATGTGCTCTGCCTGGTGCAATGTGTATCAGTGCTCTACCTGGTGCAATGTGTCTCAGTGCTCTACCTAGTGCAATGTGTCTCAGTGCTCTACCTGGTGCAATGTGTCTCAGTGCTCTACCTGGTGCAATGTGTCTCAGTGCTCTACCTGGTGCAATGTGTCTCAGTGCTCTTCCTGGTGCAATGTGTCTCAGTGCTCTACCTGGTGTAATGTGTCTCAGTGCTCTACCTGGTGCAATGTGTCTCAGTGCTCTACCTGGTGCAATGTGTCTCAGTGCTCTCTACCTGGTGCAATGTGTCTCAGTTCTCTACCTTGTGCAATGTGTCTCAGTGCTCTACGTGGTGCAATGTGTCTCAGTGCTCTACCTGGTGCAATGTGTCTCAGTGCTCTACCTGGTGCAATGTGTCTCAGTGCTCTACCTGGTGCAATGTGTCTCAGTGCTCTACCTGGCGCAATGTCTCAGTGCTCTACCTGCCGCAATATGTATAATGTGCTCTGCCTGGCGCAAAGTGTATAACGTGCTCTGCCTGGCGCAATGTGTCTCAGTGCTCTACCTGGTGCAATGTGTCTCAGTGCTCTACCTGGTGCAATGTGTCTCAGTGCTCTACCTGGTGCAATGTGTCTCAGTGCTCTACCTGGTGCAATGTGTCTCAGTGCTCTACCTGGTGCAATGTGTCTCAGTGCTCTACCTGGTGCAATGTGTCTCAGTGCTCTTCCTGGTGCAATGTGTCTCAGTGCTCTACCTGGTGTAATGTGTCTCAGTGCTCTACCTGGTGCAATGTGTCTCAGTGCTCTACCTGGTGCAATGTGTCTCAGTGCTCTCTACCTGGTGCAATGTGTCTCAGTTCTCTACCTTGTGCAATGTGTCTCAGTGCTCTACGTGGTGCAATGTGTCTCAGTGCTCTACCTGGTGCAATGTGTCTCAGTGCTCTACCTGGTGCAATGTGTCTCAGTGCTCTACCTGGTGCAATGTGTCTCAGTGCTCTACCTGGCGCAATGTCTCAGTGCTCTACCTGCCGCAATATGTATAATGTGCCCTGCCTGGCGCAAAGTGTATAACGTGCTCTGCCTGGCGCAATGTGTCTCAGTGCTCTACCTGGTGCAGTGTGTCTCAGTGCTCTACCTGGTGCAATGTGTCTCAGTGCTCTTCCTGGTGCAATGTGTCTCACTGCTCTACCTGGTGCAATGTGTCTCAGTGCTCTACCTGGCGCAATGTCTCAGTGCTCTACCTGCCGTAATATGTATAATGTGCTCTGCCTGGCGCAAAGTGTATAACGTGCTCTGCCTGGCGCAAAGAGTATAATGTGCTCTGCCTGGTGCAATGTGTATAATGTGCTCTGCCTTGCGCAAAGTTTATAATGTGCTCTGCCTGGTGCAATGTGTATCAGTGCTCTACCTGGTGCAATGTGTCTCAGTGCTCTACCTAGTGCAGTGTGTCTCAGTGCTCTACCTGGTGCAATGTGTCTCAGTGCTCTACCTGGTGCAATGTGTCTCAGTGCTCTACCTGGTGCAATGTGTCTCAGTGCTCTTCCTGGTGCAATGTGTCTCAGTGCTCTACCTGGTGTAATGTGTCTCAGTGCTCTACCTGGTGCAATGTGTCTCAGTGCTCTACCTGGTGCAATGTGTCTCAGTGCTCTCTACCTGGTGCAATGTGTCTCAGTTCTCTACCTTGTGCAATGTGTCTCAGTGCTCTACGTGGTGCAATGTGTCTCAGTGCTCTACCTGGTGCAATGTGTCTCAGTGCTCTACCTGGTGCAATGTGTCTCAGTGCTCTACCTGGTGCAATGTGTCTCAGTGCTCTACCTGGCGCAATGTCTCAGTGCTCTACCTGCCGCAATATGTATAATGTGCTCTGCCTGGCGCAAAGTGTATAACGTGCTCTGCCTGGCGCAATGTGTCTCAGTGCTCTACCTGGTGCAGTGTGTCTCAGTGCTCTACCTGGTGCAATGTGTCTCAGTGCTCTACCTGGCGCAATGTCTCAGTGCTCTACCTGGCGCAATGTCTCATTGCTCTAACTGGCGCAATGTCTCATTGCTCTACCTGGCGCAATGTATCTCAGTGCTCTACCTAGTGCAATGTGTCTCAGTGCTCTACCTGGTGCAATGTGTCTCACTGCTCTACCTGGTGTAATGTGTCTCAGTGCTCTACCTGGCGCAATGTCTCAGTGCTCTACCTGCCGTAATATGTATAATGTGCTCTGCCTGGCGCAAAGTGTATAACGTGCTCTGCCTGGCGCAAAGAGTATAATGTGCTCTGCCTGGTGCAATGTGTATAATGTGCTCTGCCTTGCGCAAAGTTTATAATGTGCTCTGCCTGGTGCAATGTGTATAATGTGCTCTGCCTTGCGCAAAGTTTATAATGTGCTCTACCTGGTGCAAAGTGTATAAGTGCTGTACCTGGCGCAAAGTGTAGAACGTGCTTTATATGGCGCAATATGTATAATGTGCTCTACTTGGCGCAGTGTGTATAGGAGGTTCTACCTAGTGCAATGTGTATAAGCTGCACTACTGTGTGGTGTAATGTGAATTGCCACTATCATGTGGCCATGCCCCTGTCCATGCGTTAGCATGTACGAAGGGGAGCACCAATTCGCTTTCTGCCTTAGGGCACCAAAATGTCTAGTTACAGCTCTAGTGCAGTGTCGTGTATGCTATACAGCCCGACAGCACTGTCACACCCTCCTCCCCCTTTCAACACCTTGTAGTGTCCAAATCAGTTCTGTGTTTTTATATTTTTATAATAAGATTAATAAAAACCTTCATTCCGATGGGACCCAGAAAAGGACAGGTAGTGCTCTACCTAGTGCAATGTGTCTCAGTGCTCTACCTGGTGCAATGTGTCTCAGTGCTCTACCTGGTGCAATGTGTCTCAGTGCTCTACCTGGTGCAATGTGTCTCAGTGCTCTACCTGGTGCAATGTGTCTCAGTGCTCTCTACCTGGTGCAATGTGTCTCAGTTCTCTACCTTGTGCAATGTGTCTCAGTGCTCTACCTGGTGCAATGTGTCTCAGTGCTCTACCTGGTGCAATGTGTCTCAGTGCTCTTCCTGGTGCAATGTGTCTCAGTGCTCTACCTGGTGTAATGTGTCTCAGTGCTCTACCTGGTGCAATGTGTCTCAGTGCTCTACCTGGTGCAATGTGTCTCAGTGCTCTCTACCTGGTGCAATGTGTCTCAGTTCTCTACCTTGTGCAATGTGTCTCAGTGCTCTACGTGGTGCAATGTGTCTCAGTGCTCTACCTGGTGCAATGTGTCTCAGTGCTCTACCTGGTGCAATGTGTCTCAGTGCTCTACCTGGTGCAATGTGTCTCAGTGCTCTACCTGGTGCAATGTGTCTCAGTTCTCTACCTTGTGCAATGTGTCTCAGTGCTCTACCTGGTGCAATGTGTCTCAGTGCTCTACCTGGTGCAATGTGTCTCAGTGCTCTACCTGGCGCAATGTCTCAGTGCTCTACCTGCCGCAATATGTATAATGTGCCCTGCCTGGCGCAAAGTGTATAACGTGCTCTGCCTGGCGCAATGTGTCTCAGTGCTCTACCTGGTGCAGTGTGTCTCAGTGCTCTACCTGGTGCAATGTGTCTCAGTGCTCTTCCTGGTGCAATGTGTCTCACTGCTCTACCTGGTGCAATGTGTCTCAGTGCTCTACCTGGCGCAATGTCTCAGTGCTCTACCTGCCGTAATATGTATAATGTGCTCTGCCTGGCGCAAAGTGTATAACGTGCTCTGCCTGGCGCAAAGAGTATAATGTGCTCTGCCTGGTGCAATGTGTATAATGTGCTCTGCCTTGCGCAAAGTTTATAATGTGCTCTGCCTGGTGCAATGTGTATCAGTGCTCTACCTGGTGCAATGTGTCTCAGTGCTCTACCTAGTGCAATGTGTCTCAGTGCTCTACCTGGTGCAATGTGTCTCAGTGCTCTACCTGGTGCAATGTGTCTCAGTGCTCTACCTGGTGCAATGTGTCTCAGTGCTCTTCCTGGTGCAATGTGTCTCAGTGCTCTACCTGGTGTAATGTGTCTCAGTGCTCTACCTGGTGCAATGTGTCTCAGTGCTCTACCTGGTGCAATGTGTCTCAGTGCTCTCTACCTGGTGCAATGTGTCTCAGTTCTCTACCTTGTGCAATGTGTCTCAGTGCTCTACGTGGTGCAATGTGTCTCAGTGCTCTACCTGGTGCAATGTGTCTCAGTGCTCTACCTGGTGCAATGTGTCTCAGTGCTCTACCTGGTGCAATGTGTCTCAGTGCTCTACCTGGCGCAATGTCTCAGTGCTCTACCTGCCGCAATATGTATAATGTGCTCTGCCTGGCGCAAAGTGTATAACGTGCTCTGCCTGGCGCAATGTGTCTCAGTGCTCTACCTGGTGCAATGTGTCTCAGTGCTCTACCTGGTGCAATGTGTCTCAGTGCTCTACCTGGTGCAATGTGTCTCAGTGCTCTACCTGGTGCAATGTGTCTCAGTGCTCTACCTGGTGCAATGTGTCTCAGTGCTCTACCTGGTGCAATGTGTCTCAGTGCTCTTCCTGGTGCAATGTGTCTCAGTGCTCTACCTGGTGTAATGTGTCTCAGTGCTCTACCTGGTGCAATGTGTCTCAGTGCTCTACCTGGTGCAATGTGTCTCAGTGCTCTCTACCTGGTGCAATGTGTCTCAGTTCTCTACCTTGTGCAATGTGTCTCAGTGCTCTACGTGGTGCAATGTGTCTCAGTGCTCTACCTGGTGCAATGTGTCTCAGTGCTCTACCTGGTGCAATGTGTCTCAGTGCTCTACCTGGTGCAATGTGTCTCAGTGCTCTACCTGGCGCAATGTCTCAGTGCTCTACCTGCCGCAATATGTATAATGTGCCCTGCCTGGCGCAAAGTGTATAACGTGCTCTGCCTGGCGCAATGTGTCTCAGTGCTCTACCTGGTGCAGTGTGTCTCAGTGCTCTACCTGGTGCAATGTGTCTCAGTGCTCTTCCTGGTGCAATGTGTCTCACTGCTCTACCTGGTGCAATGTGTCTCAGTGCTCTACCTGGCGCAATGTCTCAGTGCTCTACCTGCCGTAATATGTATAATGTGCTCTGCCTGGCGCAAAGTGTATAACGTGCTCTGCCTGGCGCAAAGAGTATAATGTGCTCTGCCTGGTGCAATGTGTATAATGTGCTCTGCCTTGCGCAAAGTTTATAATGTGCTCTGCCTGGTGCAATGTGTATCAGTGCTCTACCTGGTGCAATGTGTCTCAGTGCTCTACCTAGTGCAGTGTGTCTCAGTGCTCTACCTGGTGCAATGTGTCTCAGTGCTCTACCTGGTGCAATGTGTCTCAGTGCTCTACCTGGTGCAATGTGTCTCAGTGCTCTTCCTGGTGCAATGTGTCTCAGTGCTCTACCTGGTGTAATGTGTCTCAGTGCTCTACCTGGTGCAATGTGTCTCAGTGCTCTACCTGGTGCAATGTGTCTCAGTGCTCTCTACCTGGTGCAATGTGTCTCAGTTCTCTACCTTGTGCAATGTGTCTCAGTGCTCTACGTGGTGCAATGTGTCTCAGTGCTCTACCTGGTGCAATGTGTCTCAGTGCTCTACCTGGTGCAATGTGTCTCAGTGCTCTACCTGGTGCAATGTGTCTCAGTGCTCTACCTGGCGCAATGTCTCAGTGCTCTACCTGCCGCAATATGTATAATGTGCTCTGCCTGGCGCAAAGTGTATAACGTGCTCTGCCTGGCGCAATGTGTCTCAGTGCTCTACCTGGTGCAGTGTGTCTCAGTGCTCTACCTGGTGCAATGTGTCTCAGTGCTCTACCTGGCGCAATGTCTCAGTGCTCTACCTGGCGCAATGTCTCATTGCTCTAACTGGCGCAATGTCTCATTGCTCTACCTGGCGCAATGTATCTCAGTGCTCTACCTAGTGCAATGTGTCTCAGTGCTCTACCTGGTGCAATGTGTCTCACTGCTCTACCTGGTGTAATGTGTCTCAGTGCTCTACCTGGCGCAATGTCTCAGTGCTCTACCTGCCGTAATATGTATAATGTGCTCTGCCTGGCGCAAAGTGTATAACGTGCTCTGCCTGGCGCAAAGAGTATAATGTGCTCTGCCTGGTGCAATGTGTATAATGTGCTCTGCCTTGCGCAAAGTTTATAATGTGCTCTGCCTGGTGCAATGTGTATAATGTGCTCTGCCTTGCGCAAAGTTTATAATGTGCTCTACCTGGTGCAAAGTGTATAAGTGCTGTACCTGGCGCAAAGTGTAGAACGTGCTTTATATGGCGCAATATGTATAATGTGCTCTACTTGGCGCAGTGTGTATAGGAGGTTCTACCTAGTGCAATGTGTATAAGCTGCACTACTGTGTGGTGTAATGTGAATTGCCACTATCATGTGGCCATGCCCCTGTCCATGCGTTAGCATGTACGAAGGGGAGCACCAATTCGCTTTCTGCCTTAGGGCACCAAAATGTCTAGTTACAGCTCTAGTGCAGTGTCGTGTATGCTATACAGCCCGACAGCACTGTCACACCCTCCTCCCCCTTTCAACACCTTGTAGTGTCCAAATCAGTTCTGTGTTTTTATATTTTTATAATAAGATTAATAAAAACCTTCATTCCGATGGGACCCAGAAAAGGACAGGTAGTGCTCTACCTAGTGCAATGTGTCTCAGTGCTCTACCTGGTGCAATGTGTCTCAGTGCTCTACCTGGTGCAATGTGTCTCAGTGCTCTACCTGGTGCAATGTGTCTCAGTGCTCTTCCTGGTGCAATGTGTCTCAGTGCTCTACCTGGTGTAATGTGTCTCAGTGCTCTACCTGGTGCAATGTGTCTCAGTGCTCTACCTGGTGCAATGTGTCTCAGTGCTCTCTACCTGGTGCAATGTGTCTCAGTTCTCTACCTTGTGCAATGTGTCTCAGTGCTCTACCTGGTGCAATGTGTCTCAGTGCTCTACCTGGTGCAATGTGTCTCAGTGCTCTTCCTGGTGCAATGTGTCTCAGTGCTCTACCTGGTGTAATGTGTCTCAGTGCTCTACCTGGTGCAATGTGTCTCAGTGCTCTACCTGGTGCAATGTGTCTCAGTGCTCTCTACCTGGTGCAATGTGTCTCAGTGCTCTACCTTGTGCAATGTGTCTCAGTGCTCTACGTGGTGCAATGTGTCTCAGTGCTCTACCTGGTGCAATGTGTCTCAGTGCTCTACCTGGTGCAATGTGTCTCAGTGCTCTACCTGGTGCAATGTGTCTCAGTGCTCTACCTGGTGCAATGTGTCTCAGTTCTCTACCTTGTGCAATGTGTCTCAGTGCTCTACCTGGTGCAATGTGTCTCAGTGCTCTACCTGGTGCAATGTGTCTCAGTGCTCTACCTGGCGCAATGTCTCAGTGCTCTACCTGCCGCAATATGTATAATGTGCCCTGCCTGGCGCAAAGTGTATAACGTGCTCTGCCTGGCGCAATGTGTCTCAGTGCTCTACCTGGTGCAGTGTGTCTCAGTGCTCTACCTGGTGCAATGTGTCTCAGTGCTCTTCCTGGTGCAATGTGTCTCACTGCTCTACCTGGTGCAATGTGTCTCAGTGCTCTACCTGGCGCAATGTCTCAGTGCTCTACCTGCCGTAATATGTATAATGTGCTCTGCCTGGCGCAAAGTGTATAACGTGCTCTGCCTGGCGCAAAGAGTATAATGTGCTCTGCCTGGTGCAATGTGTATAATGTGCTCTGCCTTGCGCAAAGTTTATAATGTGCTCTGCCTGGTGCAATGTGTATCAGTGCTCTACCTGGTGCAATGTGTCTCAGTGCTCTACCTAGTGCAATGTGTCTCAGTGCTCTACCTGGTGCAATGTGTCTCAGTGCTCTACCTGGTGCAATGTGTCTCAGTGCTCTACCTGGTGCAATGTGTCTCAGTGCTCTTCCTGGTGCAATGTGTCTCAGTGCTCTACCTGGTGTAATGTGTCTCAGTGCTCTACCTGGTGCAATGTGTCTCAGTGCTCTACCTGGTGCAATGTGTCTCAGTGCTCTCTACCTGGTGCAATGTGTCTCAGTTCTCTACCTTGTGCAATGTGTCTCAGTGCTCTACGTGGTGCAATGTGTCTCAGTGCTCTACCTGGTGCAATGTGTCTCAGTGCTCTACCTGGTGCAATGTGTCTCAGTGCTCTACCTGGTGCAATGTGTCTCAGTGCTCTACCTGGCGCAATGTCTCAGTGCTCTACCTGCCGCAATATGTATAATGTGCTCTGCCTGGCGCAAAGTGTATAACGTGCTCTGCCTGGCGCAATGTGTCTCAGTGCTCTACCTGGTGCAATGTGTCTCAGTGCTCTACCTGGTGCAATGTGTCTCAGTGCTCTACCTGGTGCAATGTGTCTCAGTGCTCTACCTGGTGCAATGTGTCTCAGTGCTCTACCTGGTGCAATGTGTCTCAGTGCTCTACCTGGTGCAATGTGTCTCAGTGCTCTTCCTGGTGCAATGTGTCTCAGTGCTCTACCTGGTGTAATGTGTCTCAGTGCTCTACCTGGTGCAATGTGTCTCAGTGCTCTACCTGGTGCAATGTGTCTCAGTGCTCTCTACCTGGTGCAATGTGTCTCAGTTCTCTACCTTGTGCAATGTGTCTCAGTGCTCTACGTGGTGCAATGTGTCTCAGTGCTCTACCTGGTGCAATGTGTCTCAGTGCTCTACCTGGTGCAATGTGTCTCAGTGCTCTACCTGGTGCAATGTGTCTCAGTGCTCTACCTGGCGCAATGTCTCAGTGCTCTACCTGCCGCAATATGTATAATGTGCTCTGCCTGGCGCAAAGTGTATAACGTGCTCTGCCTGGCGCAATGTGTCTCAGTGCTCTACCTGGTGCAGTGTGTCTCAGTGCTCTACCTGGTGCAATGTGTCTCAGTGCTCTACCTGGCGCAATGTCTCAGTGCTCTACCTGGCGCAATGTCTCATTGCTCTAACTGGCGCAATGTCTCATTGCTCTACCTGGCGCAATGTATCTCAGTGCTCTACCTAGTGCAATGTGTCTCAGTGCTCTACCTGGTGCAATGTGTCTCACTGCTCTACCTGGTGTAATGTGTCTCAGTGCTCTACCTGGCGCAATGTCTCAGTGCTCTACCTGCCGTAATATGTATAATGTGCTCTGCCTGGCGCAAAGTGTATAACGTGCTCTGCCTGGCGCAAAGAGTATAATGTGCTCTGCCTTGTGCAATGTGTATAATGTGCTCTGCCTTGCGCAAAGTTTATAATGTGCTCTGCCTGGTGCAATGTGTATAATGTGCTCTGCCTTGCGCAAAGTTTATAATGTGCTCTACCTGGTGCAAAGTGTATAAGTGCTGTACCTGGCGCAAAGTGTAGAACGTGCTTTATATGGCGCAATATGTATAATGTGCTCTACTTGGCGCAGTGTGTATAGGAGGTTCTACCTAGTGCAATGTGTATAAGCTGCACTACTGTGTGGTGTAATGTGAATTGCCACTATCATGTGGCCATGCCCCTGTCCATGCGTTAGCATGTACGAAGGGGAGCACCAATTCGCTTTCTGCCTTAGGGCACCAAAATGTCTAGTTACAGCTCTAGTGCAGTGTCGTGTATGCTATACAGCCCGACAGCACTGTCACACCCTCCTCCCCCTTTCAACACCTTGTAGTGTCCAAATCAGTTCTGTGTTTTTATATTTTTATAATAAGATTAATAAAAACCTTCATTCCGATGGGACCCAGAAAAGGACAGGTAGGACCCCAATTTCTAAAAGTGAGGGGTCCTTGGGACCCACTTTTTATTGGACTCAGTGCGATCACTGTATATACAGCACTGATCACACCCCCATATCAGTAGTCACACACGTTGTGCTAGTCACACTGCATGTGGTGGCATACAGTAGGCCCTTCACAAATTTCAGCTCCAGGCCCATGAGGTCCTTAATCTGGCACTGTGTCCACTGCGCTTGAGACAGGTGCATTCCACCTCCTATATCGTGCTCAGTTGTATAGGCTTGAATGGCCTTTTGCTGCTCCTCCAACCTCTGAAGCATATAGAGGGTTGAATTCCACCTCGTTACCACTTCTTGCTTCAGATGATGGCAGGGCAGGTTCAGGCGTTTTTGGTGTTGCTCCAGTCTTCTGTACGTGGTGCCTGTACGCCGAAAGTGTCCCGCAATTCTTCTGGCCACCGACAGCATCTCTTGCACGCCCCTCTCGTTTTTTAAATAATTCTGCACCACCAAATTCAAGGTATGTGCAAAACATGGGACGTGCTGGAATTTGCCCATATTTAATGCACACACAATATTGCTGGCGTTGTCCGATGCCACAAATCCACAGGAGAGTCCAATTGGGGTAAGCCATTCTGCGATGATCTTCCTCAGTTGCCGTAAGAGGTTTTCAGCTGTGTGCATATTCTGGAAAGCGGTGATACACAGCGTAGCCTGCCTAGGAAAGAGTTGGCGTTTGCGAGATGCTGCTACTGGTGCCGCCGCTGCTGTTCTTGCGGCGGGAGTCAATACATCTACCCAGTGGGCTGTCACAGTCATATAGTCCCGAGTCTGCCCTGCTCCACTTGTCCACATGTCCGTGGTTAAGTGGACATTGGGTACAACTGCATTTTTTAGGACACTGGTGAGTCTTTTTCTGAGGTCTGTGTACATTTTCGGTATCGCCTGCCTAGAGAAATGGAACCTAGATGGTATTTGGTACCGGGGACACAGTACCTCAATCAAGTCTATAGTTGGCTCTGCAGTAATGATGGATACCGGAACCACGTTTCTCACCGCCCAGGATGCCAAGGCCTCAGTTATCCGCTTTGCAGCAGGATGACTGCTGTGATATTTCATCTTCCTCGCAAAGGACTGTTGGACAGTCAATTGCTTGGTGGAAGTAGTAAAAGTCGTCTTACGACTTCCCCTCTGGGATGACCATCGACTCCCAGCAGCAACAACAGCAGCGCCAGCAGCAGTAGGCGTTACACGCAAGGATGCATTGGAGGAATCCCAGGCAGGAGAGGACTCGTCAGAATTGCCAGTGACATGGCCTGCAGGACTATTGGCATTCCTGGGGAAGGAGGAAATTGACACTGAGGGAGTTGGTGGGGTGGTTTGCGTAAGCTTGGTTACAAGAGGAAGGGATTTACTGGTCAGTGGACTGCTTCCGCTGTTGCCCAAAGTTTTTGAACTTGTCATTGACTTATGATGAATGCGCTGCAGGTGACGTATAAGGGAGGATGTTCCGAGGTGGTTAACGTCCTTACCCCTACTTATTACAGCTTGACAAAGGCAACACACGGCTTGACAAATGTTGTCCGCATTTCTGTTGAAATACTTCCACACCGAAGAGCTGATTTTTTTTGTATTTTCACCAGGCATGTCAATGGCCATAATCCTCCCACGGACAACAGGTGTCTCCCCGGGTGCCTGACTTAAACAAACCACCTCACCATCAGAATCCTCCTTGTCAATTTCCTCCCCAGCGCCAGCAACACCCATATCCTCCTCATCCTGGTGTACTTCAACACTGACATCTTCAATCTGACTATCAGGAACTGGACTGCGGGTGCTCCTTCCAGCACTTGCAGGGGGCGTGCAAATGGTGGAAGGCGCATGCTCTTCACGTCCAGTGTTGGGAAGGTCAGGCATCGCAACCGACACAATTGGACTCTCCTTGTGGATTTGTGATTTCGAAGAACGCACAGTTCTTTGCTGTGCTTTTGCCAGCTTAAGTCTTTTCATTTTTCTAGCGAGAGGCTGAGTGCTTCCATCCTCATGTGAAGCTGAACCACTAGCCATGAACATAGGCCAGGGCCTCAGCCGTTCCTTGCCACTCCGTGTGGTAAATAGCATATTGGCAAGTTTACGCTTCTCCGACGACGATTTTATTTTAGATTTTTGAGTCCTTTTTTTACTGATATTTTGTGTTTTGGATTTTACATGCTCTGTACTATGACATTGGGCATCGGCCTTGGCAGACGACGTTGATGGAATTTCATCGTCTCGGCCATGACTAGTGGCAGCAGCTTCAGCACGAGGTGGAAGTGGATCTTGATCTTTCCCTATTTTTGGAACCTCAACATTTTTGTTCTCCATATTTTAATAGGCACAACTAAAAGGCACCTCAGGTAAACAATGGAGATGGATGGATACTAGTATACTTATGGATGACGAGTGACTGACGACACAGAGGTAGCTACAGCCGTGGACTACCGTACTGTGTCTGCTAGTATAGAGATGATAATGATATAAAAAATATATATATATCACTACTGCAGGTATATATAATATAATGACGGACCTGCTGGACACTGTCAGCAGACTCCTAAACTACTAGTATGAAGAAGATAGAAAAAAAAAAAACCACCACAGGTAGGTATACAATTATGGACGAGCACTGACGACACAGAGGTAGCTACAGCCGTGGACTACCGTACTGCGTCTGCTAGTATAGAGATGATAATGATATAAAAAATATATATATATCACTACTGCAGGTATATATAATATAATGACGGACCTGCTGGACACTGTCAGCAGACTCCTAAACTACTAGTATGAAGAAGATAGAAAAAAAAACCCCCACCACAGGTAGGTATACAATTATGGACGAGCACTGACGACACAGAGGTAGCTACAGCCGTGGACTACCGTACTGCGTCTGCTAGTATAGAGATGATAATGATATAAAATATATATATCACTACTGCAGGTATATATAATATAATGACGGACCTGCTGGACACTGTCAGCAGACTCCTAAACTACTAGTATGAAGAAGATAGAAAAAAAAAACCCACCACAGGTAGGTATACAATTATGGACGAGCACTGACGACACAGAGGTAGCTACAGCCATGGACTACCATACTGCGTCTGCTAGTATAGAGATGATAATGATATAAAAAATATATATATATCACTACTGCAGGTATATATAATATAATGACGGACCTGCTGGACACTGTCAGCAGACTCCTAAACTACTAGTATGAAGAAGATAGAAAAAAAAAACCCACCACAGGTAGGTATACAATTATGGACGAGCACTGACGACACAGAGGTAGCTACAGCCGTGGACTACCGTACTGCGTCTGCTAGTATAGAGATGATAATGATATAAAAAATATATATATATCACTACTGCAGGTATATATAATATAATGACGGACCTGCTGGACACTGTCAGCAGACTCCTAAACTACTAGTATGAAGAAGATAGAAAAAAAAAACCCCACCACAGGTAGGTATACAATTATGGACGAGCACTGTCGACACAGAGGTAGCTACAGCCGTGGACTACCGTACTGCGTCTGCTAGTATAGAGATGATAATGATATAAAAAATATATATATATCACTACTGCAGGTATATATAATATAATGACGGACCTGCTGGACACTGTCAGCAGACTCCTAAACTACTAGTATGAAGAAGATAGTGAAAAAAAAACCCACCACAGGTAGGTATACAATTATGGACGAGCACTGACGACACAGAGGTAGCTACAGCCGTGGACTACCGTACTGCGTCTGCTAGTATAGAGATGATAATGATATAAAAAATATATATATATCACTACTGCAGGTATATATAATATAATGACGGACCTGCTGGACACTGTCAGCAGACTCCTAAACTACTAGTATGAAGAAGATATAAAAAAAAAAACCACCACAGGTAGGTATGCAATTATGGACGAGCACTGACGACACAGAGGTAGCTACAGCCATGGACTACCGTACTGCGTCTGCTAGTATAGAGATGATAATGATATAAAAAATATATATATATCACTACTGCAGGTATATATAATATAATGACGGACCTGCTGGACACTGTCAGCAGACTCCTAAACTACTAGTATGAAGAAGATAGAAAAAAAAACCCCACCACAGGTAGGTATACAATTATGGACGAGCACTGACGACACAGAGGTAGCTACAGCCGTGGACTACCGTACTGCGTCTGCTAGTATAGAGATGATAATGATATAAAAAATATATATATATCACTACTGCAGGTATATATAATATAATGACGGACCTGCTGGACACTGTCAGCAGACTCCTAAACTACTAGTATGAAGAAGATAGAAAAAAAAAACCCACCACAGGTAGGTATACAATTATGGACGAGCACTGACGACACAGAGGTAGCTACAGCCATGGACTACCATACTGCGTCTGCTAGTATAGAGATGATAATGATATAAAAAATATATATATATCACTACTGCAGGTATATATAATATAATGACGGACCTGCTGGACACTGTCAGCAGACTCCTAAACTACTAGTATGAAGAAGATAGAAAAAAAAAACCCACCACAGGTAGGTATACAATTATGGACGAGCACTGACGACACAGAGGTAGCTACAGCCGTGGACTACCGTACTGCGTCTGCTAGTATAGAGATGATAATGATATAAAAAATATATATATATCACTACTGCAGGTATATATAATATAATGACGGACCTGCTGGACACTGTCAGCAGACTCCTAAACTACTAGTATGAAGAAGATAGAAAAAAAAAACCCCACCACAGGTAGGTATACAATTATGGACGAGCACTGTCGACACAGAGGTAGCTACAGCCGTGGACTACCGTACTGCGTCTGCTAGTATAGAGATGATAATGATATAAAAAATATATATATATCACTACTGCAGGTATATATAATATAATGACGGACCTGCTGGACACTGTCAGCAGACTCCTAAACTACTAGTATGAAGAAGATAGTGAAAAAAAAACCCACCACAGGTAGGTATACAATTATGGACGAGCACTGACGACACAGAGGTAGCTACAGCCGTGGACTACCGTACTGCGTCTGCTAGTATAGAGATGATAATGATATAAAAAATATATATATATCACTACTGCAGGTATATATAATATAATGACGGACCTGCTGGACACTGTCAGCAGACTCCTAAACTACTAGTATGAAGAAGATATAAAAAAAAAACCACCACAGGTAGGTATGCAATTATGGACGAGCACTGACGACACAGAGGTAGCTACAGCCATGGACTACCGTACTGCGTCTGCTAGTATAGAGATGATAATGATATAAAAAATATATATATATCACTACTGCAGGTATATATAATATAATGACGGACCTGCTGGACACTGTCAGCAGACTCCTAAACTACTAGTATGAAGAAGATAGAAAAAAAAACCCCACCACAGGTAGGTATACAATTATGGACGAGCACTGACGACACAGAGGTAGCTACAGCCGTGGACTACCGTACTGCGTCTGCTAGTATAGAGATGATAATGATATAAAAAATATATATATATCACTACTGCAGGTATATATAATATAATGACGGACCTGCTGGACACTGTCAGCAGACTCCTAAACTACTAGTATGAAGAAGATAGAAAAAAAACCCCACCACAGGTAGGTATACAATTATGGACGAGCACTGACGACACAGAGGTAGCTACAGCCGTGGACTACCGTACTGCGTCTGCTAGTATAGAGATGATAATGATATAAAAAAAATATATATATCACTACTGCAGGTATATATAATATAATGACGGACCTGCTGGACACTGTCAGCAGACTCCTAAACTACTAGTATGAAGAAGATAGAAAAAAAAACCCCACCACAGGTAGGTATACAATTATGGACGAGCACTGACGACACAGAGGTAGCTACAGCCGTGGACTACCGTACTGCGTCTGCTAGTATAGAGATGATAATGATATAAAAAATATATATATATCACTACTGCAGGTATATATAATATAATGACGGACCTGCTGGACACTGTCAGCAGACTCCTAAACTACTAGTATGAAGAAGATAGAAAAAAAAACCCCACCACAGGTAGGTATACAATTATGGACGAGCACTGACGACACAGAGGTAGCTACAGCCGTGGACTACCGTACTGCGTCTGCTAGTTTAGAGATGATAATGATATAAAAAATATATATATATCACTACTGCAGGTATATATAATATAATGACGGACCTGCTGGACACTGTCAGCAGACTCCTAAACTACTAGTATGAAGAAGATAGAAAAAAAACCCCCACCACAGGTAGGTATACAATTATGGACGAGCACTGACGACACAGAGGTAGCTACAGCCGTGGACTACCGTACTGCATCTGCTAGTATAGAGATGATAATGATATAAAAAATATATATATATCACTACTGCAGGTATATATAATATAATGACGGACCTGCTGGACACTGTCAGCAGACTCCTAAACTACTAGTATGAAGAAGATAGAAAAAAAAACCCACCACAGGTAGGTATACAATTATGGACGAGCACTGACGACACAGAGGTAGCCACAGCCGTGGACTACCGTACTGCGTCTGCTAATATAGAGATGATAAAGATGATAGAGATGAACAAAAAAAATATAACACTACTGCAGGTAAATATTTATATAATATAATGAATGACGGACCTGCTGGACACTGTCAGCAGAATGCGTTTATAGAATAAATAAAAAAAACACCACAGGAGTGTTTAACTTTTTCAGGCAGACAATATACTGGTGGTCACTGGTCAGTCACACTGGCAGCAAAAGTGTGCACTGTACTCCTGCTATAACTGCACCCCAGTCTCCCCCACAATTCAGCTGTGTGAGCAGTGAGCACTCAGCACAGTCAGATATACATATAGATGATATAATCATGCAGCACACTGAGGCTGAGCACAGATATGGTATGTGACTGTGTATCGTTTTTTTTCAGGCAGAGAACGGATTATATTAAATAATAAATAAAACTGGTGGTGGTCAGTCACTAGTAACTATCAGCAAAACTCTGCACTCTGAGTACTCCTAATGCTCCCCAAAATTACTAAGTAATCAACTCAACTGTCTCTATCTATTCTAACGGAGAGGACGCCAGCCACGTCCTCTCCCTATCAATCTCAATACACGTGTGAAAATGGCGGCGACGTGCGGCTCCTTATATAGAATCCGAGTCTCGCGATAGAATACGAGCCTCGCGAGAATCCGACAGCGGGATGATGACGTTCGGGCGCGCTCGGGTTAGCCGAGCAAGGCGGGAAGATCCGAGTCTGCCTCGGACCCGTGTAAAAAGGCTGAAGTTCGGGGGGGTTCGGATTCCGAGGAACCGAACCCGCTCATCTCTAATATATAGTAAATACTGCTAGTACATGCATGATAATGTACCAGATTAATAACTGCAATGCACTGTAGATAATATGTATAATGTACAATTCAAGTGCACAGACGGGACCTGATCCATAGACGAGGAGGTGGGCCCCCAGACCGTAGGGCCCACCGGTGGTTTCCCCTGTACCCCTATGGGTTATGACTGTCCCCCTCCCCCCACACTCCCTGAGTGGGAATGAGGGGGGAGGGGGACAGTCATAACCACCATAGCATTCATTTCTGACGCTAACAGGAATTACAACAGTACAAATGTAGCTATTCTCATTGTGGCTACATCTTAAGGCGATTGCGCCTTGTTAGTCGCGACCGCACCGCGTACATCTGGACATCTAAGACATGTGTGTGCCCCATTCACATGGATGGGGGCGGCAAATGCCGCAACTCGACATAGCTAGGCACAGGTGCGCATAGCTGCGTCGAGGGTGTATGTTTCCCTCAGATGGAGCCATGATCAGCATGGCTACATCTGTATATAGTATTGGATAAAAACAAAGGTAATGATTAAAGCACAATTTAATTCTCTTACATCTCTACATATTAATAAAAATGGATCAGCGTGCAACACTGGCACACTGGGATTTAGGCAGGCAGAGAGAGAGAGAGAGTAAAGCACACTTCATATATCTCCAATGGCCCATTTGCAGCCGCTTGTGGATGTTAAGTAATGGCACTGTCCCAGTAGGTGTGAGATTTTGTTTTTATCCAATACTATGCTATCCCCAAGGTCGTAAGTCATATATTATAATAGTCATGCTAAACGTCTGCCGACGATTCAAAATAAGCTGCTCTTATCTTTGTCCAGTCACTAACCTTCTACCAGTGTGCTATGCCGTGCCAGGCCTCTGAAAGCATATGCAAGAGACAGCAACAGCATAGCCCTGACATAGGCAGTTTCCATTATGACATCATAGCATGACCTCACACAACCCACCACACCGGCTAAGACTGGTTATTTCTGGTTTGAGGCCCTTGTCTTTTACATGACTGACCTAAGGGAAATGTGACTTAAAATTATTACATGAGAAAAATTTTATTACTGCCATTTGCCGGCAGTTTTGCTCACTTAGGTGGTCATTCCGATTTGTTTGCTCGTTGCCGATTTTCGTTATTTTGCGATTTTCCGCTTACTGCGCATGCGCAATGCCCGCATTGCGACTGCACCAAGTAAATTTGCTATGCAGTTAGGTATTTTACTCACGGCATTACGAGGTTTTTTCTTCGTTCTGGTGATCGTAATGTGATTGACAGGAAGTGGGTGTTTCTGGGAGGAAACTGGCCGTTTTGTGGGTGTGTTGGAAAAAACGCTACCGTTTCTGGGAAAAACGCGGGAGTGGCTGGAGAAACGGGAGAGTGTCTGGGCGAACGCTGGGTGTGTTTGTGACGTCAAACCAGGAACGAAACTGACTGAACTGATCGCAATGGCTGAGTAAGTCCGGAGCTACTCAGAAACTGCTAAGAAAGGTCTATTCGCAATATTGCGAATCCGTCGGTCGCAATTTTGAGAAGCTAAGATTCACACCCAGTAGGCGGCGACTTAGCGTGTGCAAAGCTGCTAAAAGCAGCTTGCGAGTGAACAACTCGGAATGAGGGCCTTAGTGGCATCTAATCTTGTGATGTATATTTTATATTTTACAAATAGAGCCTGGTTAAGGTTGGATCGCAATCGCAATAAGCGATCCAACGGTAAAAATTGCTAAGAGGATGCGGGATCCTGCGCAGGGCCCATCCTGCGCATGCACCTGCATTTTCTACGGCGCCCCACAGAAAATGCGATTGCTTCTGCCTGTCTATGAGGCAGAGATGGTCACGGGGGGGGGGGGGAGGCAACGCTCCATTTCAAAGACGGAGATGGAGTATTGCGGGGACAAGACTTCAAAACAGGGGCGGCAATGGAGAAACAGGGGGCGTAGTCGGTGCAGCTGCATGACATCACACGCAGCCGATGCTATCACAAAAATGGCTGTGGGTCTCATGCGGGCGCCTAACATGTGGGGCATACTAGCCCTGTGCTGGGCGTCCCCCCGCATGTCAGAGAATCTGATCATAAATGTGCTAAATTTAGCACATCTAGGATCAGGTCTGAATCACCCCCATGGAACAAAAAAAAAGGCCCAAATTATGTGATTTTAGTTTTGTTTGTCAATTTTTGAAAACAAAAAAACAAAACCAGTCACGGCAGTTTGGCAAAAACCAAATACAAAGCCGGATGACGAATCAGGGCCAATTGCAAATCCAGCAAAAATGGTCCTGTGCACATCTCTAGTAATATTCTAATACCACATTGAGTTTGCTAGCATTGTATGCCTAGGGATGTGCTGATATGAGACATTCCCTTTAACTCCTGTTTTATTGAGTTTAATAAATTATTCCTGTAGTTTAGCTGGTCATTCAAAACTTGGGATCAGTGCTACCATATGGTCCTTACTGGTCTGCACATGTGCACTGATGTTGCTTGCTAACTGGTAGCTGCATTAGAAGTTGTTGCATTCCACAGGAGGAGCTAGCTGCTTATATCCAGTTTTGCGTTCCACATGGCACAGTTCGGGAGCACCAGTGCCACATTTTACACATGGTACCCTGAGGTTACCGGCAGAGAGGTGCATCTCTGCCTGACCGATTACGTGACTTAAGTGTTGAACAGTGTATTGTTGCTATAGGATTAGAGATGAGCGGGTTCGGTTCCTCGGAATCCGAACCCGCCCGAACTTCAGCTTTCTTTACACGGATCCGAGCGACTCGGATCTTCCCGCCTTGCTCGGTTAACCCGAGCGCGCCCGAACGTCATCATGACGCTGTCGGATTCTCGCGAGGCTCGGATTCTATCGCGAGACTCGGATTCTATATAAGGAGCCGCGCGTCGCCGCCATTTTAACACGTGCATTGAGATTCATAGGGAGAGGACGTGGCTGGCGTCCTCTCCGTTTAGAGAAGAAATAGATAGGAGAGTGAGAGTGAGACAGTGACACTTCATTTACTGGAGCTTAGGAGGAGTACTCAGACAGAGAGTGCAGAATTTTGCTGATAGTATTAGTTAGTTATACTAGTGACAGAGTGAGACAGTGACACTTCATTTACTGGAGCTTAGGAGGAGTACTCAGACAGAGAGTGCACAATTTTGCTGATAGGATTAGTTAGTTATACTAGTGACTGACCAGTGACCACCAGTGCAGTTTTATATTATTTAATATAATCCGTTCTCTGCCTGAAAAAACGATACACAGTGACTCAGTCACATACCATATCTGTGCTCAGCCCAGTGTGCTGCTGCATCATCTATGTATAATATCTGACTGTGCTCACACAGCTTAATTGTGGGGGAGACTGGGGAGCAGTTAGGTTATAGCAGGAGCCAGGAGTACATATTAAAATTAAACAGTGCACACTTTTTTTCTGCAGGAGTGCCACTGCCAGTGTGACTGACCAGTGACCTGACCACCAGTATATAGTATACTATATTGTATTGTGAATGTCTGCCTGTAAAAGTTAAACACACGTCGTGTGACTTGTGTGGTGTTCTTTTATTCTATAAAATAAAAAACTCATTCTGCTGACAGTGTCCAGCAGGTCCGTCATTATATAATATATACCTGTCCGGCTGCAGTAGTGATATATATATATTTTTTATATCATTATTTATCATCCAGTCGCAGCAGACACAGTACGGTAGTTCACGGCTGTAGCTACCTCTGTGTCGGCACTCGGCAGTCCATCCATAATTGTATACCACCTACCCGTGGTTTTTTTTTTTCTTTCTTCTTTATACATACTACATCTCATTATCATCCAGTCTATATTAGCAGCAGACACAGTACAGTACGGTAGTCCACGGCTGTAGCTACCTCTGTGTCGGCACTCGGCAGTCCGTCCATAATTGTATACCACCTACCCGTGTTTTTTTTTTCTTCTTTATACATACTACATCTCATTATCAACCAGTCTATATTAGCAGCAGACACAGTACGGTAGTCCACGGCTGTAGCTACCTCTGTGTCGGCACTCGGCAGTCCATCCATAATTGTATACCACCTACCCGTGGTTTTTTTTTTCTTTCTTCTTTATACATACTACATCTCATTATCATCCAGTCTATATTAGCAGCAGACACAGTACAGTACGGTAGTCCACGGCTGTAGCTACCTCTGTGTCGGCACTCGGCAGTCCATCCATAATTGTATACCACCTACCCGTGGTTTTTTTTTTCTTTCTTCTTTATACATACTGCATCTCATTATCATCCAGTCTATATTAGCAGCAGACACAGTACGGTAGTCCACGGCTGTAGCTACCTCTGTGTCGGCACTCGGCAGTCCATCCATAATTGTATACCACCTACCCGTGGTTTTTTTTTCTTTCTTATTTATACATACTACATCTCATTATCATCCAGTCTATATTAGCAGCAGACACAGTACAGTACGGTAGTCCACGGCTGTAGCTACCTCTGTGTCGGCACTCGGCAGTCCATCCATAATTGTATACCACCTACCCGTGGTTTTTTTTTCTTTCTTCTTTATACATACTACATCTCATTATCATCCAGTCTATATTAGCAGCAGACACAGTACAGTACGGTAGTCCACGGCTGTAGCTACCTCTGTGTCGGCACTCGGCAGTCCGTCCATAATTGTATACCACCTACCCGTGGTTTTTTTTTTCTTTCTTCTTTATACATACTACATCTCATTATCATCCAGTCTATATTAGCAGCAGACACAGTACAGTACGGTAGTCCACGGCTGTAGCTACCTCTGTGTCGGCACTCGGCAGTCCATCCATAATTGTATACCACCTACCCGTGGTTTTTTTTTCTTTCTTCTTTATACATACTACATCTCATTATCATCCAGTCTATATTAGCAGCAGACACAGTACAGTACGGTAGTCCACGGCTGTAGCTACCTCTGTGTCGGCACTTGGCAGTCCATCCATAATTGTATACCACCTACCCGTGGTTTTTTTTTCTTTCTTCTTTATACATACTACATCTCATTATCATCCAGTCTATATTAGCAGCAGACACAGTACAGTACGGTAGTCCACGGCTGTAGCTACCTCTGTGTCGGCACTCGGCAGTCCGTCCATAATTGTATACCACCTACCCGTGGTTTTTTTTTTCTTTCTTCTTTATACATACTACATCTCATTATCATCCAGTCTATATTAGCAGCAGACACAGTACAGTACGGTAGTCCACGGCTGTAGCTACCTCTGTGTCGGCACTCGGCAGTCCATCCATAATTGTATACCACCTACCCGTGGTTTTTTTTTCTTTCTTCTTTATACATACATACTACATCTCATTATCATCCAGTCTATATTAGCAGCAGACACAGTACAGTACAATAGTCCACGGCTGTAGCTATCTCTGTGTCGGCACTCGGCAGTCCATCCATAATTGTATACTAGTATCCATCCATCTCCAGTGTTTACCTGAGGTGCCTTTTAGTTGTGCCTATTAAAATATGGAGAACAAAAATGTTGAGGTTCCAAAATTAGGGAAAGATCAAGATCCACTTCCACCTCGTGCTGAAGCTGCTGCCACTAGTCATGGCCGAGACGATGAAATGCCAGCAACGTCGTCTGCCAAGGCCGATGCCCAATGTCATAGTACAGAGCATGTCAAATCCAAAACACCAAATATCAGTAAAAAAAGGACTCCAAAACCTAAAATAAAATTGTCGGAGGAGAAGCGTAAACTTGCCAATATGCCATTTACCACACGGAGTGGCAAGGAACGGCTGAGGCCCTGGCCTATGTTCATGGCTAGTGGTTCAGCTTCACATGAGGATGGAAGCACTCAGCCTCTCGCTAGAAAACTGAAAAGACTCAAGCTGGCAAAAGCACCGCAAAGTACTGTGCGTTCTTCGAAATCCCAAATCCACAAGGAGAGTCCAATTGTGTCGGTTGCGATGCCTGACCTTCCCAACACTGGACGTGAAGAGCATGCGCCTTCCACCATTTGCACGCCCCCTGCAAGTGCTGGAAGGAGCACCCGCAGTCCAGTTCCTGATAGTCAGATTGAAGATGTCAGTGTTGAAGTACACCAGGATGAGGAGGATATGGGTGTTGCTGGCGCTGGGGAGGAAATTGACCAGGAGGATTCTGATGGTGAGGTGGTTTGTTTAAGTCAGGCACCCGGGGAGACACCTGTTGTCCGTGGGAGGAATATGGCCGTTGACATGCCTGGTGAAAATACCAAAAAAATCAGCTCTTCGGTGTGGAAGTATTTCACCAGAAATGCGGACAACATTTGTCAAGCCGTGTGTTCCCTTTGTCAAGCTGTAATAAGTAGGGGTAAGGACGTTAACCACCTCGGAACATCCTCCCTTATACGTCACCTGCAGCGCATTCATAATAAGTCAATGACAAGTTCAAAAACTTTGGGCGACAGCGGAAGCAGTCCACTGACCAGTAAATCCCTTCCTCTTGTAACCAAGCTCACGCAAACCACCCCACCAACTCCCTCAGTGTCAATTTCCTCCTTCCCCAGGAATGCCAATAGTCCTGCAGGCCATGTCACTGGCAATTCTGACGAGTCCTCTCCTGCCTGGGATTCCTCCGATGCATCCTTGCGTGTAACGCCTACTGCTGCTGGCGCTGCTGTTGTTGCTGCTGGGAGTCGATGGTCATCCCAGAGGGGAAGTCGTAAGCCCACTTGTACTACTTCCAGTAAGCAATTGACTGTCCAACAGTCCTTTGCGAGGAAGATGAAATATCACAGCAGTCATCCTGCTGCAAAGCGGATAACTGAGGCCTTGACAACTATGTTGGTGTTAGACGTGCGTCCGGTATCCGCCATTAGTTCACAGGGAACTAGACAATTTATTGAGGCAGTGTGCCCCCGTTACCAAATACCATCTAGGTTCCACTTCTGTAGGCAGGCGATACCGAGAATGTACACGGACGTCAGAAAAAGACTCACCAGTGTCCTAAAAAATGCAGTTGTACCCAATGTCCACTTAACCACGGACATGTGGACAAGTGGAGCAGGGCAGGGTCAGGACTATATGACTGTGACAGCCCACTGGGTAGATGTATGGACTCCCGCCGCAAGAACAGCAGCGGCGGCACCAGTAGCAGCATCTCGCAAACGCCAACTCTTTCCTAGGCAGGCTACGCTTTGTATCACCGCTTTCCAGAATACGCACACAGCTAAAAACCTCTTACGGCAACTGAGGAAGATCATCGCAGAATGGCTTACCCCAATTGGACTCTCCTGTGGATTTGTGGCATCGGACAACGCCAGCAATATTGTGTGTGCATTAAATATGGGCAAATTCCAGCACGTCCCATGTTTTGCACATACCTTGAATTTGGTGGTGCAGAATTTTTAAAAAAACGACAGGGGCGTGCAAGAGATGCTGTCGGTGGCCAGAAGAATTGCGGGACACTTTCGGCGTACAGGCACCACGTACAGAAGACTGGAGCACCACCAAAAACTACTGAACCTGCCCTGCCATCATCTGAAGCAAGAAGTGGTAACGAGGTGGAATTCAACCCTCTATATGCTTCAGAGGTTGGAGGAGCAGCAAAAGGCCATTCAAGCCTATACAATTGAGCACGATATAGGAGGTGGAATGCACCTGTCTCAAGTGCAGTGGAGAATGATTTCAACGTTGTGCAAGGTTCTGATGCCCTTTGAACTTGCCACACGTGAAGTCAGTTCAGACACTGCCAGCCTGAGTCAGGTCATTCCCCTCATCAGGCTTTTGCAGAAGAAGCTGGAGGCATTGAAGAAGGAGCTAAAAGGGAGCGATTCCGCTAGGCATGTGGGACTTGTGGATGCAGCCCTTAATTCGCTTAACAAGGATTCACGGGTGGTCAATCTGTTGAAATCAGAGCACTACATTTTGGCCACCGTGCTCGATCCTAGATTTAAAACCTACCTTGGATCTCTCTTTCCGGCAGACACAAGTCTGCTGGGGTGCAAAGACCTGCTGGTGACAAAATTGTCAAGTCAAGCGGAACGCGACCTGTCAACATCTCCTCCTTCACATTCTCCCGCAACTGGGGGTGCGAGGAAAAGGCTCAGAATTCCGAGCCCACCCGCTGGCGGTGATGCAGGGCAGTCTGGAGCGACTGCTGATGCTGACATCTGGTCCGGACTGAAGGACCTGACAACGATTACGGACATGTCGTCTACTGTCACTGCATATGATTCTCTCAACATTGAAAGAATGGTGGAGGATTATATGAGTGACCGCATCCAAGTAGGCACGTCACACAGTCCGTACTTATACTGGCAGGAAAAAGAGGCAATTTGGAGGCCCTTGCACAAACTGGCTTTATTCTACCTAAGTTGCCCTCCCACAAGTGTGTACTCCGAAAGAGTGTTTAGTGCCGCCGCTCACCTTGTCAGCAATCGGCGTACGAGGTTACATCCAGAAAATGTGGAGAAGATGATGTTCATTAAAATGAATTATAATCAATTCCTCCGCGGAGACATTGACCAGCAGCAATTGCCTCCACAAAGTACACAGGGAGCTGAGATGGTGGATTCCAGTGGGGACGAATTGATAATCTGTGAGGAGGGGGATGTACACGGTGATATATCGGAGGATGATGATGAGGTGGACATCTTGCCTCTGTAGAGCCAGTTTGTGCAAGGAGAGATTAATTGCTTCTTTTTTGGGGGGGGTCCAAACCAACCCATCATATCAGTCACAGTCGTGTGGCAGACCCTGTCACTGAAATGATGGGTTGGTTAAAGTGTGCATGTCCTGTTTATACAACATAAGGGTGGGTGGGAGGGCCCAAGGACAATTCCATCTTGCACCTCTTTTTTCTTTTATTTTTCTTTGCGTCATGTGCTGTTTGGGGAGGGTTTTTTGGAAGGGCCATCCTGCGTGACACTGCAGTGCCACTCCTAGATGGGCCCGGTGTTTGTGTCGGCCACTAGGGTCGCTTATCTTACTCACACAGTCAGCTACCTCATTGCGCCTCTTTTTTTCTTTGCGTCATGTGCTGTTTGGGGAGGGTTTTTTGGAAGGGACATCCTGCGTGACACTGCAGTGCCACTCCTAGATGGGCCCGGTGTTTGTGTCGGCCACTAGGGTCGCTTATCTTACTCACACAGTCAGCTACCTCATTGCGCCTCTTTTTTTCTTTGCGTCATGTGCTGTTTGGGGAGGGTTTTTTGGAAGGGCCATCCTGCGTGACACTGCAGTGCCACTCCTAGATGGGCCCGGTGTTTGTGTCGGCCACTAGGGTCGCTTATCTAACTCACACAGTCAGCTACCTCATTGCGCCTCTTTTTTTCTTTGCGTCATGTGCTGTTTGGGGAGGGTTTTTTGGAAGGGCCATCCTGCGTGACACTGCAGTGCCACTCCTAGATGGGCCCGGTGTTTGTGTCGGCCACTAGGGTCGCTTATCTTACTCACACAGTCAGCTACCTCATTGCGCCTCTTTTTTTCTTTGCGTCATGTGCTGTTTGGGGAGGGTTTTTTGGAAGGGACATCCTGCGTGACACTGCAGTGCTACTCCTAGATGGGCCCGGTGTTTGTGGCGGCCACTAGGGTCGCTTATCTTACTCACACAGCTACCTCATTGCGCCTCTTTTTTTCTTTGCGTCATGTGCTGTTTGGGGAGGGTTTTTTGGAAGGGACATCCTGCGTGACACTGCAGTGCCACTCCTAGATGGGCCCGGTGTTTGTGTCGGCCACTAGGGTCGCTTATCTTACTCACACAGCGACCTCGGTGCAAATTTTAGGACTAAAAATAATATTGTGAGGTGTGAGGTATTCAGAATAGACTGAAAATGAGTGGAAATTATGGTTTTTGAGGTTAATAATACTTTGGGATCAAAATGACCCCCAAATTCTATGATTTAAGCTGTTTTTTAGGGTTTTTTGAAAAAAACACCCGAATCCAAAACACACCCGAATCCGACAAAAAAATTCGGTGAGGTTTTGCCAAAACGCGGTCGAACCCAAAACACGGCCGCGGAACCGAACCCAAAACCAAAACACAAAACCCGAAAAATTTCCGGCGCTCATCTCTATATAGGATGTGATACCACTACCAGGCAGGCCATGTGGTCCAAATTAAACTACTGTACATGTAGTTTGCTGTCTTTTTGTACATTATTCTGTTGGTATAAACATACTTGCCTACTCTCCCTCATTCTGCAGGAGACTCCCTGAAATAGAAGAAATCTCCCAAACTCCCTGAATAGTCCAGCAATCTCACTGATTGCACCTTAACCCCTGATGGGGGGTAAGGTAGAGAATAGAATAACAGTTGGTAAGAGTAATTCTAGAAAGGCACTTGTAAATAATGGTAAGTTACCATTAAAGCAAAAGGGCAAAGGAAATATTAACATAAAATGTCTGCTTGCGAAAGCAAGAAGCCTATCAGCTAAAATGGGGGAATTGGAATGGCATGTATCAAAAAATCAGTATGATATTATAGGTATTACGGAAACATGGTGGGACGACTCTCACGACTGGGTTACTAATTTGGAGGGATATTCACTTCTCAGGAGGGACAGGGCTACCAAAAGGGGAGGAGGGATATGTCTCTATGTAAAACCATCTCTAAAACCAAACTTAATATATGTTATTTACGAGGAGACTGGTGATAATGTGGAATCACTATGGGTTGAGATCACTAGTGGGGGCACTGAAATAAAGAAACTAGTCATTGGCACGTGCTACAAGCAACCAGATATTAGCATACGTGACGAGGAACTGCTCTCACAGCAAATTGAAAAAGCTGCGGGAATGGGGGACATCCTAGTGTTAGGGTATTTTTAACTATCCGGGTATAAACTGGAGTAACGATTCATGTGTAAAAATTAGGAGCAGCAGGATTCTAAACACATTAAAGGATCAATACTTGTCTCAATTAGTCGAGGACCCAACCAGAGGTTATAATGTTCTGGACCAAGTTATTACCAATAATGTGGACATTATATCAAACATTACAGTTGGGGAGACCTTGGGAAACAGTGATCACTATATGATCACATTCAGCATCAGTTTCAAGAAACATAGCTATAAAGAATCAACAAAAACATTCAACTTTAGAAAAGCTAACTTCAATATGCTAAACGACATTGACTGGGAAGTTTTGTTTCATAGTAAAGACACATCAGAAATGTGGGATGCTTTAAAAGGGTTGCTTGATAGCAATATTCACAAATTCATGCCCTTGGACAGTAAATGCAAGAGTAATAGACTCAAATCAATGTGGCTTAATAAGGATGTCAAAGAAGCAATGGCTAAAAAGAGGTGTTCTTTTAAAGCATTTAAAACTAATGGAGGGGAGGAGTCATTCCAGTATTACAAAGAATGCAATAAAAGATGCAAAAAAGTAATAAGGGCAGCTACAATTGTAAACGAAAAACAAATTGCTATACAGAATAAAGCCAATCCCAAATAGATTTATAAATACATAAACATTAAAGGGTTAAAAAAATAGAACATAGGCCCATTAAAAGATGAACTGTGAGCCTTGGAAACGATGTCAAAATAAAAGCGGATATACTGAACAGCTTTTTTTCACCAGGGAGGATCAGACGGTGTTAGTAGTGCATAACGACAGTGAAGGTAATGATTCTTGGCTAGATGCTTGTTTAAGTGAGGAAATAGTCCTGGAGAGACTAAGCAACATAAAGATTAATAAATCACCGGGACCAAATGGTTTTCATACGAGGGTTATTATGGAGCTTAAGGCACAGCTTGCAAGACCCTTATACTTGATTTTCTATAGTTCCATTAAATCGGGTATGGTACCGATGGATTGGCGTATAGCTGAGGTAGTGCCATTATTTAAAAAGGGTTCTAAAAAATCATCCTGGGTACTATAGACCAGTTAGTTTAACCTCTATAGTGGGTAAAATATTGGAAGGAATTTTGAGGGATAGCATAGAGGAATACTAAGTTTATGAGCAGGAGTTAGCATGGGTTTGTGAGCGACAGATCATGTCAAACTAACTTAATTAGCTTCTACGACGAAGTGAGCGATAATCTTAACCAGGGAAAAGCAGTGGATGTGGTCTATTTAGATTTTGCAAAAGCCTTCAATACAGTGCCTCACAAGAGACTGATCATCAAATTAAGGGAACTTGGCCTAGGATACACTATTTGTACATGGATAGGTAATTGGCTGGATAACAGGGTACAACGAGTAGTGGTCAATGAGATGTTCTCCAGCTGGGCACTAGTAGTCAGCGGTATACCACAAGGGTCCATATTTGGTCCGCTACTGTTCAATATATGTATTAATGACCTAGGAATAGGCCTGGGAAGCATAGTATCAATCTTTGCAGATGATACTAAACTGTGTAAGGTAATTAATTCAGAAATAGATGTGGAGTCTCTACAGAATGACTTATTTAAACTTGAATTCTGGGTGTCTAAATGGGGAATGAGGTTCAATATTGAAAAATGCAAAGCTATGCATTTTGGGATTAAAAACAAACTTGCATCCTATTCACTTAATGGGGAAAATATAGTGGTATCAGTAGTGGAAAAAGATTTGGGGGTCCTCATAGATAATACACTCAATAGCAGTACACAGTGTTAAAATGCAGTGAAGAAGACAAGTAAAGTCCTTGCTTGCATAAAACGGGGTATTGAGACCAGGGACGAGGATGTAATCATGGCGCTGTACAAATCATTGGAACGTCCGCACCTGGAACGTGTTACGTTTTTGGCACCATATTATAAAAAAGATATTGGAGAACTCGAAAGAGTTCAAAGGCGTGCTACTAAACTGATTAAAGGGTTAGATACACTGGAGTACAAGGAAAGGCTAACTATGTTAAATATGTATACTCTAGAAAAGAGGCGTCTAAGAGGAGATATTATTAATATCTTCAAATATGTAAAGGGTCATTACAAGGAGATAGCAGGGGATTTGTTTATTAATAGAACTCTGTATAGGACACATGGACACTCACTGAGGTAAGAGGAGAGAAAATTCCATACAAAACGTAGGAAGGGGTTCTTCAGGGCAATAAAGATTTGGAACTCCCTGCCGGAGAAGGTAATAATGGCGGACTCTGTAAATGCATTCAAAATCAGATTGGACAGCTTTCTAGCTGAAAACAGTATAACCTAGGCAGAGTCAAGGTCTGCAGAAGCATGACCGGAACACCAACTGTCAGTGCAGTGCTATATGCTGGAAGTCCAACTGCACTAAGTGAGTGTAATAATTCCACTCATACTGTATAGTCATTTTGGACAGGTTGGTATTGGGTGATCGGTGGTTGGGAGACTGGCGGTCACCAAACCGACGCTGGGATTCCGTCTGTCAGTTGGCCAGCAGGGGGGATTTCGGCCAGCACAACAAAGACCCTTGCGGGCTTGTTGTGCTTGCCACAGGTTCTATCCCACTCTATGGAGTAGTCCCTGTTGCTCGGCATGCCAACTGGCGGGCTAGTCAGTGTTCATGATGCCAGCGCTGGTATTGTAACCGCATCCTTTTTGGACTTGAGGAGCCTGCACACTGCAAGCATCTGGTTGTTCATTTATTGTTCCTCTCCCTGATGTTAGATCGAGACCATACCTACCTCAATCCTTTTCTAGGTCACTAAGCTATACAACAGTGAAAATGTGATATAAATTCATACAGTAGTTTTTGTGTGATGCCAGAACGTACATACACAGTCTAAATTTCACTTTTTTTTTGTCTCCATGGTCCATAAACAGTCCCTAGAAGTATAATTCTCAATAAAAAAATGTCTATGTACAGACACAACCCTTACAGTTTTATTATATGTATAGATTTTTATTGTAGGGTGTCCCTATTTATCTTTGGCTATGTAAGGCTTTGTGTGAACCCAATTTCCACTGTTGTTATGTTGTTTATTACTGTTCCAGTGTTTCAATGATAACCTCATTTAAGGACAAAACGATGAAAACTAGTGTGCTCTGAGCAGTCTCCAGGTGTGCCGCCATAGAAGCACATCCAGGCCCGTCAGTGTTTTGCCGTTACTGAGGCCCTGGATTGATCAATACTGGTGGGTTTAGTGGTTGCAGAGCCAGTTCTTATTTAGGACCCGGGCAGTGTTGGGCTCTTCTGGCTTTCTCAGATGTGGCTTAGGCGTTACCTATGGAGAAGCTGTAACATGACATCATAGGACATGCAACTGCACCATGCATCACCATTATATTTGAATGTGCCTTGGCAATACTTAAATCTTGTTCAGTGTGCCGCGAGATGTAAAGGGTTGAAAATCTCTTTGCTACAGTGTCGTCACCATGTTGTTATAAAAACAACAAAAGACGAGCATTGGTAAAGGGGCTGCTGGGGGGGCCTGGCAGAAGCCCCAGTTTGCTACCCCTCCCCAGTATGCCTGTGCTGTAGCCAGTGGCAGTGGCGCGGTATTCATGGTAATTTCTTTGGGAAGATGGCACTGCACATAGAAAGCAAAGACTCTGGCACTGCTCCTGATTGGCTTCTGGTCCGTGAACACGGACCGGCACCTGATTTAAGATACCCGTGCCATCGCCGGAGATTAGACTGGGGAGCAAGAGAGGTGTGCGCTGTGCTCTACTGCCCTCGATGCAAGCAAGGTGGTTGGGCCGCAAAAGGACCCCTGCCCGCGGGCCACAAAAGGATGCGGTAGGAGCTGCGAGTTTGACACCCCTGCCCTAGAGTTTCAGAATTTCTGTCATGGCACCCCAAGACCATAGTTTCTTAGTGAGAAATTTAGAAAAAAATATAAAATGAAGTAAATAGTGTTTATAATATGTTAACCTTAGGTTCAGTTATGTGGTGAAGGACTGGTTTTGCCGATTAAATTCAGTATAAGCAATTTGAATTGTTCATGGACCACCAAACTACAGCACCACTGCAAGGCCTCCCCTATCCCCCCCTTCCCACCTTTCCCAAGGAACCCCAGGGTCTCACGGCCCCCTGTATGGAAACTACTGCCATAAAATAAACTTATTTTTATAACTACATGTAATACACCTTAGATCTCAGTTCCTTTAAGGTTTTATATCCTTGTATACAGTAAACTACACATATTTGAAAATCCTACACCAGGCACAAGTAATAATTCAGATGCGTTGTTGACCGGCGGCCGGGATCCTGGTGGTCAGCATACCGATGACGGTATCCTGACTGCCAGAATGCCGGGAGAGGGGCAAGCAAAATGAAGCCCCTTGCTGTGGGCTTCACGCTGCGAGCTTGGTGGCTTGCTGCGCTTGCCACAGGTTCTATTCCCTCTCTATGGGTGTTATGGACACCAACTAGTGGGAATAGTCCTTGGCCCCACTGACTGCATTCGGTGGCCGGGATCCCGGTGGTGGCAAGCTGACCGCCGGGATGGTGACTACATCCCATTTAGATGACTATGTGGGAGTTTTAGCATTATTATCCTATTTGTATATAAAAAGTGTTGAAAGGGGAGAGCACTACTGCACAGATTCCATACTGTTCCTTCAGGAAGGCTTCACTCCCTGTACCAAGATGGCTGCTGACTTCCAGTGATCCTGCCGAATAACACCCCTCTCATCTCAGCCTCCGCTCAGTGAGAACCAGTGTGTAACAGTGATTAAGTGGGGTTCATAGAAATATTTTATGCAATTCACAGTATGAGCTTACCATCTTCAGAGTGTTGGAGAATTATTATACATTTTTAATTTTTGGTCAGAGAATTTTTTTTAATTATTTTATAATGTAACTAGACCCTGTATTGCTATTTTCCCCTCAGCTCACTTTAAAATAGATATAAAGGAGAAAGATATCTAAAAGCAATTATAGAGTAAGACCATTTTCCTTACTGCGTAAGCTGCAAACTAGGTGTCCTGTTAGTTGCTTTTCATTTTACCTTTGTATGCCTTACTGCCATGTTTTACTTATAGCACAGTGTAATCTATGTAGTGGACCCAAAATGGCTGCCTCACATGGTACTCTCTTGTGTAGAATAAACAATGCATGGTTTTAAACTCTCCTAATATATTTGTCTCCCTAAGTATGTGTCATTTCTTCACCTTTTGAGAGAATTTATTTATTAAGACAACTTCAAGCAAAATATATTGAAAAAATAAATGTCTATTTTTATTTTAAGCAATATGTAGCCTATTTTTGTTCTACTACTACTACTTCTTCTTCTTCTTGTTCTTCTTCTTCTTCTTCTTCTTCTTCTTCTTCTCCTTTGTCTTCCTCTTCTTCTTTAAAAACACCACACCGTCTTTAAGAAAAAAGTTTATTAGTCAGGGTCTTCACCTGGGGGCGGCAGCCTTTAAGTTCTTTAGCATGGCTGTCGCCTTCCCAGGGCTTCCAGCTTCTTCACCTGGTGGGCGTCGGCTGTTAAGCTCTATTGCATAGTAGAGATGAGCGCCGGAAATTTTTCGGGTTTTGTGTTTTGGTTTTGGGTTCGGTTCCGCGGCCGTGTTTTGGGTTCGACCGCGTTTTGGCAAAACCTCACCGAATTTTTTTTGTCGGATTCGGGTGTGTTTTGGATTCGGGTGTTTTTTTCCAAAAAACCTAAAAAACAGCTTAAATCATAGAATTTGGCGGTCATTTTGATCCCAAAGTATTATTAACCTCAAAAACCATAATTTCCACTCATTTTCAGTCTATTCTGAATACCTCACACCTCACAATATTATTTTTAGTCCTAAAATTTGCACCGAGGTCGCTGTGTGAGTAAGATAAGCGACCCTAGTGGCCGACACAAACACCGGGCCCATCTAGGAGTGGCACTGCAGTGTCACGCAGGATGGCCCTTCCAAAAAACCCTCCCCAAACAGCACATGACGCAAAGAAAAAAAGAGGCACAATGAGGTAGCTGTGTGAGTAAGATTAGCGACCCTAGTGGCCGACACAAACACCGGGCCCATCTAGGAGTGGCACTGCAGTGTCACGCAGGATGTCCCTTCCAAAAAACCCTCCCCAAACAGCACATGACGCAAAGAAAAAAAGAGGCGCAATGAGGTAGCTGTGTGAGTAAGATAAGCGACCCTAGTGGCCGACACAAACACCGGGCCCATCTAGGAGTGTCACTGCAGTGTCACGCAGGATGTCCCTTCCAAAAAACCCTCCCCAAACAGCACATGACGCAAAGAAAAAAAGAGGCGCAATGAGGTAGCTGTGTGAGTAAGATAAGCGACCCTAGTGGCCGACACAAACACCGGGCCCATCTAGGAGTGGCACTGCAGTGTCACGCAGGATGTCCCTTCCAAAAAACCCTCCCCAAACAGCACATGACGCAAAGAAAAAGAAAAGAAAAAAGAGGTGCAAGATGGAATTGTCCTTGGGCCCTCCCACCCACCCTTATGTTGTATAAACAAAACAGGACATGCACACTTTAACCAACCCATCATTTCAGTGACAGGGTCTGCCACACGACTGTGACTGATATGACGGGTTGGTTTGGACCCCCCCCAAAAAAGAAGCAATTAATCTCTCCTTGCACAAACTGGCTCTACAGAGGCAAGATGTCCACCTCATCATCACCCTCCGATATATCACCGTGTACATCCCCCTCCTCACAGATTATCAATTCGTCCCCACTGGAATCCACCATCTCAGCTCCCTGTGTACTTTGTGGAGGCAATTGCTGCTGGTCAATGTCTCCGCGGAGGAATTGATTATAATTCATTTTAATGAACATCATCTTCTCCACATTTTCTGGATGTAACCTCGTACGCCGATTGCTGACAAGGTGAGCGGCGGCACTAAACACTCTTTCGGAGTACACACTTGTGGGAGGGCAACTTAGGTAGAATAAAGCCAGTTTGTGCAAGGGCCTCCATATTGCCTCTTTTTCCTGCCAGTATAAGTACGGACTGTGTGACGTGCCTACTTGGATGCGGTCACTCATATAATCCTCCACCATTCTATCAATGTTGAGAGAATCATATGCAGTGACAGTAGACGACATGTCCGTAATCGTTGTCAGGTCCTTCAGTCCGGACCAGATGTCAGCATCAGCAGTCGCTCCAGACTGCCCTGCATCACCGCCAGCGGGTGGGCTCGGAATTCTGAGCCTTTTCCTCGCACCCCCAGTTGCGGGAGAATGTGAAGGAGGAGATGTTGACAGGTCGCGTTCCGCTTGACTTGACAATTTTGTCACCAGCAGGTCTTTCAACCCCAGCAGACTTGTGTCTGCCGGAAAGAGAGATCCAAGGTAGGCTTTAAATCTAGGATCGAGCACGGTGGCCAAAATGTAGTGCTCTGATTTCAACAGATTGACCACCCGTGAATCCTTGTTAAGCGAATTAAGGGCTCCATCCACAAGTCCCACATGCCTAGCGGAATCGCTCCGTGTTAGCTCCTCCTTCAATGTCTCCAGCTTCTTCTGCAAAAGCCTGATGAGGGGAATGACCTGACTCAGGCTGGCAGTGTCTGAACTGACTTCACGTGTGGCAAGTTCAAAGGGCATCAGAACCTTGCACAACGTTGAAATCATTCTCCACTGCGCTTGAGACAGGTGCATTCCACCTACTATATCGTGCTCAATTGTATAGGCTTGAATGGCCTTTTGCTGCTCCTCCAACCTCTGAAGCATATAGAGGGTTGAATTCCACCTCGTTACCACTTCTTGCTTCAGATGATGGCAGGGCAGGTTCAGTAGTTTTTGGTGGTGCTCCAGTCTTCTGTACGTGGTGCCTGTACGCCGAAAGTGTCCCGCAATTCTTCTGGCCACCGACAGCATCTCTTGCACGCCCCTGTCGTTTTTTAAAAAATTCTGCACCACCAAATTCAAGGTATGTGCAAAACATGGGACGTGCTGGAATTTGCCCATATTTAATGCACACACAATATTGCTGGCGTTGTCCGATGCCACAAATCCACAGGAGAGTCCAATTGGGGTAAGCCATTCCGCGATGATCTTCCTCAGTTGCCGTAAGAGGTTTTCAGCTGTGTGCGTATTCTGGAAAGCGGTGATACAAAGCGTAGCCTGCCTAGGAAAGAGTTGGCGTTTGCGAGATGCTGCTACTGGTGCCGCCGCTGCTGTTCTTGCGGCGGGAGTCCATACATCTACCCAGTGGGCTGTCACAGTCATATAGTCCTCAGTCTGCCCTGCTCCACTTGTCCACATGTCCGTGGTTAAGTGGACATTGGGTACAACTGCATTTTTTAGGACACTGGTGAGTCTTTTTCTGACGTCCGTGTACATTCTCGGTATCGCCTGCCTAGAGAAGTGGAACCTAGATGGTATTTGGTAACGGGGGCACACTGCCTCAATAAATTGTCTAGTTCCCTGTGAACTAACGGCGGATACCGGACGCACGTCTAACACCAACATAGTTGTCAAGGCCTCAGTTATCCGCTTTGCAGCAGGATGACTGCTGTGATATTTCATCTTCCTCGCAAAGGACTGTTGAACAGTCAATTGCTTACTGGAAGTAGTACAAGTGGGCTTACGACTTCCCCTCTGGGATGACCATCGACTCCCAGCAGCAACAACAGCAGCGCCAGCAGCAGTAGGCGTTACACGCAAGGATGCATCGGAGAAATCCCAGGCAGGAGAGGACTCGTCAGAATTGCCAGTGACATTGCCTGCAGGACTATTGGCATTCCTGGGGAAGGAGGAAATTGACACTGAGGGAGTTGGTGGGGTGGTTTGCGTGAGCTTGGTTACAAGAGGAAGGGATTTACTGGTCAGTGGACTGCTTACGCTGTCACCCAAAGTTTTTGAACTTGTCACTGACTTATTATGAATGCGCTGCAGGTGACGTATAAGGGAGGATGTTCCGAGGTGGTTAACGTCCTTACCCCTACTTATTACAGCTTGACAAAGGGAACACACGGCTTGACACCTGTTGTCCGCATTTCTGGTGAAATACTTCCACACCGAAGAGCTGATTTTTTTGGTATTTTCACCAGGCATGTCAACGGCCATATTCCTACCACGGACAACAGGTGTCTCCCCGGGTGCCTGACTTAAACAAACCACCTCACCATCAGAATCCTCCTGGTCAATTTCCTCCCCAGCGCCAGCAACACCCATATCCTCCTCATCCTGGTGTACTTCAACACTGACATCTTCAATCTGACTATCAGGAACTGGACTGCGGGTGCTCCTTCCATCACTTGCAGGGGGCGTGCAAATGGTGGAAGGCGCATGCTCTTCACGTCCAGTGTTGGGAAGGTCAGGCATCGCAACCGACACAATTGGAGTCGGACTCTCCTTGTGGATTTGGGATTTCGAAGAACGCACAGTTCTTTGCGGTGCTACTGCTTTTGCCAGCTTTAGTCTTTTCATTTTTCTAGCAAGAGGCTGAGTGCTTCCATCCTCATGTGAAGCTGAACCACTAGCCATGAACATAGGCCAGGGCCTCAGCCATTCCTTGCCACTCCGTGTGGTAAATGGCATATTGGCAAGTTTACGCTTCTCCTCCGACAATTTTATTTTAGGTTTTGGAGTCCTTTTTTTACTGATATTTGGTGTTTTGGATTTGACATGCTCTGTACTATGACATTGGGCATCGGCCTTGGCAGACGACGTTGCTGGCATTTCATCGTCTCGGCCATGACTAGTGGCAGCAGCTTCAGCACGAGGTGGAAGTGGATCTTGATCTTTCCCTAATTTTGGAACCTCAACATTTTTGTTCTCCATATTTTAATAGGCACAACTAAAAGGCACCTCAGGTAAACAATGGAGATGGATGGATTGGAATGGATACTAGTATACAATTATGGACGGGCTGCCGAGTGCCGACACAGAGGTAGCCACAGCCGTGAACTACCGCACTGTACTGTGTCTGCTGCTAATATATAGACTGGTTGATAAAGAGATAGTATACTCGTAACTAGTATGTATGTATAAAGAAAGAAAAAAAAAACACGGTTAGGTGGTATATACAATTATGGACGGGCTGCCGAGTGCCGACACAGAGGTAGCCACAGCCGTGAACTACCGCACTGTACTGTGTCTGCTGCTAATATAGACTGGTTGATAAAGAGATAGTATACTCGTAACTAGTATGTATGCATAAAGAAAGAAAAAAAAACCACGGTTAGGTGGTATATACAATTATGGACGGGCTGCCGAGTGCCGACACAGAGGTAGCCACAGCCGTGAACTACCGCACTGTACTGTGTCTGCTGCTAATATAGACTGGTTGATAAAGAGATAGTATACTCGTAACTAGTATGACTATAAAGAAAGAAAAAAAAACCACGGTTAGGTGGTATATACAATTATGGACGGGCTGCCGAGTGCCGACACAGAGGTAGCCACAGCCGTGAACTACCGCACTGTACTGTGTCTGCTGCTAATATAGACTGGTTGATAAAGAGATAGTATACTACTAATATTATATATACTGGTGGTCAGGTCACTGGTCACTAGTCACACTGGCAGTGGCACTCCTGCAGCAAAAGTGTGCACTGTTTAATTTTAATATAATATTATGTACTCCTGGCTCCTGCTATAACCTATAACTGGCACTGCAGTGCTCCCCAGTCTCCCCCACAATTATAAGCTGTGTGAGCTGAGCACAGTCAGATATATATATACATTGATGCAGCACACTGGGCTGAGCAGTGCACACAGATATGGTATGTGACTGAGTCACTGTGTGTATCGTTTTTTTCAGGCAGAGAACGGATATATTAAATAAAACAAACAACTGCACTGTCTGGTGGTCACTGTGGTCGTCAGTCACTAAACTCTGCACTCTCTTCTACAGTATCACAGCCTCAGGTCAATCTCTCTCTCTCTCTCTCAACCCTAATCTAAATGGAGAGGACGCCAGCCACGTCCTCTCCCTATCAATCTCAATGCACGTGTGAAAATGGCGGCGACGCGCGGCTCCTCATATAGAATCCGAGTCTCGCGATAGAATCCGAGCCTCGCGAGAATCTGACAGCGTCATGATGACGTTCGGGCGCGCTCGGGTTAACCGAGCAAGGCGGGAAGATCCGAGTCGCTCGGACCCGTGAAAAAAACCATGAAGTTCGTGCGGGTTCGGATTCAGAGAAACCGAACCCGCTCATCTCTATTGCATAGCACTTGGAGAACCACAATTGCCAGCATGTCTGGACATAAAGGGCCCCCTGGCACCTGTAAAGAAAATATTAAAATAAAAACACCACACCGTCTTTAATTTTTTTTTTATTAGTCAGAGTCTTCACCTGGAGGGCAGCGGCCTTTAAGCTCTTTTGCATGGCTGCCGCCTTCCCGGGGCTTCCAGCATCTTCACCTGGTGGATGGTGGCTGTTAAGCTTTTTTGCATAGCACTTGGAGAACCACAAGTGCCAGCATGTCCGGACATAAAGGGCCCACTGGCACCTGTAGTCCACCTGTAAAAAAAATATTAAAATAAAAACACCACTTCGTCTTTAAAAAAAAGTTTATTAGTCAGGGTCTTCACCTGGGGGCGGCGGCCTTTAAGCTTTTTTGCATGGCTGCCGCCTCTCCAGGGCTTCCGACGCCTTCACCTGGGGAGCCGCCGCCTCCCCAGGGCTTCCAGCATCTTCACCGGGGAGGCAGCGGCCTTTAAGCTCTTTTGTATGGCTGCCGCCTTCCCAGGGCTTCCAGCGTCTTCACCTGGTGGGCGGCAGCCGTTAAGCTCTTTTGCATAGCACTTGGAGAACCACAAGTGCCAGCATGTCCGGACATAAAGGGCCCGCTGGCACCTGTTGTCCACCTGTAAAGAAAATATTAAAATAAAAACACCACACCATCTTTAAAAAAAAGTTTATTATTCAGGGTCTTCACCTGGGGGCGGCTGCCTTTAAGCTCGTTTGCATGGCTACAGCCCATCCAGGACTTCCAGCATCTTCTTTCTTCAGGAGCTCTTCCGTCGTCGGACTGACGCCGATGCCTCGTGCTGACTTATATAAGTCAGCCGGAGGGGCCGGGGTGATGACGCAGCGAGCCGTGATTGGCTCGTGGTTGCCATCTTGAATTTAAAAAATTACGCTGAGGTGCCATTTTTGAAATTGGTACTGCTCCGCTGCCAAACTCTGCAGAATGGCAGTGCCACTAATACTCTCACTGCCACCAATGCCCACACCTCCGCGCACCCATATAGTGATGGCAGCGGATCCAGTGACGGATCCTCTGGCCAATCACTGTGGCCTCACTGACAGGGGTGTGCTTTCATGGGTTGAAAGCACGTCCCTGTATGAAAGCAGCACCTCTAATGGTGCCGCTTTCCCATGCATTTCCAATGGACTTTTAATACCCATGGCTAGGCCCCGCCCACCCCCGCCCCCCGCTCCCACACCCTTCCCCATTCACACTGGGAGGCACCACGATCGGTGCCTCCCAAACACATTTAAACAGGGATAATGATTAGATTAATATAAAGGAGATACTTATGACACAGAATACAGTATGTGTCATAAGTATCTTCTTTATATTATTTTAATCATTATCCCCTGCCTTCCCTGACTGCACGTCCCTGGTTTGCCCAGACCATCCGCCCTCCAACTAACCTTGCCTAACCCAGTCTTCCCATCTGTCACCTCAAATCTGATATCTTGACCTATTTACCCGGCAGGAGAAAAACGCACCTATACGTCAATGGTTAGAGAGTGAAAAAAGAGAGCAAGAAATGAGTGGGGCATGGAGAGCCCACCGGGGGAATGCAGAGCTAAATGCCCATGCTTAGGGGTGTGGCCTGCTGCCACAGAGGCTTGGCTAACATGGTATAGGGCCCATGATAAATATATATAGTAAATACTGCTAGTACATGCATGATAATGTACCAGATTAATAACTGCAATGCACTGTAGATAATATGTATAATGTACAATTCAAGTGCACAGACGGGACCTGATCCATAGACGAGGAGGTGGGCCCCCAGACAGTAGGGCCCACCGGTGGTTTCCCCTGTACCCCTATGGGTTATGACTGTCCCCCTCCCCCCACACACTCCCTGAGTGGGAATGAGGGGGGAGGGGGACAGTCATAACCACAATAGCATTCATTTCTGACGCTAACAGGAATTACAACTGTACAAATGTAGCTATTCTCATTGTGGCTACATCTTAAGGCGATTGCGCCTCGTTAGTCGCGACCGCACCGCGTACATCTGGACATCTAAGACATGTGTGTGCCCCATTCACATGGATGGGGGCGGCAAATGCCGCAACTCGACATAGCTAGGCACAGGTGCGCATAGCTGCGTCGAGGGTGCACGTTTCCCTCAGATGTAGCCATGATCAGCATGGCTACATCTGTATATAGTATTGGATAAAAACAAAGGTAATGATTAAAGCACAATTTAATTCTCTTACATCTCTACATATTAATAAAAATGGATCAGCGTGCAACACTGGCACACTGGGATTTAGGCAGGCAGAGAGAAAGAGAGAGTAAAGCACCCTTCATATATCTCCAATGGCCCATTTGCAGCCGCTTGTGGATGTTAAGTAATGGCACTGTCCCAGTAGGTGTGAGATTTTGTTTTTATCCAATACTATGCTATCCCCAAGGTCGTAAGTCATATATTATAATAGTCATGCTAAACGTCTGCCGACGATTCAAAATAAGCTGCTCTTATCTTTGTCCAGTCACTAACCTTCTACCAATGTGCTATGCCGTGCCAGGCCTCTGAAAGCATATGCAAGAGACAGCAACAGCATAGCCCTGACATAGGCAGTTTCCATTATGACATCACAGCATGACCTCACACACCCCACCAGACCGGCTAAGACTGGTTATTTCTGGTTTGAGGCTTTTGTCTTTTACATGACTGACCTAAGGGAAATGTGACTTAAAATTATTACATGAGAAAAATTTTATTACTGCCATTTGTCGGCAGTTTTGCTCACTTAGGTGGTCATTCTGAGTTGTTCGCTCGTTGCCGATTTTTGTTATTTTGCGATTTTCCGCTTACTGCGCATGCACAATGCCCGCAGTGCGACTGCGCCAAGTAAATTTGCTATGCAGTTAGTTATTTTACTCACGGCATTACGAGGTTTTTTCTTCGTTCTGGTGATCGTAATGTGATTGACAGGAAGTGGGTGTTTCTGGGTGGAAACTGGCCGTTTTGTGGGTGTGTTGGAAAAAACGCTACCGTTTCTGGGAAAAACGCGGGAGTGGCTGGAGAAACGGGGGAGTGTCTGGGCGAACGCTGGGTGTGTTTGTGACGTCAAACCAGGAACGAAACTGACTGAGAGACCTCTCAGTGACAGCTGTCACAGAAAGGTCTCTAAAGCCAATCAGGCTGACCGCGGGTAACCCCACCGCTGACGGCAAAGTTCCCACCATTGAAACTAATGGAGAGGCTTTGCGATGCGCTGTCTGACAGCTCAGACAGCGCACAGCCAATCAGGTGAGCGCCACGGAAGTAGCGCTTCCTGATTGGCTGAAGGGACTTCAGTGACAGGAGTCACGTGGTGTCCAGGCATTCGGGGAAAAGGGTCTGATGTGAAAGCATGGGACCCCTTTCAGTCCGGTGGTACGGGTGTTCGTTTTTTTTTTTAACAAGTACGTGGATGTATCTCTGGACGTGGATGTACCTCTGGACGCTGGAAGGTGAGTATAATTTTTTTCACAGGTACCCTCGGATCGTCGGAGACCGTGGCAGTCGGCGTGTCAACATAGGTAAGTATGTGTGTGTCGGCAGTGTGTAATAAAGTTTTACTTGTCACGGTGTCTGTGTACTGTTTTTATTTGGGTATTTTTTTCCCAGTAGTACTACAGGTACCAGCGGGCCCGTTTTTCTCCCGCATGCTGGTACTTGTGGTTCTCCAAGTACCAGCTTGCGTGGGAGGCTTGCTGGGACTTGTAGTACTGCTGGGAAAAACAATATTCTTGTCATTTTTCTCAAGGCTATCAGCCTCCCATCTGCAGCCATTGGATGGGGGGGACAGCCTCGGGCTTCACCCCTGGCCCTTGGGTGGCTGGGGGGGGGACTCCTTGATTGAAGGGGTCCCCACTCCCCCAGGGTACCCCGGGTGACTAGTTGGATAATTAATGCCACGGCCGCAGGGCACTGTATAAAAGTGACCCCCGGCTGTGGCATTCTCTGTCCAGCTAGTGGAGCCCGATGCTGGTATATAAAATACGGGGGACCCCTACTCTTTTTGTCCCCCGTATTTTTTGCACCAGCATCAGGTGCAGAGCCCGATGCTGGTTTTAAAAATACGGGGGATCCCATGTCAATTTTGTCCCCGCATTTTTAGAACCAGGACCAGCTCGAAGAGCCCGAGGCTGGTTATGCTTTGGAGGGGGGACCCCACGCCATTTTTTCCCGTGTTTTTCCCATTTTTTTAATTCGCGGCAAAATCCGGCAAATCGGCCGTTTTTCACCCGCGGGAATGTCGAATCCGTTTTTCATTGAATATTAGAGATGAGCGGGTTCGGTTTCTTTGAATCCGAACCCGCACGAACTTCACTTTTTTTTTCACGGGTCCAAGCGACTCGGATCTTCCCGCCTTGCTCGGTTAACCCGAGCGCGCCCGAACGTCATCATGACGCTGTCGGATTCTCGCGAGACTCGGATTCTATATAAGGAGCCGCGCGTCGCCGCCATTTTCACACGTGCATTGAGATTGATAGGGAGAGGACGTGGCTGGCGTCCTCTCCATTTAGATTAGATTTAGAAGAGAGAGAGAGAGAGAGATTGCTGTGATACTGTAGATTAGAAGAGAGTGCAGACAGAGTTTAGTGACTGACGACCACAGTGACCAGTGACCACCAGAGACAGTGCAGTTGTTTGTTTTATTTAATATATCCGTTCTCTGCCTGAAAAAAAACGATACACAGTCACACAGTGACTCAGTCTGTGTGCACTGCTCAGCCCAGTGTGCTGCACATCAATGTATTGTATATAAAGCTTATAATTGTGGGGGAGACTGGGGAGCACTGCAGGTTGTTATAGCAGGAGCCAGGAGTACATGATAAATAATATTATATTAAAATTAAACAGTGCACACTTTTGCTGCAGGAGTGCCACTGCCAGTGTGACTAGTGGTGACCAGTGCCTGACCACCAGTATATTAGTAGTATTGTATACTATCTCTTTATCAACCAGTCTATATTAGCAGCAGACACAGTACAGTGCGGTAGTTCACGGCTGTGGCTACCTCTGTGTCGGCACTCGGCAGGCAGTCCGTCCATCCATAATTGTATTATAATATATACCACCTAACCGTGGTTTTTTTTTCATTCTTTATACCGTCGTCATACTAGTTGTTGTTACGAGTATACTACTATCTCTTTATCAACCAGTGTACAGTGCGGTAGTTCACGGCTGTGGCTACCTCTGTGTCGGCACTCGGCAGGCAGTCCGTCCAACCATAATTGTATTATATACCACCTAACCGTGGCTTTTTTTTCATTCTTTATACCGTCGTCATACTAGTTGTTACGAGTATACTACTATCTCTTTATCAACCAGTGTACAGTGCGGTAGTTCACGGCTGTGGCTACCTCTGTGTCGGCACTCGGCAGGCAGTCCGTCCAACCATAATTGTATTATAATATATACCACCTAACCGTGGTTTTTTTTTCATTCTTTATACCGTCGTCATACTAGTTGTTACGAGTATACTACTATCTCTTTATCAACCAGTGTACAGTGCGGTAGTTCACGGCTGTGGCTACCTCTGTGTCGGCACTCGGCAGGCAGTCCGTCCATCCATAATTGTATTATAATATATACCACCTAACCGTGGTTTTTTTTTCATTCTTTATACCGTCGTCATACTAGTTGTTACGAGTATACTACTATCTCTTTATCAACCAGTGTACAGTGCGGTAGTTCACGGCTGTGGCTACCTCTGTGTCGGCACTCGGCAGGCAGTCCGTCCAACCATAATTGTATTATATACCACCTAACCGTGGTTTTTTTTTCATTCTTTATACCGTCGTCATACTAGTTGTTACGAGTATACTACTATCTCTTTATCAACCAGTGTACAGTGCGGTAGTTCACGGCTGTGGCTACCTCTGTGTCGGCACTCGGCAGGCAGTCCGTCCAACCATAATTGTATTATAATATATACCACCTAACCGTGGTTTTTTTTTCATTCTTTATACCGTCGTCATACTAGTTGTTACGAGTATACTACTATCTCTTTATCAACCAGTGTACAGTGCGGTAGTTCACGGCTGTGGCTACCTCTGTGTCGGCACTCGGCAGGCAGTCCGTCCAACCATAATTGTATTATAATATATACCACCTAACCGTGGTTTTTTTTTTATTCTTTATACCGTCGTCATACTAGTTGTTACGAGTATACTACTATCTCTTTATCAACCAGTGTACAGTGCGGTAGTTCTCGGCTGTGGCTACCTCTGTGTCGGCACTCGGCAGGCAGTCCGTCCAACCATAATTGTATTATAATATATACCACCTAACCGTGGTTTTTTTTTCATTCTTTATACCGTCGTCATACTAGTTGTTACGAGTATACTACTATCTCTTTATCAACCAGTGTACAGTGCGGTAGTTCACGGCTGTGGCTACCTCTGTGTCGGCACTCGGCAGGCAGTCCGTCCATCCATAATTGTATTATAATATATACCACCTAACCGTGGTTTTTTTTTCATTCTTTATACCGTCGTCATACTAGTTGTTACGAGTATACTACTATCTCTTTATCAACCAGTGTACAGTGCGGTAGTTCACGGCTGTGGCTACCTCTGTGTCGGCACTCGGCAGGCAGTCCGTCCATCCATAATTGTATTATAATATATACCACCTAACCGTGGTTTTTTTTTCATTCTTTATACCGTCGTCATACTAGTTGTTACGAGTATACTACTATCTCTTTATCAACCAGTGTACAGTGCGGTAGTTCACGGCTGTGGCTACCTCTGTGTCGGCACTCGGCAGGCAGTCCGTCCAACCATAATTGTATTATATACCACCTAACCGTGGTTTTTTTTTCATTCTTTATACCGTCGTCATACTAGTTGTTACGAGTATACTACTATCTCTTTATCAACCAGTGTACAGTGCGGTAGTTCACGGCTGTGGCTACCTCTGTGTCGGCACTCGGCAGGCAGTCCGTCCAACCATAATTGTATTATAATATATACCACCTAACCGTGGTTTTTTTTTCATTCTTTATACCGTCGTCATACTAGTTGTTACGAGTATACTACTATCTCTTTATCAACCAGTGTACAGTGCGGTAGTTCACGGCTGTGGCTACCTCTGTGTCGGCACTCGGCAGGCAGTCCGTCCAACCATAATTGTATTATAATATATACCACCTAACCGTGGTTTTTTTTTCATTCTTTATACCGTCGTCATACTAGTTGTTACGAGTATACTACTATCTCTTTATCAACCAGTGTACAGTGCGGTAGTTCACGGCTGTGGCTACCTCTGTGTCGGCACTCGGCAGGCAGTCCGTCCATCCATAATTGTATTATATACCACCTAACCGTGGTTTTTTTATACCACCTAACCGTGGCAGTCCGTCCATAATTGTATACTAGTATCCAATCCATCCATCTCCATTGTTTACCTGAGGTGCCTTTTAGTTCTGCCTATAAAATATGGAGAACAAAAAAGTTGAGGTTCCAAAATTAGGGAAAGATCAAGATCCACTTCCACCTCGTGCTGAAGCTGCTGCCACTAGTCATGGCCGAGACGATGAAATGCCAGCAACGTCGTCTGCCAAGGCCGATGCCCAATGTCATAGTACAGAGCATGTCAAATCCAAAACACCAAATATCAGAAAAAAAAGGACTCCAAAACCTAAAATAAAATTGTCGGAGGAGAAGCGTAAACTTGCCAATATGCCATTTACCACACGGAGTGGCAAGGAACGGCTGAGGCCCTGGCCTATGTTCATGGCTAGTGGTTCAGCTTCACATGAGGATGGAAGCACTCAGCCTCTCGCTAGAAAACTGAAAAGACTCAAGCTGGCAAAAGCACCGCAAAGAACTGTGCGTTCTTTGAAATCCCAAATCCACAAGGAGAGTCCAATTGTGTCGTTTGCGATGCCTGACCTTCCCAACACTGGACGTGAAGAGCATGCGCCTTCCACTATTTGCATGCCCCCTGCAAGTGCTGGAAGGAGCACCCGCAGTCCAGTTCCTGATAGTCAGATTGAAGATGTCAGTGTTGAAGTACACCAGGATGAGGAGGATATGGGTGTTGCTGGCGCTGGGGAGGAAATTGACCAGGAGGATTCTGATGGTGAGGTGGTTTGTTTAAGTCAGGCACCCGGGGAGACACCTGTTGTCCGTGGGAGGAATATGGCCGTTGACATGCCAGGTGAAAATACCAAAAAAATCAGCTCTTCGGTGTGGAGGTATTTCACCAGAAATGCGGACAACAGGTGTCAAGCCGTGTGTTCCCTTTGTCAAGCTGTAATAAGTAGGGGTAAGGACGTTAACCACCTCGGAACATCCTCCCTTATACGTCACCTGCAGCGCATTCATAATAAGTCAGTGACAAGTTCAAAAACTTTGGGTGACAGCGGAAGCAGTCCACTGACCAGTAAATCCCTTCCTCTTGTAACCAAGCTCACGCAAACCACCCCACCAACTCCCTCAGTGTCAATTTCCTCCTTCCCCAGGAATGCCAATAGTCCTGCAGGCCATGTCACTGGCAAGTCTGACGAGTCCTCTCCTGCCTGGGATTCCTCCGATGCATCCTTGCGTGTAACGCCTACTGCTGCTGGCGCTGCTGTTGTTGCCGCTGGGAGTCGATGGTCATCCCAGAGGGGAAGTCGTAAGCCCACTTGTACTACTTCCAGTAAGCAATTGACTGTTCAACAGTCCTTTGCGAGGAAGATGAAATATCACAGCAGTCATCCTACTGCAAAGCGGATAACTGAGTCCTTGACAACTATGTTGGTGTTAGACGTGCGTCCGGTATCCGCCGTTAGTTCACAGGGAACTAGACAATTTATTGAGGCAGTGTGCCCCCGTTACCAAATACCATCTAGGTTCCACTTCTCTAGGCAGGCGATACCGAGAACGTACACGGACGTCAGAAAAAGACTCACCAGTGTCCTAAAAAATGCAGTTGTACCCAATGTCCACTTAACCACGGACATGTGGACAAGTGGAGCAGGGCAGGGTCAGGACTATATGACTGTGACAGCCCACTGGGTAGATGTATGGACTCCCGCCGCAAGAACAGCAGCGGCGGCACCAGTAGCAGCATCTCGCAAACGCCAACTCTTTCCTAGGCAGGCTACGCTTTGTATCACCGCTTTCCAGAATACGCACACAGCTGAAAACCTCTTACGGCAACTGAGGAAGATCATCGCGGAATGGCTTACCCCAATTGGACTCTCCTGTGGATTTGTGGCATCGGACAACGCCAGCAATATTGTGTGTGCATTAAATATGGGCAAATTCCAGCACGTCCCATGTTTTGCACATACCTTGAATTTGGTGGTGCAGAATTTTTTAAAAAACGACAGGGGCGTGCAAGAGATGCTGTCGGTGGTCAGAAAAATTGCGGGACACTTTCGGCGTACAGGCACCACGTACAGAAGACTGGAGCACCACCAAAAACTACTGAACCTGCCCTGCCATCATCTGAAGCAAGAAGTGGTAACGAGGTGGAATTCAACCCTCTATATGCTTCAGAGGTTGGAGGAGCAGCAAAAGGCCATTCAAGCCTATACAATTGAGCACGATATAGGAGATGGAATGCACCTGTCTCAAGTGCAGTGGAGAATGATTTCAACGTTGTGCAAGGTTCTGATGCCCTTTGAACTTGCCACACGTGAAGTCAGTTCAGACACTGCCAGCCTGAGTCAGGTCATTCCCCTCATCAGGCTTTTGCAGAAGAAGCTGGAGGCATTGAAGAAGGAGCTAACACGGAGCGATTCCGCTAGGCATGTGGGACTTGTGGATGCAGTCCTTAATTCGCTTAACAAGGATTCACGGGTGGTCAATCTGTTGAAATCAGAGCACTACATTTTGGCCACCGTGCTCGATCCTAGATTTAAAGCCTACCTTGGATCTCTCTTTCCGGCAGACACAGGTCTGCTGGGGTTGAAAGACCTGCTGGTGACAAAATTGTCAAGTCAAGCGGAACGCGACCTGTCAACATCTCCTCCTTCACATTCTCCCGCAACTGGGGGTGCGAGGAAAAGGCTCAGAATTCCGAGCCCACCCGCTGGCGGTGATGCAGGGCAGTCTGGAGCGACTGCTGATGCTGACATCTGGTCCGGACTGAAGGACCTGACAACGATTACGGACATGTCGTCTACTGTCACTGCATATGATTCTCTCAACATTGATAGAATGGTGGAGGATTATATGAGTGACCGCATCCAAGTAGGCACGTCACACAGTCCGTACTTATACTGGCAGGAAAAAGAGGCAATTTGGAGGCCCTTGCACAAACTGGCTTTATTCTACCTAAGTTGCCCTCCCACAAGTGTGTACTCCGAAAGAGTGTTTAGTGCCGCCGCTCACCTTGTCAGCAATCGGCGTACGAGGTTACATCCAGAAAATGTGGAGAAGATGATGTTCATTAAAATGAATTATAATCAATTCCTCCGCGGAGACATTGACCAGCAGCAATTGCCTCCACAAAGTACACAGGGAGCTGAGATGGTGGATTCCAGTGGGGACGAATTGATAATCTGTGAGGAGGGGGATGTACACGGTGATATATCGGAGGGTGAAGATGAGGTGGACATCTTGCCTCTGTAGAGCCAGTTTGTGCAAGGAGAGATTAATTGCTTCTTTTTGGGGGGGGGGTCCAAACCAACCCGTCATATCAGTCACAGTCGTGTGGCAGACCCTGTCACTGAAATGATGGGTTGGTTAAAGTGTGCATGTCCTGTTTTGTTTATACAACATAAGGGTGGGTGGGAGGGCCCAAGGATAATTCCATCTTGCACCTCTTTTTTCTTTTCTTTTTCTTTGCATCATGTGCTGATTGGGGAGGGTTTTTTGGAAGGGACATCCTGCGTGACACTGCAGTGCCACTCCTAGATGTGCCCGGTGTTTGTGTCGGCCACTAGGGTCGCTAATCTTACTCACACAGCTACCTCATTGCGCCTCTTTTTTTCTTTGCGTCATGTGCTGTTTGGGGAGGGTTTTTTGGAAGGGACATCCTGCGTGACACTGCAGTGCCACTCCTAGATGTGCCCGGTGTTTGTGTCGGCCACTAGGGTCGCTAATCTTACTCACACAGTCAGCTACCTCATTGCGCCTCTTTTTTTCTTTGCGTCATGTGCTGTTTGGGGAGGGTTTTTTGGAAGGGCCATCCTGCGTGACACTGCAGTGCCACTCCTAGATGGGCCCGGTGTTTGTGTCGGCCACTAGGGTTGCTAATCTTACTCACACAGCTACCTCATTGCGCCTCTTTTTTTCTTTGCGTCATGTGCTGTTTGGGGAGGGTTTTTTGGAAGGGACATCCTGCGTGACACTGCAGTGCCACTCCTAGATGGGCCCGGTGTTTGTGTCGGCCACTAGGGTCGCTTATCTTACTCACACAGCGACCTCGGTGCAAATTTTAGGACTAAAAATAATATTGTGAGGTGTGAGGTATTCAGAATAGACTGAAAATGAGTGTAAATTATGGTTTTTGAGGTTAATAATACTTTGGGATCAAAATGACCCCCAAATTCTATGATTTAAGCTGTTTTTTAGTGTTTTTGGAAAAAAACACCCGAATCCAAAACACACCCGAATCCGACAAAAATAATTTGGTGAGGTTTTGCCAAAACGCGTTCGAACCCAAAACACGGCCGCGGAACCGAACCCAAAACCAAAACACAAAACCCGAAAAATTTCAGGCGCTCATCTCTATTGAATATGCTGAATTCCGGCAGCCACCTGCCGGAATTCACCTGTCGAATTGTGTCGAATTAAAAAACGGCGATAATTTGCCGCGATTCGCCGTGAATTGCATATACCCCTATAGTGGGTAAAATATTGGAAGGAATTTTGAGGGATAGCATAGAGGATTATCTGCGGAATACTAAGTTTATGAGCAGGAGTTAGCATGGGTTTGTGAGCGACAGATCATGTCAAACTAACTTAATTAGCTTCTACGACGAAGTGAGCGATAATCTTAACCAGGGAAAAGCAGTGGATGTGGTCTATTTAGATTTTGCAAAAGCCTTCAATACAGTGCCTCACAAGAGACTGATCATCAAATTAAGGGAACTTGGCCTAGGATACACTATTTGTACATGGATAGGTAATTGGCTGGATAACAGGGTACAACGAGTAGTGGTCAATGAGATGTTCTCCAGCTGGGCACTAGTAGTCAGCGGTATACCACAAGGGTCCATATTTGGTCCGCTACTGTTCAATATATGTATTAATGACCTAGGAATAGGCCTGGGAAGCATAGTATCAATCTTTGCAGATGATACTAAACTGTGTAAGGTAATTAATTCAGAAATAGATGTGGAGTCTCTACAGAATGACTTATTTAAACTTGAATTCTGGGTGTCTAAATGGGGAATGAGGTTCAATATTGAAAAATGCAAAGCTATGCATTTTGGGATTAAAAACAAACTTGCATCCTATTCACTTAATGGGGAAAATATAGTGGTATCAGTAGTGGAAAAAGATTTGGGGGTCCTCATAGATAATACACTCAATAGCAGTACACAGTGTTAAAATGCAGTGAAGAAGACAAGTAAAGTCCTTGCTTGCATAAAACGGGGTATTGAGACCAGGGACGAGGATGTAATCATGGCGCTGTACAAATCATTGGAACGTCCGCACCTGGAATATTGTGTTAAGTTTTTGGCACTATATTATAAAAAAGATATTGGAGAACTCAAAAGAGTTCAAAGGCGTGCTACTAAACTGATTAAAGGGTTAGAGACACTGGAGTACGAGGAAAGGCTAACTATGTTAAATATGTATACTCTAGAAAAGAGGCGTCTAAGAGGAGATATTATTAATATATTCAAATATGTAAAGGGTCATTACAAGGAGTTAGCAGGGGATTTGTTTATTAATAGAACTCTGTATAGGACACATGGACACTCACTGAGGTAAGAGGAGAGAAAATTCCATACAAAACGTAGGAAGGGGTTCTTCAGGGCAATAAAGATTTGGAACTCCCTGCCGGAGAAGGTAATAATGGCGGACTCTGTAAATGCATTCAAAATCAGATTGGACAGCTTTCTAGCTGAAAACAGTATAACCTGGGCAGAGTCAAGGTCTGCAGAAGCATGACCGGAACACCAACTGTCAGTGCAGTGCTATATGCTGGAAGTCCAACTGCACGAAGTGAGTGTAATAATTCCACTCATACTGTATAGTCATTTTGGACAGGTTGGTATTGGGTGATCGGTGGTTGGGAGACTGGCGGTCACCATACCGACGCCGGGATTCCGTCTGTCAGATGGCCAGCAGGGGGGATTTCGGCCAGCACAACAAAGACCCTTGCGGGCTCGTTGCGCTTGCCACAGGTTCTATCTCACTCTATGGGAATAGTCCCTGTTGCTCGGCATGCCAACTGGCGGGCTAGTTAGTGTTCATGATGCCAGCGCTGGTATTGTAACCGCATCCTTTTTGGACTTGAGGAGCCTGCACACTGCAAGCATCTGGTTGTTCATTTATTGTTCCTCTCCCTGATGTTAGATCGAGACCATACATATACCTCAATCCTTTTCTAGGTCACTAAGCTATACAACAGTGAAAATGTGATGTAAATTCATACAGTAGTTTTTGTGTGATGCCAGAACGTACAGACACAGTCTAAATTTCACTTTTTTTTTGTCTCCATGGTCCATAAACAGTCCCTAGAAGTATAATTCTCAATAAAAAAATGTCTATGTACAGACACAACCCTTACAGTTTTATTATATGTATAGATTTTTATTGTAGGGTGTCCCTATTTATCTTTGCTATGTAAGGCTTTATGTGAACCCAATTTCCACTGTTGTTATGTTGTTTATTACTGTTCCAGTGTTTCAATGATAACCTCATTTAAGGACAAAACGATGAAAACTAGTGCGAACTGAGCAGTCTCCAGGTGTGCCGCCATAGAAGCACATCCAGGCCCGTCAGTGTTTTGCCGTTACTGAGGCCCTGGAACGATCAATACTGGTGGGTTTAGTGGTTGCAGAGCCAGTTCTTATTTAGGACCCGGGCAGTGTTGGGCTCTTCTGGCTTTCTCAGATGTGGCTCAGGCGTTACCTATGGAGAAGCTGTAACATGACATCATAGGACATGCAACTGCACCATGCATCACCATTATATTTGAATGTGCCTTGGCAATACTTAAATCTTGTTCAGTGTGCCGCGAGATGTAAAGGGTTGAAAATCTCTTTGCTACAGTGTCGTCACCATGTTGTTATAAAAACAACAAAAGACGAGCATTGGTAAAGGGGCTGCTGGAGGGGCCTGGCAGAAGCCCCAGTTTGCTATCCCTCCCCAGTATGCCTGTGCTGTAGCCAGTGGCAGTGGCGCCGTCTTCATGGTGATTTCTTTGGGAAGATGGCACTGCACATAGAAAGCAAAGACTCTGGCACTGCTCCTGATTGGCTTCTGGTCCGTGAACACGGACCGGCACCTGATTTAAGATACCCGTGCCATCGCCGGAGATTGGACTGGGGAGCAAGAGAGGTGTGCGCTGTGCTCTCCTGCCCTCGATGCAAGCAAGGTGGTTGGGCCGCAAAAGGACCCCTGCCCGCGGGCCACAAAAGGATGCGGTAGAAGCTGCGAGTTTGACACCCCTGCCCTAGAGTTTCAGAATTTCTGTCATGGCACCCCAAGACCATAGTTTCTTAGTGAGAAATTTAGAAAAAAATATAAAATGAAGTAAATAGTGTTTATAATATGTTAACCTTAGGTTTAGTTATGTGGTGAAGGACTGGTTTTGCCGATTAAATTCAGTATAAGCAATTTGAATTGTTCATGGACCACCAAACTACAGCACCACTGCAAGGCCTCCCCTATCCCCCCCTTCCCACCTTTCCCAAGGAACCCCAGGGTCTCACGGCCCCCTGTATGGAAACTACTGCCATAAAATAAACTTATTTTTATAACTACATGTAATACACCTTAGATCTCAGTTCCTTTAAGGTTTTATATCCTTGTATACAGTAAACTACACATATTTGAAAATCCTACACCAGGCACAAGTAATAATTCAGATGCGTTGTTGAACGGCGGCCGGGATCCTGGTGGTCAGCATACCGATGACGGTATCCTGACTGCCAGAATGCCGGGAGAGGGGCAAGCAAAATGAAGCCCCTTGCTGTGGGCTTCACGCTGCGAGCTTGGTGGCTTGCTGCGCTTGCCACAGGTTCTATTCCCTCTCTATGGGTGTCATGGACACCAACTAGTGGCCCCACTGACTGCATTCGGTGGCCGGGATCCCTGTGGTGGTAAGCTGACCGCCGGGATGGTGACTACATCCCATTTAGATGACTATGTGGGAGTTTTAGCATTATTATCCTATTTGTATATAAAAAGTGTTGAAAGGGGAGAGCGCTACTGCACAGATTCCATACTGTTCCTTCAGGAAGGCTTCACTCCCTGTACCAAGATGGCTGCTGACTTCCAGTGATCCTGCCGAATAACACCCCTCTCATCTCAGCCTCCGCTCAGTGAGAACCAGTGTGTAACAGTGATTAAGTGGGGTTCATAGAAATATTTTATGCAATTCACAGTATGAGCTAATGTAACTGGACCCTGTATTGCTATTTTCCCCTCAGCTCACTTTAAAATAGATATAAAGGAGAAAGATATCTAAAAGCAATTATAGAGTAAGACCATTTTCCTTACTGCGTAAGCTGCAAACTAGGTGTCCTGTTAGTTGCTTTTCATTTTACCTTTGTATGCCTTACTGCCATGTTTTACTTATAGCACAGTGTAATCTATGTAGTGGACCCAAAATGGCTGCCTCACATGGTATTCTCTTGTGTAGAATAAACAATGCATGGTTCTAAACTCTCCTAATATATTTGTCTCCCTAAGTATGTGTCATTTCTTCACCTTTTGAGAGAATTTATTTATTAAGACAACTTCAAGCAAAATATATTGAAAAAATAAATGTCTATTTTTATTTTAAGCAAAATGTAGCCTATTTTTGTTCTACTACTACTACTTCTTCTTCTTCTTGTTCTTCTTCTTCTTCTTCTTCTTCTTCTTCTTCTCCTTCTTCTTTGTCTTCCTCTTCTTCTTTAAAAACACCATACCGTCTTTAAGAAAAAAGTTTATTAGTCAGGGTCTTCACCTGGGGGCGGCAGCCTTTAAGTTCTTTAGCATGGCTGTCGCCTTCCCAGGGCTTCCAGCTTCTTCACCTGGTGGGCGGCGGCTGTTAAGCTCTTTTGCATAGCACTTGGAGAACCACAATTGCCAGCATGTCTGGACATAAAGGGCCCCCTGGCACCTGTAAAGAAAATATTAAAATAAAAACACCACACCATCATTAATTTTTTTTTTATTAGTCAGGGTCTTCACCTGGAGGGCAGCCGTCTCCCCAGGGCTTCCGTCGTCTTTCTCCGGCGTCTTCACCTGGGAGGCAGCGGCCTTTAAGTTTTTTTGCATGGCTGCCGCCTTCCCGGGGCTTCCAGCATCTTCACCTGGTGGATGGTGGCTGTTAAGCTTTTTTGCATAGCACTTGGAGAACCACAAGTGCCAGCATGTCCGGACATAAAGGGCCCACTGGCACCTGTAGTCCACCTGTAAAAAAAATATTAAAATAAAAACACCACTCCGTCTTTAAAAAAAAGTTTATTAGTCAGGGTCTTCACCTGGGGGCGGCGGCCTTTAAGCTTTTTTGCATGGCTGCCGCCTCTCCAGGGCTTCCGACGCCTTCAACTGGGGAGCCGCCGCCTCCCCAGGGCTTCCAGCGTCTTCACCGGGGAGGCAGCGGCTTTTAAGCTCTTTTGCATGGCTGCCGCCTTCCCAGGGCTTCCAGCGTCTTCACCTGGTGGGCGGCAGCCGTTAAGCTCTTTTGCATAGCACTTGGAGAACCACAAGTGCCAGCATGTCCGGACATAAAGGGCCCGCTGGCACCTGTAGTCCACCTGTAAAGAAAATATTAAAATAAAAACACCACACCATCTTTAAAAAAAAGTTTATTATTCAGGGTCTTCACCTGGGGGCGGCGGCCTTTAAGCTCATTTGCATGGCTACAGCCCATCCAGGACTTCCAGCGTCTTCTTTCTTCAGGAGCTCTTCCGCCGTCGGACTGACGCCGATGCCTCGTGCTGACTTATATAAGTCAGCCGGAGGGGCCGGGGTGATGACGCAGCGAGCCGTGATTGGCTCGTGGTTGCCATCTTGAATTTAAAAAATTACGCTGAGGTGCCATTTTTGAAATTGGTACTGCTCCGCTGCCAAACTCTGCAGAATGGCAGTGCCACTAATACTCTCACTGCCACCAATGCCCACACCTCCGCGCACCCATATAGTGATGGCAGCGGATCCAGTGACGGATCCTCTGGCCAATCACTGTGGCCTCACTGACAGGGGTGTGCTTTCATGGGTTGAAAGCACGTCCCTGTATGAAAGCAGCACCTCTAATGGTGCCGCTTTCCCATGCATTTCCAATGGACTTTTAATACCCATGGCTAGGCCCCGCCCACCCCCGCCCCCCGCTCCCACACCCTTCCACATTCACACTGGGAGGAACAACGATCGGTGCCTCCCAAACACATTTAAACAGGGATAATGATTAGATTAATATAAAGGAGATTCTTATGACACAGAATACAGTATGTGTCATAAGTATCTTCTTTATATTATTTTAATCATTAATGACAGGGGAGGCACTGCCTCCCCTGCCTTCCCTGACTGCACGTCCCTGGTTTGCCCAGACCACCCGCCCTCCAACTAACCTTGCCTAACCCAGTCTTCCCATCTGTCACCTCAAATCTGATATCTTGACCTATTTATATTTACCCGGCAGGAGAAAAACGCACCTATACGTCAATGGTTAGAGAGTGAAAAAAGAGAGCAAGAAATGAGTGGGGCATGGAGAGCCCACCGGGGGAATGCAGAGGTAAAGGCCCATGCTTAGGGGTGTGGCCTGCTGCCACAGAGGCTTGGCTAACATGGTATAGGGCCCATGATAAATATATATAGTTAATACTGCTAGTACATGCATGATAATGTACCAGATTAATAACTGCAATGCACTGTAGATAATATGTATAATGTACAATTCAAGTGCACAGACGGGACCTGATCCATAGACGAGGAGGTGGGCCCCCAGACAGTAGGGCCCACCGGTGGTTTCCCCTGTACCCCTATGGGTTATGACTGTCCCCCTCCCCCCACACTCCCTGAGTGGGAATGAGGGGGGAGGGGGACAGTCATAACCACAATAGCATTCATTTCTGACGCTAACAGGAATTACAACTGTACAAATGTAGCTATTCTCATTGTGGCTACATCTTAAGGCGATTGCGCCTTGTTAGTCGCGACCGCACCGCGTACATCTGGACATCTAAGACATGTGTGTGCCCCATTCACATGGATGGGGGCGGGAAATGCCGCAACTCGACATAGCTAGGCACAGGTGCGCATAGCTGCGTCGAGGGTGCACGTTTCCCTCAGATGTAGCCATGATCAGCATGGCTACATCTGTATATAGTATTGGATAAAAACAAAGGTAATGATTAAAGCACAATTTAATTCTCTTACATCTCTACATATTAATAAAAATGGATCAGCGTGCAACACTGGCACACTGGGATTTAGGCAGGCAGAGAGAGAGAGAAAGAGTAAAGCACCCTTCATATATCTCCAATGGCCCATTTGCAGCCGCTTGTGGATGTTTATGTTAAGTAATGGCACTGTCCCAGTAGGTGTGAGATTTTGTTTTTATCCAATACTATGCTATCCCCAAGGTCGTAAGTCATATATTATAATAGTCATGCTAAACGTCTGCCGACGTTTCAAAATAAGCTGCTCTTATCTTTGTCCAGTCACTAACCTACTACCAGTGTGCTATGCCGTGCCAGGCCTCTGAAAGCATATGAAAGAGACAGCAACAGCATAGCCCTGACATAGGTAGTTTCCATTATGACATCACAGCATGACCTCACACACCCCACCAGACCGGCTAAGACTGGTTATTTCTGGTTTGAGGCCCTTGTCTTTTACATGACTGACCTAAGGGAAATGTGACTTAAAATTATTACATGAGAAAAATTTTATTACTGCCATTTGCCGGCAGTTTTGCTCACTTAGGTGGTCATTCTGAGTTGTTCGCTCGTTGCCGATTTTTGTTATTTTGCGATTTTCCGCTTACTGCGCATGCGTAATGCCCGCAGTGCGACTGCGCCAAGTAAATTTGCTATGCAGTTAGGTATTTAACTCACGGTATTACAAGGTTTTTTCTTCGTTCTGGTGATCGTAATGTGATTGACAGGAAGTGGGTGTTTCTGGGTGGAAACTGGCCGTTTTGTGGGTGTGTTGGAAAAAACGCTACCGTTTCTGGGAAAAACGCGGGAGTGGCTGGAGAAACGGGGGAGTGTCTGGGCGAACGCTGGGTGTGTTTGTGACGTCAAACCAGGAACGAAACTGACTGAACTGATTGCAATGGCTAAGTAAGTCCGGAGCTACTCAGAAACTGCTAAGAAAGGTCTATTCGCAATATTGCGAATCCGTCGGTCGCAATTTTGAGAAGCTAAGATTCACACCCAGTAGGCGGCGACTTAGCGTGTGCAAAGCTGCTAAAAGCAGCTTGCGAGCGAACAACTCGGAATGAGGGCCTTAGTGGCATCTAATCTTGTGATGTATATTTTATATTTTACAAATAGAGCCTGATTAAGGTTGGATCGCAATCGCAATAAGCGATCCAACGGTAAAAATTGCTAAGAGGATGCGGGATCCTGCGCAGGGCCCATCCTGCGCATGCGCCTGCATTTTCTACGGCGCCCCACAGAAAATGCGATTGCTTCTGCCTGTCTATGAGGCAGAGATGGTCAAGGAGGGGGAGGCAACGCTCCATTTCAAAGACGGAGATGGAGTATTGCGGGGACGAGACTTCAAAACAGGGGCGGCAACGGAGAAACAGGGGGCGTAGTCGGTGCAGCTGCATGACATCACACGCAGCCGATGCTATCACAAAAATGGCTGTGGGTCTTATGCGGGCGCCTAACATGTGGGGCATACTAGCCCTGTGCTGGGCGTCCCCCCGCATGTCAGAGAATCTGATCATAAATGTGCTAAATTTAGCACATCTAGGATCAGGTCTGAATCACCCCCATGGAACAAAAAAAAGGCCCAAATTATGTGATTTTAGTTTTGTTTGTCAATTTTTGAAAACAAAAAAACAAAACCAGTCACGGCAGTTTGGCAAAAACCAAATACAAAGCCGGATGACGAATCAGGGCCAATTGCAAATCCAGCAAAAATGGTCCTGTGCACATCTCTAGTAATATTCTAATACCACATTGAGTTTGCTAGCATTGTATGCCTAGGGATGTGCTGATATGAGACATTCCCTTTAACTCCTGTTTTATTGAGTTTAATAAATTATTCCTGTAGTTTAGCTGGTCATTCAAAACTTGGGATCAGTGCTACCATATGGTCCCTACTGGTCTGCACATGTGCACTGATGTTGCTTGCTAACTGGTAGCTGCATTAGAAGTTGTTGCATTCCACAGGAGGAGCTAGCTGCTTATATCCAGTTTTGCGTTCCACATGGCACAGTTCGGGAGCACCAGTGCCACATTTTACACATGGTACCCTGAGGGTACCGGCAGAGAGGTGCATCTCTGCCTGACCGATTACGTGACTTAAGTGTTGAACAGTGTATTGTTGCTATAGGATGTGATACCACTACCAGGCAGGCCATGTGGTCCAAATTAAACTACTGTACATGTAGTTTGCTGTCTTTTTGTACATTATTCTGTTGGTATAAACATACTTGCCTACTCTCCCTCATTCTGCAGGAGACTCCCTGAAATAGAAGAAATCTCCCAAACTCCCTGAATAGTCCAGCAATCTCACTGATTGCACCTTAACCCCTGATGGGGGGTAAGGTAGAGAATAGAATAACAGTTGGTAAGAGTAATTCTAGAAAGGCACTTGTAAATAATGGTAAGTTACCATTAAAGCAAAAGGGCAAAGGAAATATTAACATAAAATGTCTGCTTGCGAAAGCAAGAAGCCTATCAGGTAAAATGGGGGAATTGGAATGGCATGTATCAAAAAATCAGTATGATATTATAGGTATTACGGAAACATGGTGGGACGACTCTCACGACTGGGTTACTAATTTGGAGGGATATTCACTTCTCAGGAGGGACAGGGCTACCAAAAGGGGAGGAGGGGTATGTCTCTATGTAAAACCATCTCTAAAACCAAACTTAATATATGTTATTTACGAGGGGACTGGTGATAATGTGGAATCACTATGGGTTGAGATCACTAGTGGGGGCACTGAAATAAAGAAACTAGTCATTGGCACGTGCTAAAAGCAACCAGATATTAGCATACGTGACGAGGAACTGCTCTCACAGCAAATTGAAAAAGCTGCGGGAATGGGGGACATCCTAGTGTTAGGGTATTTTTAACTATCCAGGTATAAACTGGAGTAACGATTCATGTGTAAAAATTAGGAGCAGCAGGATTCTAAACACATTAAAGGATCAATACTTGTCTCAATTAGTCGAGGACCCAACCAGAGGTTATAATGTTCTGGACCAAGTTATTACCAATAATGTGGACATTATATCAAACATTACAGTTGGGGAGACTTTGGGAAACAGTGATCACTATATGATCACATTCAGCATCAGTTTCAAGAAACATAGCTATAAGGAATCAACAAAAACATTCAACTTTAGAAAAGCTAACTTCAATATGCTAAACGACATTGACTGGGAAGTTTTGTTTCATAGTAAAGACACATCGGAAATGTGGGATGCTTTAAAAGGGTTGCTTGATGGCAATATTCACAAATTCATACCCTTGGGCAGTAAATGCAAGAGTAATAGACTCAAATCAATGTGGATTAATAAGGATGTCAAAGAAGCAATGGCTAAAAAGAGGTGTTCTTTTAAAGCATTTAAAACTAATTGAGGGGAGGAGTCATTCCAGTATTACAAAGAATGCAATAAAAGATGCAAAAAAGTAATAAGGGCAGCTACAATTGTAAACGAAAAACAAATTGCTATAGAGAATAAAGCCAATCCCAAAGAGTTTTATAATTACATAAACATTAAAGGGTTAAAAAAATAGAACATAGGCCCATTAAAAGATGAACTGTGAGCCTTGGAAACGATGTCAAAATAAAAGCGGATATACTGAACAGCTTTTTTTCACCAGGGAGGATCAGACGGTGTTAGTAGTGCATAACGACAGTGAAGGTAATGATTCTTGGCTAGATGCTTGTTTAAGTGAGGAAATAGTCCTGGAGAGACTAAGCAACATAAAGATTAACAAATCACCGGGACCAAATGGTTTTCATACGAGGGTTATTATGGAGCTTAAGGCACAGCTTGCAAGACCCTTATACTTGATTTTCTATAGTTCCATTAAATCGGGTATGGTACCGATGGATTGGCGTATAGCTGAGGTAGTGCCATTATTTAAAAAGGGTTCTAAAAAATCATCCTGGGTACTATAGACCAGTTAGTTTAACCTCTATAGTGGGTAAAATATTGGAAGGAATTTTGAGGGATAGCATAGAGGATTATCTGCGGAATACTAAGTTTATGAGCAGGAGTTAGCATGGGTTTGTGGGCGACAGATCATGTCAAACTAACTTAATTAGCTTCTACGACGAAGTGAGCGATAATCTTAACCAGGGAAAAGCAGTGGATGTGGTCTATTTAGATTTTGCAAAAGCCTTCAATACAGTGCCTCACAAGAGACTGATCATCAAATTAAGGGAACTTGGCCTAGGATACACTATTTGTACATGGATAGGTAATTGGCTGGATAACAGGGTAAAACGAGTAGTGGTCAATGTGATGTTCTCCAGCTGGGCACTAGTAGTCAGCGGTATACCACAAGGGTCCATATTTGGTCCGCTACTGTTCAATATATGTATTAATAACCTAGGAATAGGCCTGGGAAGCATAGTATCAATCTTTGCAGATGATACTAAACTGTGTAAGGTAATTAATTCAGAAATAGATGTGGAGTCTCTACAGAATGACTTATTTAAACTTGAATTCTGGGTGTCTAAATGGGGAATGAGGTTCAATATTGAAAAATGCAAAGCTATGCATTTTGGGATTAAAAACAAACTTGCATCCTATTCACTTAATGGGGAAAATATAGTGGTATCAGTAGTGGAAAAAGATTTGGGGGTCCTCATAGATAATACACTCAATAGCAGTACACAGTGTTAAAATGCAGTGAAGAAGTGAAGTCCTTGCTTGCATAAAACGGGGTATTGAGACCAGGGACGAGGATGTAATCATGGCGCTGTACAAATCATTGGAACGTCCGCACCTGGAATATTGTGTTACGTTTTTGGCACCATATTATAAAAAAGATATTGGAGAACTCGAAAGAGTTCAAAGGCGTGCTACTAAACTGATTAAAGGGTTAGAGACACTGGAGTACGAGGAAAGGCTAACTATGTTAAATATGTATACTCTAGAAAAGAGGCGTCTAAGAGGAGATATTATTAATATCTTCAAATATGTAAAGGGTCATTACAAGGAGTTAGCAGGGGATTTGTTTATTAATAGAACTCTGTATAGGACACATGGACACTCACTGAGGTTAGAGGAGAGAAAATTCCATACAAAACGTAGGAAGGGGTTCTTCAGAGCAATAAAGATTTGGAACTCCCTGCCGGAGAAGGTAATAATGGCGGACTCTGTAAATGCATTCAAAATCAGATTGGACAGCTTTCTAGCTGAAAACAGTATAACCTGGGCAGAGTCAAGGTCTGCAGAAGCATGACCGGAACACCAACTGTCAGTGCAGTGCTATATGCTGGAAGTCCAACTGCACTAAGTGAGTGTAATAATTCCACTCATACTGTATAGTCATTTTGGACAGGTTGGTATTGGATGATCGGTGGTTGGGAGACTGGCGGTCACCATACCGACGCCGGGATTCCGTCTGTCAGATGGCCAGCAGGGGGGATTTCGGCCAGCACAACAAAGACCCTTGCGGGCTCATTGCGCTTGCCACAGGTTCTATCCCACTCTATGGGAATAGTCCCTGTTGCTCGGCATGCCAACTGGCGGGCTAGTCAGTGTTCATGATGCCAGCGCTGGTATTGTAACCGCATCCTTTTTGGACTTGAGGAGCCTGCACACTGCAAGCATCTGGTTGTTCATTTATTGTTCCTCTCCCTGATGTTAGATCGAGACCATACATACCTCAATCCTTTTCTAGGTCACTAAGCTATACAACAGTGAAAATGTGATATAAATTCATACAGTAGTTTTTGTGTGATGCCAGAACGTACAGACACAGTCTAAATTTAACTTTTTTTTTTGTCTTCATGGTCCATAAACAGTCCCTAGAAGTATAATTCTCAATAAAAAAATGTCTATGTACAGACACAACCCTTACAGTTTTATTATATGTATATATTTTTATTGTAGGGTGTCCCTATTTATCTTTGGCTATGTAAGGATTTGCGTGAACCCAATTTCCACTGTTGTTATGTTGTTTATTACTGTTCCAGTGTTTCAATGATAACCTCATTTAAGGACAAAACGATGAAAACTAGTGTGCCCTGAGCAGTCTCCAGGTGTGCCGCCATAGAAGCACATCCAGGCCCATCAGTGTTTTGCCGTTACTGAGGCCCTGGAACGATCAATACTGGTGGGTTTAGTGGTTGCAGAGCCAGTTCTTATTTAGGCCTCGGGCAGTGTTGGGCTCTTTTGGCTTTCTCAGATGTGGCTCAGGCGTTACCTATGGAGAAGCTGTAACATGACATCATAGGACATGCAACTGCACCATGCATCACCATTATATTTGAATGTGCCTTGGCAATACTTAAATCTTGTTCAGTGTGCCGCGAGATGTAAAGGGTTGAAAATCTCTTTGCTACAGTGTCGTCACCATGTTGTTATAAAAACAACAAAAGACGAGCATTGGTAAAGGGGCTGCTGGAGGGGCCTGGCAGAAGCCCCAGTTTGCTATCCCTCCCCAGTATGCCTGTGCTGTAGCCAGTGGCAGTGGCGCCGTCTTCATGGTGATTTCTTTGGGAAGATGGCACTGCACATAGAAAGCAAAGACTCTGACACTGCTCCTGATTGGCTTCTGGTCCGTGAACACGGACCGGCACCTGATTTAAGATACCCGTGCCATCGCCGGAGATTGGACTGGGGAGCAAGAGAGGTGTGCGCTGTGCTCTCCTGCCCTCGATGCAAGCAAGGTGGTTGGGCCGCAAAAGGACCCCTGCCCGCGGGCCACAAAAGGATGCGGTAGGAGCTGCGAGTTTGACACACCTGCCCTAGAGTTTCAGAATTTCTGTCATGGCACCCCAAGACCATAGTTTCTTAGTGAGAAATTTAGAAAAAAATATAAAATGAAGTAAATAGTGTTTATAATATGTTAACCTTAGGTTCAGTTATGTGGTGAAGGACTGGTTTTGCCGATTAAATTCAGTATAAGCAATTTGAATTGTTCATGGACCACCAAACTACAGCACCACTGCAAGGCCTCCCCTATCCCCCCCTTCCCACCTTTCCCAAGGAACCCCAGGGTCTCACGGCCCCCTGTATGGAAACTACTGCCATAAAATAAACTTATTTTTATAACTGCATGTAATACACCTTAGATCTCAGTTCCTTTAAGGTTTTATATCCTTGTATACAGTAAACTACACATATTTGAAAATCCTACACCAGGCACAAGTAATAATTCAGATGCGTTGTTGACCGGCGGCCGTGATCCTGGTGGTCAGCATACCGATGACGATATCCTGACTGCCAGAATGCCGGGAGAGGGGCAAGCAAAATGAAGCCCCTTGCTGTGGGCTTCACGCTGCGAGCTTGGTGGCTTGCTGCGCTTGCCACAGGTTCTATTCCCTCTCTATGGGTGTCATGGACACCAACTAGTGGGAATAGTCCTTGGCCCCACTGACTGCATTCGGTGGCCGGGATCCCGGTGGTGGTAAGCTGACCGCCGGGATGGTGACTACATCCCATTTAGATGACTATGTGGGAGTTTTAGCATTATTATCCTATTTGTATATAAAAAGTGTTGAAAGGGGGAATGCTACTGCACAGATTCCATACTGTTCCTTCAGGAAGGCTTCACTCCCTGTACCAAGATGGCTGTTGACTTCCAGTGATCCTGCCGAATAACACCCCTCTCATCTCAGCCTCCGCTCAGTGAGAACCAGTGTGTAACAGTGATTAAGTGGAGTTCATAGAAATATTTTATGCAATTCACAGTATGAGCTTACCATCTTCAGAGTGTTGGAGAATTATTATACATTTTTATTTTTTGGTCAGAGAATTTTTTTTAATTATTTTATAATGTAACTGGACCCTGTATTGCTATTTTCCCCTCAGCTCACTTTAAAATAGATATAAAGGAGAAATATATCTAAAAGCAATTATAGAGTAAGACCATTTTCCTTACTGCGTAAGCTGCAAACTAGGTGTCCTGTTAGTTGCTTTTCATTTTACCTTTGTATGCCTTACTGCCATGTTTTACTTATAGCACAGTGTAATCTATGTAGTGGACCCAAAATGGCTGCCTCACATGGTACTCTCTTGTGAAGAATAAACAATGCATGGTTTTAAACTCTCCTAATATATTTGTCTCCCTAAGTATGTGTCATTTCTTCACCTTTTGAGAGAATTTATTTATTAAGACAACTTCAAGCAAAATATATTTAAAAAATAAATGTTTTTTTTTATTTTAAGCAGAATGTAGCCTATTTTTGTTCTACTACTACTACTTCTTCTTCTTCTTGTTCTTCTTCTTCTTGTTCTTCTTCTCCTTCTTCTTTGTCTTCCTCTTCTTCTTTAAAAACACCACACCGTCTTTAAGAAAAAAGTTTATTAGTCAGGGTCTTCACCTGGGGGCGGCAGCCTTTAAGTTCTTTAGCATGGCTGTCGCCTTCCCAGGGCTTCCAGCTTCTTCACCTGGCGGGCGGCGGCTGTTAAGCTCTTTTGCATAGCACTTGGAGAACCACAATTGCCAGCATGTCTGGACATAAAGGGCCCCCTGGCACCTGTAAAGAAAATATTAAAATAAAAACACCACACCGTCTTTAATTTTTTTTTTATTAGTCAGGGTCTTCACCTGGGGGGCCGCCGCCTCCCCAGGGCTTCCGTCGTCTTTCTCCGGCGTCTTCACCTGGGAGGCAGCGGCCTTTAAGCTCTTTTGCATGGCTGCCGCCTTCCCGGGGCTTCCAGCGTCTTCACCTGGTGGATGGTGGCTGTTAAGCTTTTTTGCATAGCACTTGGAGAACCACAAGTGCCAGCATGTCCGGACATAAAGGGCCCACTGGCACCTGTAGTCCACCTGTAAAAAAAACACCACTCCGTCTTTAAAAAAAAGTTTATTAGTCAGGGTCTTCACCTGGGGGCGGCGGCCTTTAAGCTTTTTTGCATGGCTGCCGCCTCTCCAGGGCTTCCGACGCCTTCACCTGGGGAGCCGCCGCCTCCCCAGGGCTTCCAGCGTCTTCACCGGGGAGGCAGCGGCCTTTAAGCTCTTTTGCATGGCTGCCGCCTTCCCAGGGCTTCCAGCGTCTTCACCTGGTGGGCGGCAGCCGTTAAGCTCTTTTGCATAGCACTTGGAGAACCACAAGTGCCAGCATGTCCGGACATAAAGAGCCCGCTGGCACCTGTAGTCCACCTGTAAAGAAAATATTAAAATAAAAACACCACACCATCTTTAAAAAAAGTTTATTAATCAGGGTCTTCACCTGGGGGCGGCGGCCTTTAAGCCATCCAGGACTTCCAGCGTCTTCTTTCTTCAGGAGCTCTTCCGCCGTCTGACTGACGCCGATGCCTCGTGCTGACTTATATAAGTCAGCCGGAGGGGCCGGGGTGATGACGCAGCGAGCCGTGATTGGCTCGTGGTTGCCATCTTGAATTTAAAAAATTACGCTGAGGTGCCATTTTTGAAATTGGTACTGCTCCGCTGCCAAACTCTGCAGAATGGCAGTGCCACTAATGCTCTCACTGCCACCAATGCCCACACCTCCGCGCACCCATATAGTGATGGCAGCGGATCCAGTGACGGATCCTCTGGCCAATCACTGTGGCCTCACTGACAGGGGTGTGCTTTCATGGGTTGAAAGCACATCCCTGTATGAAAGCAGCACCTCTAATGGTGCCGCTTTCCCATGCATTTCCAATGGACTTTTAATACCCATGGCTAGGCCCCGCCCACCCCCGCCCCCCGCTCCCACACCCTTCCCCATTCACACTGGGAGGCACCACGATCGGTGCCTCCCAAACACATTTAAACAGGGATAATGATTAGATTAATATAAAGGAGATACTTATGACACAGAATACAGTATGTGTCATAAGTATCTTCTTTATATTATTTTAATCATTAACGACAGGGGAGGCACTGCCTCCCCTGCCTTCCCTGACTGCACGTCCCTGGTTTGCCCAGACTACCCGCCCTCCAACTAACCTTGCCTAACCCAGTCTTCCCATCTGTCACCTCAAATCTGATATCTTGACCTATTTACCCGGCAGGAGAAAAACGCACCTATACGTCAATGGTTAGAGAGTGAAAAAAGAGAGCAAGAAATGAGTGGGGCATGGAGAGCCCACCGGGGGAATGCAGAGGTAAAGGCCCATGCTCAGGGGTGTGGCCTGCTGCCACAGAGGCTTGGCTAACATGGTATAGGGCCCATGATAAATATATATAGTAAATACTGCTAGTACCAGGGCTGTTTCTAGCCAATTTGGCTCCCAGTGCGAGATTTAAAAATGCGCCCTTATTAAGCCCCACACAGTAATGCCCCCTGCACCATATTATGCCACACACCGCAATGCCCTTGATACATTAAATCCCCACACTACGGCAGGCAAGAGTCCCCATTTCACACATTACGGCAGGTGTCCCCATTTTACACATTGAGAGAGAATACTTACAGAGGCGATTACCGCTCTTCGGCCTGCCTCACCAGTCGCTCCTCGCGCCGGCCTTTCCCTCTTCCTAACTTGGATCCCCCTCTGTACTCCGCTCGGGGGGGGGGGGATCATTCCGTGAAAATCCGCCACCCGAGCGGGTTACTCAGGTAGAAATAGGAGGGGGAAGCATGGAGCCACAGTTAGTGCCGTGGCGGGCGCCCAGTGCGGTTGCACTGCTCGCCTGCCCCAAGAAACGGCCCTGGCTAGTACATGCATGATAATGTACCAGATTAATAACTGCAATGCACTGTAGATAATATGTATAATGTACAATTCAAGTGCACAGACGGGACCTGATCCATAGACGAGGAGGTGGGCCCCCAGACAGTAGGGCCCACCGGTGGTTTCCCCTGTACACCTATGGGTTATGACTGTCCCCCTCCCCCCACACACTCCCTGAGTGGGAATGAGGGGGGAGGGGGACAGTCATAACCACCATAGCATTCATTTCTGACGCTAACAGGAATTACAACTGTACAAATGTAGCTATTCTCATTGTGGCTACATCTTAAGGCGATTGCGCCTTGTTAGTCGCGACCGCACCGCGTACATCTGGACATCTAAGACATGTGTGTGCCCCATTCACATGGATGGGGGCGGCAAATGCCGCAACTCGACATAGCTAGGCACAGGTGCGCATAGCTGCGTCGAGGGTGCACGTTTCCCTCAGATGTAGCCATGATCAGCATGGCTACATCTGTATATAGTATTGGATAAAAACAAAGGTAATGATTAAAGCACAATTTAATTCTCTTACATCTCTACATATTAATAAAAATGGATCAGCGTGCAACACTGGCACACTGGGATTTAGGCAGGCAGAGAGAAAGAGAGAGTAAAGCACCCTTCATATATCTCCAATGGCCCATTTGCAGCCGCTTGTGGATGTTAAATAATGGCACTGTCCCAGTAGGTGTGAGATTTTGTTTTTATCCAATACTATGCTATCCCCAAGGTCGTAAGTCATATATTATAATAGTCATGCTAAACGTCTGCCGACGATTCAAAATAAGCTGCTCTTATCTTTGTCCAGTCACTAACCTTCTACCAGTGTGCTATGCCGTGCCAGGCCTCTGAAAGCATATGCAAGAGACAGCAACAGCATAGCCCTGACATAGGCAGTTTCCATTATGACATCACAGCATGACCTCACACACCCCACCAGACCGGCTAAGACTGGTTATTTCTGGTTTGAGGCCCTTGTCTTTTACATGACTGACCTAAGGGAAATGTGACTTAAAATTATTACATGAGAAAAATTTTATTACTGCCATTTGCCGGCAGTTTTGCTCACTTAGGTGGTCATTCTGAGTTGTTCGCTCGGTGCCGATTTTTGTTATTTTGCGATTTTCCGCTTACTGCACATGCGCAATGCCCGCAGTGCGACTGCGCCAAGTAAATTTGCTATGCAGTTACTGTAGGTATTTTACTCATGGCATTACAAGGTTTTTTCTTCGTTCTGGTGATCGTAATGTGATTGACAGGAAGTGGGTGTTTCTGGGTGGAAACTGGCCGTTATGTGGGTGTGTTGGAAAAGACGCTACCGTTTCTGGGAAAAACGCGGTAATGGCTGGAGAAATGGGGGAGTGTCTGGGCGAACGCTGGGTGTGTTTGTGACGTCAAACCAGGAACGAAACTGACTGAACTGATCGCAATGGCTGAGTAAGTCCGGAGCTACTCAGAAACTGCTAAGAAAGGTCTATTCGCAATATTGCGAATCCGTCGGTCGCAATTTTGAGAAGCTAAGATTCACACCCAGTAGGCGGCGACTTAGCGTGTGCAAAGCTGCTAAAAGCAGCTTGCGAGCGAACAACTCGGAATGAGGGCCTTAGTGGCATCTAATCTTGTGATGTATATTTTATATTTTACAAATAGAGCCTGATTAAGGTTGGATCGCAATCGCAATAAGCGATCCAACGGTAAAAATTGCTAAGAGGATGCGGGATCCTGCGCAGGGCCCATCCTGCGCATGCGCCTGCATTTTCTACGGCGCCCCACAGAAAATGCGATTGCTTCTGCCTGTCTATGAGGCAGAGATGGTCACGGGGGGGGGGAGGCAACGCTCCATTTCAAAGACGGAGATGGAGTATTGCGGGGACGAGACATCAAAACAGGGGCGGCAAGGGAGAAACAGGGGGCGTAGTCGGTGCAGCTGCATGACATCACACGCAGCCAATGCTATCACAAAAATGGCTGTGGGTCTCATGCGGGCGCCTAACATGTGGGGCATACTAGCCGTGTGTCAGAGAATCTGATCATAAATGTGCTAAATTTAGCACATCTAGGATCAGGTCTGAAACACCCCCATGGAACAAAAAAAAGGCCCAAATTATGTGATTTTAGTTTTGTTTGTCAATTTTTGAAAACAAAAAAACAAAACCAGTCACGGCAGTTTGGCAAAAACCAAATACAAAGCCAGATGACGAATCAGGGCCAATTGCAAATCCAGCAAAAATGGTCCTGTGCACATCTCTAGTAATATTCTAATACCACATTGAGTTTGCTAGCATTGTATGCCTAGGGATGTGCTGATATGAGACATTCCCTTTAACTCCTGTTTTATTGAGTTTAATAAATTATTCCTGTAGTTTAGCTGGTCATTCAAAACTTGGGATCAGTGCTACCATATGGTCCCTACTGGTCTGCACATGTGCACTGATGTTGCTTGCTAACTGGTAGCTGAATTAGAAGTTGTTGCATTCCACAGGAGTAGCTAGCTGCTTATATCCAGTTTTGCGTTCCACATGGCACAGTTCGGGAGCACCAATGCCACATTTTACACATGGTACCCTGAGGTTACCGGCAGAGAGGTGCATCTCTGCCTGACCGATTACGTGACTTAAGTGTTGAACAGTGTATTGTTGCTATAGGATGTGATACCACTACCAGGCAGGCCATGTGGTCCAAATTAAACTACTGTACATGTAGTTTGCTGTCTTTTTGTACATCATTCTGTTGGTATAAACATACTTGCCTACTCTCCCTCATTCTGCAGGAGACTCCCTGAAATAGAAGAAATCTCCCAAACTCCCTGAATAGTCCAGCAATCTCACTGATTGCACCTTAACCCCTGATGGGGGGTAAGGTAGAGAATAGAATAACAGTTGGTAAGAGTAATTCTAGAAAGGCACTTGTAAATAATGGTAAGTTACCATTAAAGCAAAAGGGCAAAGGAAATATTAACATAAAATGTCTGCTTGCGAAAGCAAGAAGCCTATCAGGTAAAATGGGGGAATTGGAATGGCATGTATCAAAAAATCAGTATGATATTATAGGTATTACGGAAACATGGTGGGACGACTCTCACGTCTGGGTTACTAATTTGGAGGGATATTCACTTCTCAGGAGGGACAGGGCTACCAAAAGGGGAGGAGGGGTATGTCTCTATGTAAAACCATCTCTAAAACCAAACTTAATATATGTTATTTACTAGAGATGAGCGGGTTCGGTTCCTCGGAAACCGAACCCGCCCGAACTTCAGTTTTTTTTACACGGGTCCGAGCGACTCGGATCTTCCCGCCTTGCTCGGTTAACCCGAGCGCGCCCGAACGTCATCATCCCGCTGTCGGATTCTCGCGAGGCTCGGATTCTATCGCGAGACTCGGATTCTATATAAGGAGCCGCGCGTCGCCGCCATTTTCACACGTGCATTGAGATTGATAGGGAGAGGACGTGGCTGGCGTCCTCTCCGTTTATAGAGAGTGAGACTACTAGAGTAGAGAGAGACACAGTATTATTTACTTAAGTAATTTTGGGGAGCATTAGGAGGAGTACTACTACTTGCTGAAGTGATAGTGTGACTGTATATCTGACTTGTGGGGGAGACAGTGGGGAGCAGTTAGAGTCTGAGAGCAGGAGTACATATTTTAACGTACAGTGCACACTTTTGCTGGCACTCTGCTGCCAGAGTGCAACACTGCCATTGTGACCACACTGACCACCAGTATATATTGTGATTGTCTGCTTAGGAGTACTACTTGCAAGTTGCTGATAGTGTGACCAGTGACCTGACCACCAGTTTAATTAATCACCACCAGTTTAATATATATATATATATATATATATATATATATATATAAAATTGTATATAATATATATATAATTGTATATGTATACCACCTACCCGTGGTTTTTTTTTTTTCTTTCTTCTTGATACATACTACTATAGTAGCTTACTGTAGCAGTCTGCGGTGCTGCTGAGCTGACAGTGTCCAGCAGGTCCGTCATCAGTCATTACATAATAGATATATATACCTGTCCGGCTGCAGTACTAGTGATATTATATATATATATATATATATATATATATTAATTTCATCTCATTATCATCCAGTCTATATTAAAGATGAGCGCCGGAAATTTTTCGGGTTTTGTGTTTTGGTTTTGGGTTCGGTTCCGCGGCCGTGTTTTGGGTTCGACCGCGTTTTGGCAAAACCTCACCGAATTTTTTTGTCGGATTCGGGTGTGTTTTGGATTCGGGTGTTTTTTTCAAAAAACCCTAAAAAACAGCTTAAATCATAGAATTTGGGGGTCATTTTGATCCCAAAGTATTATTAACCTCAAAAACCATAATTTCCACTCATTTTCAGTCTATTCTGAATACCTCACACCTCACAATATTATTTTTAGTCCTAAAATTTGCACCGAGGTCGCTGTGTGAGTAAGATAAGCGACCCTAGTGGCCGACACAAACACCGGGCCCATCTAGGAGTGGCACTGCAGTGTCACGCAGGATGTCCCTTCCAAAAAACCCTCCCCAAACAGCACATGACGCAAAGAAAAAAAGAGGTGCAATGAGGTAGCTGTGTGAGTAAGATAAGCGACCCTAGTGGCCGACACAAACACCGGGCCCATCTAGGAGTGGCACTGCAGTGTCACGCAGGATGTCCCTTCCAAAAAACCCTCCCCAAACAGCACATGACGCAAAGAAAAAAAGAGGCGCAATGAGGTAGCTGACTGTGTGAGTAAGATAAGCGACCCTAGTGGCCGACACAAACACCGGGCCCATCTAGGAGTGGCACTGCAGTGTCACGCAGGATGGCCCTTCCAAAAAACCCTCCCCAAACAGCACATGACGCAAAGAAAAAAAGAGGCGCAATGAGGTAGCTGACTGTGTGAGTAAGATAAGCGACCCTAGTGGCCGACACAAACACCGGGCCCATCTAGGAGTGGCACTGCAGGGTCACGCAGGATGGCCCTTCCAAAAAACCCTCCCCAAACAGCACATGACGCAAAGAAAAAAAGAGGCGCAATGAGGTAGCTGACTGTGTGAGTAAGATAAGCGACCCTAGTGGCCGACACAAACACCGGGCCCATCTAGGAGTGGCACTGCAGTGTCACGCAGGATGGCCCTTCCAAAAAACCCTCCCCAAACAGCACATGACGCAAAGAAAAAAAGAGGCGCAATGAGGTAGCTGACTGTGCGAGTAAGATAAGCGACCCTAGTGGCCGACACAAACACCGGGCCCATCTAGGAGTGGCACTGCAGTGTCACGCAGGATGGCCCTTCCAAAAAACCCTCCCCAAACAGCAAATGACGCAAAGAAAAATAAAAGAAAAAAGAGGTGCAAGATGGAATTGTCCTTGGGCCCTCCCACCCACCCTTATGTTGTATAAACAGGACATGCACACTTTAACCAACCCATCATTTCAGTGACAGGGTCTGCCACACGACTGTGACTGATATGACGGGTTGGTTTGGACCCCCCCCAAAAAAGAAGCAATTAATCTCTCCTTGCACAAACTGGCTCTACAGAGGCAAGATGTCCACCTCATCATCATCCTCCGATATATCACCGTGTACATCCCCCTCCTCACAGATTATCAATTCGTCCCCACTGGAATCCACCATCTCAGCTCCCTGTGTACTTTGTGGAGGCAATTGCTGCTGGTCAATGTCTCCGCGGAGGAATTGATTATAATTCATTTTAATGAACATCATCTTCTCCACATTTTCTGGATGTAACCTCGTACGCCGATTGCTGACAAGGTGAGCGGCGGCACTAAACACTCTTTCGGAGTACACACTTGTGGGAGGGCAACTTAGGTAGAATAAAGCCAGTTTGTGCAAGGGCCTCCAAATTGCCTCTTTTTCCTGCCAGTATAAGTACGGACTGTGTGACGTGCCTACTTGGATGCGGTCACTCATATAATCCTCCACCATTCTTTCAATGTTGAGAGAATCATATGCAGTGACAGTAGACGACATGTCCGTAATCGTTGTCAGGTCCTTCAGTCCGGACCAGATGTCAGCATCAGCAGTCGCTCCAGACTGCCCTGCATCACCGCCAGCGGGTGGGCTCGGAATTCTGAGCCTTTTCCTCGCACCCCCAGTTGCGGGAGAATGTGAAGGAGGAGATGTTGACAGGTCGCGTTCCGCTTGACTTGACAATTTTGTCACCAGCAGGTCTTTGCACCCCAGCAGACTTGTGTCTGCCGGAAAGAGAGATCCAAGGTAGGTTTAAAATCTAGGATCGAGCACGGTGGCCAAAATGTAGTGCTCTGATTTCAACAGATTGACCACCCGTGAATCCTTGTTAAGCGAATTAAGGGCTGCATCCACAAGTCCCACATGCCTAGCGGAATCGCTCCCTTTTAGCTCCTTCTTCAATGCCTCCAGCTTCTTCTGCAAAAGCCTGATGAGGGGAATGACCTGACTCAGGCTGGCAGTGTCTGAACTGACTTCACGTGTGGCAAGTTCAAAGGGCATCAGAACCTTGCACAACGTTGAAATCATTCTCCACTGCACTTGAGACAGGTGCATTCCACCTCCTATATCGTGCTCAATTGTATAGGCTTGAATGGCCTTTTGCTGCTCCTCCAACCTCTGAAGCATATAGAGGGTTGAATTCCACCTCGTTACCACTTCTTGCTTCAGATGATGGCAGGGCAGGTTCAGTAGTTTTTGGTGGTGCTCCAGTCTTCTGTACGTGGTGCCTGTACGCCGAAAGTGTCCCGCAATTCTTCTGGCCACCGACAGCATCTCTTGAACGCCCCTGTCGTTTTTTAAAAAATTCTGCACCACCAAATTCAAGGTATGTGCAAAACATGGGACGTGCTGGAATTTGCCCATATTTAATGCACACACAATATTGCTGGCGTTGTCCGATGCCACAAATCCACAGGAGAGTCCAATTGGGGTAAGCCATTCTGCGATGATCTTCCTCAGTTGCCGTAAGAGGTTTTTAGCTGTGTGCGTATTCTGGAAACCGGTGATACAAAGCGTAGCCTGCCTAGGAAAGAGTTGGCGTTTGCGAGATGCTGCTACTGGTGCCGCCGCTGTTGTTATTGCGGCGGGAGTCCATACATCTACCCAGTGGGCGGTCACAGTCATATAGTCCTGACCCTGCCCTGCTCCACTTGTCCACATGTCCGTGGTTAAGTGGACATTGGGTACAGCTGCATTTTTTAGGACACTGGTGACTCTTTTTCTGAGGTCTGTGTACATTTTCGGTATCGCCTGCCTAGAGAAATGGAACCTAGATGGTATTTGGTACCAGGGACACAGTACCTCCAACAAGTCTCTAGTTGGCTCTGCAGTAATGATGGATACCGGAACCACGTTTCTCACCACCCAGGATGCCAAGGCCTCAGTTATCCGCTTTGCAGCAGGATGACTGCTGTGATATTTCATCTTCCTCGCAAAGGACTGTTGGACAGTCAATTGCTTGGTGGAAGTAGTAAAAGTGGGCTTACGAGTACGACTTCCCCTCTGGGATGACCATCGACTCCCAGCAGCAGCAACAGCAGCGCCAGCAGCAGTAGGCGTTACACGCAAGGATGCATCGGAGGAATCCCAGGCAGGAGAGGACTCGTCAGAATTGCCAGTGACATGGCCTGCAGGACTATTGGCATTCCTGGGGAAGGAGGAAATTGACACTGAGGGAGTTGGTGGGGTGGTTTGCGTGAGCTTGGTTACAAGAGGAAGGGATTTACTGGTCAGTGGACTGCTTCCGCTGTCGCCCAAAGTTTTTGAACTTGTCACTGACTTATTATGAATGCGCTGCAGGTGACGTATAAGGGAGGATGTTCCGAGGTGGTTAACGTCCTTACCCCTACTTATTACAGCTTGACAAAGGGAACACACGGCTTGACAAATGTTGTCCGCATTTCTGGTGAAATACTTCCACACCGAAGAGCTGATTTTTTTGGTATTTTCACCAGGCATGTCAACGGCCATATTCCTCCCACGGACAACAGGTGTCTCCCCGGGTGCCTGACTTAAACAAACCACCTCACCATCAGAATCCTCCTGGTCAATTTCCTCCCCAGCGCCAGCAACACCCATATCCTCCTCATCCTGGTGTACTTCAACACTGACATCTTCAATCTGACTATCAGGAACTGGACTGCGGGTGCTCCTTCCAGCACTTGCAGGGGGCGTGCAAATGGTGGAAGGCGCATGCTCTTCACGTCCAGTGTTGGGAAGGTCAGGCATCGCAACCGACACAATTGGACTCTCCTTGTGGATTTGGGATTTCGAAGAACGCACAGTTCTTTGCGGTGCTTTTGCCAGCTTGAGTCTTTTCAGTTTTCTAGCGAGAGGCTGAGTGCCTCCATCCTCATGTGAAGCTGAACCACTAGCCATGAACATAGGCCAGGGCCTCAGCCGTTCCTTGCCACTCCGTGTGGTAAATGGCATATTGGCAAGTTTACGCTTCTCCTCCGACAATTTTATTTTAGGTTTTGGAGTCCTTTTTTTACTGATATTTGGTGTTTTGGATTTGACATGCTCTGTACTATGACATTGGGCATCGGCCTTGGCAGACGACGTTGCTGGCATTTCATCATCTCGGCCATGACTAGTGGCAGCAGCTTCAGCACGAGGTGGAAGTGGATCTTGATCTTTCCCTAATTTTGGAACCTCAACATTTTTGTTCTCCATATTTTAATAGGCACAACTAAAAGGCACCTCAGGTAAACAATGGAGATGGATGGATACTAGTATACAATTATGGATGGACTGCCGAGTGCCGACACAGAGGTAGCTACAGCCGTGGACTACCGTACTGTACTGTGTCTGCTGCTAATATAGACTGGTTGATAAAGAGATGTAGTAGTAGTATGTATGTATAAAGAAGAAAGAAAAAAAAAACCACGGGTAGGTGGTATACAATTATGGACGGACTGCCGAGTGCCGACACAGAGGTAGCTACAGCCGTGGACTACCGTACTGTACTGTGTCTGCTGCTAATATAGACTGGTTGATAAAGAGATGTAGTAGTAGTATGTATGTATAAAGAAGAAAGAAAAAAAACCACGGGTAGGTGGTATACAATTATGGACGGACTGCCCAGTGCCGACACAGAGGTAGCTACAGCCGTGGACTACCGTACTGTACTGTGTCTGCTGCTAATATAGACTGGTTGATAAAGAGATGTAGTAGTAGTATGTATGTATAAAGAAGAAAGAAAAAAAAACCACGGGTAGGTGGTATACAATTATGGACGGACTGCCCAGTGCCGACACAGAGGTAGCTACAGCCGTGGACTACCATACTGTACTGTGTCTGCTGCTAATATAGACTGGTTGATAAAGAGATGTAGTAGTAGTAGTATGTATGTATAAAGAAGAAAGAAAAAAAAACCACGGGTAGGTGGTATACAATTATGGACGGACTGCCCAGTGCCGACACAGAGGTAGCTACAGCCGTGGACTACCGTACTGTACTGTGTCTGCTGCTAATATAGACTGGTTGATAAAGAGATGTAGTAGTAGTATGTATGTATAAAGAAGAAAGAAAAAAAAACCACGGGTAGGTGGTATACAATTATGGACGGACTGCCCAGTGCCGACACAGAGGTAGCTACTGCCATGGACTACTGTACTGTACTGTGTCTGCTGCTAATATAGACTGGTTGATAAAGAGATGTAGTAGTAGTAGTATGTATGTATAAAGAAGAAAGAAGAAAAAACCACGGGTAGGTGGTATACAATTATGGACGGACTGCCGAGTGCCGACACAGAGGTAGCTACAGCCGTGGACTACCATACTGTACTGTGTCTGCTGCTAATATAGACTGGTTGATAAAGAGATGTAGTAGTAGTATGTATGTATAAAGAAGAAAGAAAAAAAACCACGGGTAGGTGGTATACAATTATGGACGGACTGCCGAGTGCCGACACAGAGGTAGCTACAGCCGTGGACTACCGTACTGTACTGTGTCTGCTGCTAATATAGACTGGTTGATAAAGAGATGTAGTAGTAGTATGTATGTATAAAGAAGAAAGAAAAAAAAACCACGGGTAGGTGGTATACAATTATGGACGGACTGCCGAGTGCCGACACAGAGGTAGCTACAGCCGTGAACTACCGTACTGTGTCTGCTGCGACTGGATGATAAATAATGATATAAAAAATATATATATATCACTACTGCAGCCGGACAGGTATATATTATATAATGACGGACCTGCTGGACACTGTCTGTCAGCAGAATGAGTTTTTTATAGATTAAAAAAAAAACACCACACAAGTGAAGTCACACGACGAGTGTTTAACTTTTTCAGGCAATCACAATATAGTATACTATACTACTAACTATACTGGTGGTCAGTGTGGTCAGGTCACTGGTCAGTCACACTGGCAGTGGCACTCCTGCAGCAAAAGTGTGCACTGTTTAATTTTAATAATAATATGTACTCCTGGCTCCTGCTATAACCTATAACTGGCACTGCAGTGCTCCCCAGTCTCCCCCACAATTATAAGATGTGTGAGCTGAGCACAGTCAGATATATACATAGATGATGCAGCACACTGGGCTGAGCAGTGCACACAGATATGGTATGTGACTGAGTCACTGTGTATCGTTTTTTTCAGGCAGAGAACGGATATATTAATTGCACTGTCTGGTGGTCACTGTGGTCAGTCACTAGTAAACTCTGCACTCTCTACAGTTCTACAGTACTCCTAAACTCCAGTAAATCAGGTCAATCTCTCTCTCTCTCTCTCTTCTAATCTAAATGGAGAGGACGCCAGCCACGTCCTCTCCCTATCAATCTCAATGCACGTGTGAAAATGGCGGCGACGCGCGGCTCCTTATATAGAATCCGAGTCTCGCGAGAATCCGACAGCGTCATGATGACGTTCGGGCGCGCTCGGGTTAACCGAGCAAGGCGGGAAGATCCGAGTCGCTCGGATCCGTGTAAAAAAAGCTGAAGTTCGGGCGGGTTCGGATTTCGAGGAACCGAACCCGCTCATCTCTAGTCTATATTAGCAGCAGACACAGTACGGTAGTCCACGGCTGTAGCTACCTCTGTGTCGGCAGTCGCTGGTCCATCCATAATTGTATACCACCTACCCGTGGTTTTTTTTTTTCTCTTTCTTCTTGATACATACTACTATAGTAGCTTACTGTAGCAGTCTGCGGTGCTGCTGAGCTGACAGTGTCCAGCAGGTCCGTCATCAGTCATTACATAATAAATATATATACCTGTCCGGCTGCAGTACTAGTGATATTATATATATATATATATATTAATTTCATCTCATTATCATCCAGTCTATATTAGCAGCAGACACAGTATGGTAGTCCACGGCTGTAGCTACCTCTGTGTCGGCAGTCGCTGGTCCATCCATAATTGTATACCACCTACCCGTGGTTTTTTTTTTCTCTTTCTTCTTGATACATACTACTATAGTAGCTTACTGTAGCAGTCTGCGGTGCTGCTGAGCTGACAGTGTCCAGCAGGTCCGTCATCAGTCATTACATAATAAATATATATACCTGTCCGGCTGCAGTACTAGTGATATTATATATATATATATATATATATATTAATTTCATCTCATTATCATCCAGTCTATATTAGCAGCAGACACAGTACGGTAGTCCACGGCTGTAGCTACCTCTGTGTCGGCAGTCGCTGGTCCATCCATAATTGTATACCACCTACCCGTGGTTTTTTTTTTTCTCTTTCTTCTTGATACATACTACTATAGTAGCTTACTGTAGCAGTCTGCGGTGCTGCTGAGCTGACAGTGTCCAGCAGGTCCGTCATCAGTCATTACATAATAAATATATATACCTGTCCGGCTGCAGTACTAGTGATATTATATATATATATATATATATATATTAATTTCATCTCATTATCATCCAGTCTGTATTAGCAGCAGACACAGTACGGTAGTCCACGGCTGTAGCTACCTCTGTGTCGGCAGTCGCTGGTCCATCCATAATTGTATACCACCTACCCGTGGTTTTTTTTTTTCTCTTTCTACTTGATACATACTACTATAGTAGCTTACTGTAGCAGTCTGCGGTGCTGCTGAGCTGACAGTGTCCAGCAGGTCCGTCATCAGTCATTACATAATATATATATATACCTGTCCGGCTGCAGTACTAGTGATATTATATATATATATATATATTAATTTCATCTCATTATCATCCAGTCTATATTAGCAGCAGACACAGTACGGTAGTCCACGGCTGTAGCTACCTCTGTGTCGGCAGTCGCTGGTCCATCCATAATTGTATACCACCTACCCGTGGTTTTTTTTTTTCTCTTTCTTCTTGATACATACTACTATAGTAGCTTACTGTAGCAGTCTGCGGTGCTGCTGAGCTGACAGTGTCCAGCAGGTCCGTCATCAGTCATTACATAATAAATATATATACCTGTCCGGCTGCAGTACTAGTGATATTATATATATATATATATATATATTAATTTCATCTCATTATCATCCAGTCTGTATTAGCAGCAGACACAGTACGGTAGTCCACGGCTGTAGCTACCTCTGTGTCGGCAGTCGCTGGTCCATCCATAATTGTATACCACCTACCCGTGGTTTTTTTTTCTCTTTCTTCTTGATACATACTACTATAGTAGCTTACTGTAGCAGTCTGCGGTGCTGCTGAGCTGACAGTGTCCAGCAGGTCCGTCATCAGTCATTACATAATAAATATATATACCTGTCCGGCTGCAGTACTAGTGATATTATATATATATATATATATATTAATTTCATCTCATTATCATCCAGTCTATATTAGCAGCAGACACAGTACGGTAGTCCACGGCTGTAGCTACCTCTGTGTCGGCAGTCGCTGGTCCATCCATAATTGTATACCACCTACCCGTGGTTTTTTTTTTTCTCTTTCTTCTTGATACATACTACTATAGTAGCTTACTGTAGCAGTCTGCGGTGCTGCTGAGCTGACAGTGTCCAGCAGGTCCGTCATCAGTCATTACATAATAAATATATATACCTGTCCGGCTGCAGTACTAGTGATATTATATATATATATATATATATATATATATATATTAATTTCATCTCATTATCATCCAGTCTGTATTAGCAGCAGACACAGTACGGTAGTCCACGGCTGTAGCTACCTCTGTGTCGGCAGTCGCTGGTCCATCCATAATTGTATACCACCTACCCGTGGTTTTTTTTTTTTCTCTTTCTACTTGATACATACTACTATAGTAGCTTACTGTAGCAGTCTGCGGTGCTGCTGAGCTGACAGTGTCCAGCAGGTCCGTCATCAGTCATTACATAATAAATATATATACCTGTCCGGCTGCAGTACTAGTGATATTATATATATATATATATTAATTTCATCTCATTATCATCCAGTCTATATTAGCAGCAGACACAGTACGGTAGTCCACGGCTGTAGCTACCTCTGTGTCGGCAGTCGCTGGTCCATCCATAATTGTATACCACCTACCCGTGGTTTTTTTTTTCTCTTTCTTCTTGATACATACTACTATAGTAGCTTACTGTAGCAGTCTGCGGTGCTGCTGAGCTGACAGTGTCCAGCAGGTCCGTCATCAGTCATTACATAATAAATATATATACCTGTCCGGCTGCAGTACTAGTGATATTATATATATATATATATATATATATTAATTTCATCTCATTATCATCCAGTCTGTATTAGCAGCAGACACAGTACGGTAGTCCACGGCTGTAGCTACCTCTGTGTCGGCAGTCGCTGATCCATCCATAATTGTATACCACCTACCCGTGGTTTTTTTTTTTTCTCTTTCTACTTGATACATACTACTTTAGTAGCTTACTGTAGCAGTCTGCGGTGCTGCTGAGCTGACAGTGTCCAGCAGGTCCATCATCAGTCATTACATAATAAATATATATACCTGTCCGGCTGCAGTACTAGTGATATTATATATATATATATATATATTAATTTCATCTCATTATCATCCAGTCTATATTAGCAGCAGACACAGTACGGTAGTCCACGGCTGTAGCTACCTCTGTGTCGGCAGTCGCTGGTCCATCCATAATTGTATACCACCTACCCGTGGTTTTTTTTTTCTCTTTCTTCTTGATACATACTACTATAGTAGCTTACTGTAGCAGTCTGCGGTGCTGCTGAGCTGACAGTGTCCAGCAGGTCCGTCATCAGTCATTACATAATAAATATATATACCTGTCCGGCTGCAGTACTAGTGATATTATATATATATATATATTAATTTCATCTCATTATCATCCAGTCTATATTAGCAGCAGACACAGTACGGTAGTCCACGGCTGTAGCTACCTCTGTGTCGGCAGTCGCTGGTCCATCCATAAGTATACTAGTATCCATCCATCTCCATTGTTTACCTGAGGTGCCTTTTAGTTGTGCCTATTAAAATATGGAGAACAAAAATGTTGAGGTTCCAAAATTAGGGAAAGATAAAGATCCACTTCCACCTCGTGCTGAAGCTGCTGCCACTAGTCATGGCCGAGACGATGAAATGCCAGCAACGTCGTCTGCCAAGGCCGATGCCCAATGTCATAGTACAGAGCATGTAAAATCCAAAACACCAAATATCAGTAAAAAAAGGACTCCAAAATCTAAAATAAAATTGTCGGAGGAGAAGCGTAAACTTGCCAATATGCCATTTACCACACGGAGTGGCAAGGAACGGCTGAGGCCCTGGCCTATGTTCATGGCTAGTGGTTCAGCTTCACATGAGGATGGAAGCACTCAGCCTCTCGCTAGAAAAATGAAAAGACTCAAGCTGGCAAAAGCACCGCAAAGAACTGTGCGTTCTTCCAAATCCCAAATCCACAAGGAGAGTCCAATTGTGTCGGTTGCGATGCCTGACCTTCCCAACACTGGACGTGAAGAGCATGCGCCTTCCACCATTTGCACGCCCCCTGCAAGTGCTGGAAGGAGCACCCGCAGTCCAGTTCCTGATAGTCAGATTGAAGATGTCAGTGTTGAAGTACACCAGGATGAGGAGGATATGGGTGTTGCTGGCGCTAGGGAGAAAATTGACAAGGAGGATTCTGATGGTGAGGTGGTTTGTTTAAGTCAGGCACCCGGGGAGACACCTGTTGTCCGTGGGAGGAATAGGGCCGTTGACATGCCTGGTGAAAATACCAAAAAAATCAGCTCTTCGGTGTGGAAGTATTTCACCAGAAATGCGGACAACATTTGTCAAGCCGTGTGTTGCCTTTGTCAAGCTGTAATAAGTAGGGGTAAGGACGTTAACCACCTCGGAACATCCTCCCTTATACGTCACCTGCAGCGCATTCATAATAAGTCAGTGACAAGTTCAAAAACTTTGGGCGACAGCGGAAGCAGTCCACTGACCAGTAAATCCCTTCCTCTTGTAACCAAGCTCACGCAAACCACCCCACCAACTCCCTCAGTGTCAATTTCCTCCTTCCCCAGGAATGCCAATAGTCCTGCAGGCCATGTCACTGGCAATTCTGACGAGTCCTCTCCTGCCTGGGATTCCTCTGATGCATCCTTGCGTGTAACGCCTACTGCTGCTGGCGCTGCTGTTGTTGCTGCTGGGAGTCGATGGTCATCCCAGAGGGGAAGTCGTAAGCCCACTTTTACTACTTCCACCAAGCAATTGACTGTCCAACAGTCCTTTGCGAGGAAGATGAAATATCACAGCAGTCATCCTGCTGCAAAGCGGATAACTGAGGCCTTGGCATCCTGGGTGGTGAGAAACGTGGTTCCGGTATCCATCATTACTGCAGAGCCAACTAGAGACTTGTTGGAGGTACTGTGTCCCTGGTACCAAATACCATCTAGGTTCCATTTCTCTAGGCAGGCGATACCGAAAATGTACACAGACCTCAGAAAAAGAGTCACCAGTGTCCTAAAAAATGCAGCTGTACCCAATGTCCACTTAACCACGGACATGTGGACAAGTGGAGCAGGGCAGGGTCAGGACTATATGACTGTGACCGCCCACTGGGTAGATGTATGGACTCCCGCCGCAAGAACAGCAGCGGCGGCACCAGTAGCAGCATCTCGCAAATGCCAACTCTTTCCTAGGCAGGCTACGCTTTGTATCACCGGTTTCCAGAATACGCACACAGCTGAAAACCTCTTACGGCAACTGAGGAAGATCATCGCGGAATGGCTTACCCCATTTGGACTCTCCTTTGGATTTGTGGCATCGGACAACGCCAGCAATATTGTGTGTGCATTAAATATGGGCAAATTCCAGCACGTCCCATGTTTTGCACATACCTTGAATTTGGTGGTGCAGAATTTTTTAAAAAACGACAGGGGCGTGCAAGAGATGCTGTCGGTGGCCAGAAGAATTGCGGGACACTTTCAGCGTACAGGCACCACGTACAGAAGACTGGAGCACCACCAAAAACGCCTGAACCTGCCCTGCCATCATCTGAAGCAAGAAGTGGTAACGAGGTGGAATTCAACCCTCTATATGCTTCAGAGGTTGGAGGAGCAGCAAAAGGCCATTCAAGCCTATACAATTGAGCACGATATAGGAGGTGGAATGTACCTGTCTCAAGCGCAGTGGAGAATGATTTCAACGTTGTGCAAGGTTCTGCAACCTTTTGAACTTGCCACACGTGAAGTCAGTTCAGACACTGCCAGCCTGAGTCAGGTCATTCCCCTCATCAGGCTTTTGCAGAAGAAGCTGGAGGCATTGAAGGAGGAGCTAAAAGGGAGCGATTCCGCTAGGCATGTGGGACTTGTGGATGGAGCCCTTAATTCGCTTAACAAGGATTCACGGGTGGTCAATCTGTTGAAATCAGAGCACTACATTTTGGCCACCGTGCTCGATCCTAGATTTAAAACCTACCTTGGATCTCTCTTTCCGGCAGACACAAGTCTGCTGGGGTTCAAAGACCTGCTGGTGACAAAATTGTCAAGTCAAGCGGAACGCGACCTGTCAACATCTCCTCCTTCACATTCTCCCGCAACTGGGGGTGCGAGGAAAAGGCTCAGAATTCCGAGCCCACCCGCTGGCGGTGATGCAGGGCAGTCTGGAGCGACTGCTGATGCTGACTTCTGGTCCGGACTGAAGGACCTGACAACGATTACGGACATGTCGTCTACTGTCACTGCATATGATTCTCTCCCCATTGAAAGAATGGTGGAGGATTATATGAGTGACCGCATCCAAGTAGGCACGTCAGACAGTCCGTACTTATACTGGCAGGAAAAAGAGGCAATTTGGAGGCCCTTGCACAAACTGGCTTTATTCTACCTAAGTTGCCCTCCCACAAGTGTGTACTCCGAAAGAGTGTTTAGTGCCGCCGCTCACCTTGTCAGCAATCGGCGTACGAGGTTACTTCCAGAAAATGTGGAGAAGATGATGTTCATTAAAATGAATTATAATCAATTCCTCCGTGGAGACATTGACCAGCAGCAATTGCCTCCACAAAGTACACAGGGAGCTGAGATGGTGGATTCCAGTGGGGACGAATTGATAATCTGTGAGGAGCGGGATGTACACGGTGATATATCGGAGGATGATGATGAGGTGGACATCTTGCCTCTGTAGAGCCAGTTTGTGCAAGGAGAGATTAATTGCTTCTTTTTCGGTGGGGGTCCAAACCAACCCGTCATTTCAGTCACAGTCGTGTGGCAGACCCTGTCACTGAAATGATGGGTTGGTTAAAGTGTGCATGTCCTGTTTATACAACATAAGGGTGGGTGGGAGGGCCCAAGGACAATTCCATCTTGCACCTCTTTTTTCTTTCATTTTTATTTGCGTCATGTGCTGTTTGGGGAGTGTTTTTTGGAAGGGCCATCCTGCGTGACACTGCAGTGCCACTCCTAGATGGGCCAGGTGTTTGTGTCGGCCACTAGGGTCGCTTATCTTACTCACACAGCTACCTCATTGCGCCTCTTTTTATCTTCTTTGCGTCATGTGCTGTTTGGGGAGTGTTTTTTGGAAGGGCCATCCTGCGTGACACTGCAGTGCCACTCCTAGATGGGCCAGGTGTTTGTGTCGGCCACTAGGGTCGCTTAGCTTACTCACACAGCTACCTCATTGCGCCTCTTTTTTTCTTCTTTGCGTCATGTGCTGTTTGGGGAGTGTTTTTTGGAAGGGCCATCCTGCGTGACACTGCAGTGCCACTCCTAGATGGGCCAGGTGTTTGTGTCGGCCACTAGGGTCGCTTATCTTACTCACACAGCTACCTCATTGCGCCTCTTTTTTTCTTCTTTGCGTCATGTGCTGTCTGGGGAGTGTTTTTTGGAAGGGCCATCCTGCGTGACACTGCAGTGCCACTCCTAGATGGGCCAGGTGTTTGTGTCGGCCACTAGGGTCGCTTATCTTACTCACACAGCTACCTCATTGCGCCTCTTTTTTTCTTCTTTGCGTCATGTGCTGTTTGGGGAGTGTTTTTTGGAAGGGCCATCCTGCGTGACACTGCAGTGCCACTCCTAGATGGGCCAGGTGTTTGTGTCGGCCACTAGGGTCGCTTATCTTACTCACACAGCTACCTCATTGCGCCTCTTTTTTTCTTCTTTGTGTCATGTGCTGTTTGGGGAGTGTTTTTTGGAAGGGCCATCCTGCGTGACACTGCAGTGCCACTCCTAGATGGGCCAGGTGTTTGTGTCGGCCACTAGGGTCGCTTAGCTTACTCACACAGCTACCTCATTGCGCCTCTTTTTTTCTTCTTTGCGTCATGTGCTGTTTGGGGAGTGTTTTTTGGAAGGGCCATCCTGCGTGACACTGCAGTGCCACTCCTAGATGGGCCAGGTGTTTGTGTCGGCCACTAGGGTCGCTTATCTTACTCACACAGCTACCTCATTGCGCCTCTTTTTTTCTTCTTTGCGTCATGTGCTGTTTGGGGAGTGTTTTTTGGAAGGGCCATCCTGCGTGACACTGCAGTGCCACTCCTAGATGGGCCAGGTGTTTGTGTCGGCCACTAGGGTCGCTTATCTTACTCACACAGCTACCTCATTGCGCCTCTTTTTTTCTTCTTTGCGTCATGTGCTGTTTGGGGAGTGTTTTTTGGAAGGGCCATCCTGCGTGACACTGCAGTGCCACTCCTAGATGGGCCAGGTGTTTGTGTCGGCCACTAGGGTCGCTTAGCTTACTCACACAGCTACCTCATTGCGCCTCTTTTTTTCTTCTTTGCGTCATGTGCTGTTTGGGGAGTGTTTTTTGGAAGGGCCATCCTGCGTGACACTGCAGTGCCACTCCTAGATGGGCCAGGTGTTTGTGTCGGCCACTAGGGTCGCTTAGCTTACTCACACAGCTACCTCATTGCGCTTCTTTTTTTCTTCTTTGCGTCATGTGCTGTTTGGGGAGTGTTTTTTGGAAGGGCCATCCTGCGTGACACTGCAGTGCCACTCCTAGATGGGCCAGGTGTTTGTGTCGGCCACTAGGGTCGCTTAGCTTACTCACACAGCTACCTCATTGCGCCTCTTTTTTTCTTCTTTGCGTCATGTGCTGTTTGGGGAGTGTTTTTTGGAAGGGCCATCCTGCGTGACACTGCAGTGCCACTCCTAGATGGGCCAGGTGTTTGTGTCGGCCACTAGGGTCGCTTAGCTTACTCACACAGCTACCTCATTGCGCCTCTTTTTTTCTTCTTTGCGTCATGTGCTGTTTGGGGAGTGTTTTTTGGAAGGGCCATCCTGCGTGACACTGCAGTGCCACTCCTAGATGGGCCAGGTGTTTGTGTCGGCCACTAGGGTCGCTTAGCTTAGTCATCCAGCGACCTCGGTGCAAATTTTAGGACTAAAAATAATATTGTGAGGTGTGAGGTATTCAGAATAGACTGAAAATGAGTGGAAATTATGGTTTTTGAGGTTAATAATACTTTGGGATCTAAATGACCCCCAAATTCTATGAATAACACCCGAATCCAAAACACACCCGAATCCGACAAAAAAAATTCGGTGAGGTTTAGCCAAAACGCGGTCGAACCCAAAACACGGCCGCGGAACGGAACCCAAAACCAAAACACAAAACCCGAAAAATTTCAAGTGCACATCTCTATTATTTACGAGGGGACTGGTGATAATGTGGAATCACTATGGGTTGAGATCACTGGTGGGGGCACTGAAATAAAGAAACTAGTCATTGGCACGTACTACAAGCAACCAGATATTAGCATACGTGACGAGGAACTGCTCTCACTGCAAATTGAAAAAGCTGCGGTAATGGGGGACATCCTAGTGTTAGGGTATTTTTAACTATCCAGGTATAAACTGGAGTAACGATTCATGTGTAAAAATTAGGAGCAGCAGGATTCTAAACACATTAAAGGATCAATACTTGTCTCAATTAGTCGAGGACCCAACCAGAGGTTATAATGTTCTGGACCAAGTTATTACCAATAATGTGGACATTATATCAAACATTACAGTTGGGGAGACCTTGGGAAACAGTGATCACTATATGATCACATGCAGCATCAGTTTCAAGAAACATAGCTATAAGGAATCAACAAAAACATTCAACTTTAGAAAAGCTAACTTCAATATGCTAAACGACATTGACTGAGAAGTTTTGTTTCATAGTAAAGACACATCGGAAATGTGGGATGCTTTAAAAGGGTTGCTTGATAGCAATATATTTACAAATTCATACCATTGGGCAGTAAATGCACGAGTAATAGACTCAAATCAATGTGGCTTAATAAGGATGTCAAAGAAGCAATGGCTAAAAAGAGGTGTTCTTTTAAAGCATTTAAAACTAATGGAGGGGAGGAGTCATTCCAGTATTACAAAGAATGCAATAAAAGATGCAAAAAAGTAATAAGGGCAGCTACAATTGTAAACGAAAAACAAATTGCTATAGAGAATAAAGCCAATCCCAAAGAGTTTTATAAATACATAAACATTAAAGGGTTAAAAAAATAGAACATAGGCCCATTAAAAGATGAACTGTGAGCCTTGGAAACGATGTCAAAATAAAAGCGGATATACTGAACAGCTTTTTTTCACCAGGGAGGATCAGACAGTGTTAGTAGTGCATAACGACAGTGAAGGTAATGATTCTTGGCTAGATGCTTGTTTAAGTGAGGAAATAGTCCTGGAGAGACTAAGCAACATAAAGATTAATAAATCACCGGGACCAAATGATTTTCATACGAGGGTTATTATGGAGCTTAAGGCACAGCTTGCAAGACCCTTATACTTGATTTTCTATAGTTCCATTAAATCGGGTATGGTACCGATGGATTGGCGTATAGCTGAGGTAGTGCCATTATTTAAAAAGGGTTCTAAAAAATCATCCTGGGTACTATAGACCAGTTAGTTTAACCTCTATAGTGGGTAAAATATTGGAAGGAATTTTGAGGGATAGCATAGAGGATTATCTGCGGAATACTAAGTTTATGAGCAGGAGTTAGCATGGGTTTGTGAGCGACAGATCATGTCAAACTAACTTAATTAGCTTCTACGACGAAGTGAGCGATAATCTTAACCAGGGAAAAGCAGTGGATGTGGTCTATTTAGATTTTGCAAAAGCCTTCAATACAGTGCCTCACAAGAGACTGATCATCAAATTAAGGGAACTTGGCCTAGGATACACTATTTGTACATGGATAGGTAATTGGCTGGATAACAGGGTACAACGAGTAGTGGTCAATGAGATGTTCTCCAGCTGGGCACTAGTAGTCAGCGGTATACCACAAGGGTCCATATTTGGTCCGCTACTGTTCAATATATGTATTAATGACCTAGGAATAGGCCTGGGAAGCATAGTATCAATCTTTGCAGATGATACTAAACTGTGTAAGGTAATTAATTCAGAAATAGATGTGGAGTCTCTACAGAATGACTTATTTAAACTTGAATTCTGGGTGTCTAAATGGGGTATGAGGTTCAATATTGAAAAATGCAAAGCAATGCATTTTGGGATTAAAAACAAACTTGCATCCTATTCACTTAATGGGGAAAATATAGTGGTATCAGTAGTGGAAAAAGATTTGGGGGTCCTCATAGATAATACACTCAATAGCAGTACACAGTGTTAAAATGCAGTGAAGAAGACAAGTAAAGTCCTTGCTTGCATAAAATGGGGTATTGAGACCAGGGACGAGGATGTAATCATGGCGCTGTACAAATCATTGGAACGTCCGCACCTGGAATATTGTGTTAAGTTTTTGGCACCATATTATAAAAAAGATATTGGAGAACTCGAAAGAGTTCAAAGGCGTGCTACTAAACTGATTAAAGGGTTAGAGACACTGGAGTATGAGGAAAGGCTAACTATGTTAAATATGTATACTCTAGAAAAGAGGCGTCTAAGACGAGATATTATTAATATCTTCAAATATGTAAAGGGTCATTACAAGGAGTTAGCAGGGGATTTGTTTATTAATAGAACTCTGTATAGGACACATGGACACTGAGGTTAGAGGAGAGAAAATTCCATACAAAACGTAGGAAGGGGTTCTTCAGGGCAATAAAGATTTGGAACTCCCTGCCGGAGAAGGTAATAATGGCGGACTCTGTAAATGCATTCAAAATCAGATTGGACAGCTTTCTAGCTGAAAACAGTATAACCTGGGCAGAGTCAAGGTCTGCAGAAGCATGACCGGAACACCAACTGTCAGTGCAGTGCTATATGCTGGAAGTCCAACTGCACTAAGTGAGTGTAATAATTCCACTCATACTGTATAGTCATTTTGGACAGATTGGTATTGGGTGATCGGTGGTTGGGAGACTGGCGGTCACCATACCGACGCCGGGATTCCGTCTGTCAGATGGCCAGCAGGGGGGATTTCGGCCAGCACAACAAAGACCCTTGCGGGCTCGTTGCGCTTGCCACAGGTTCTATCCCACTCTATGGGAATAGTCCCTGTTGCTCGGCATGCCAACTGGCGGGCTAGTCAGTGTTCATGATGCCAGCGCTGGTATTGTAACCGCATCCTTTTTGGACTTGAGGAGCCTGCACACTGCAAGCATCTGGTTGTTCATTTATTGTTCCTCTCCCTGATGTTAGATCGAGACCATACATACCTCAATCCTTTTCTAGGTCACTAAGCTATACAACAGTGAAAATGTGATATAAATTCATACAGTAGTTTTTGTGTGATGCCAGAACGTACAGACACAGTCTAAATTTCACCTTTTTTTTGTCTCCATGGTCCATAAACAGTCCCTAGAAGTATAATTCTCAATAAAAAAATGTCTATGTACAGACACAACCCTTACAGTTTTATTATATGTATATATTTTTATTGTAGGGTGTCCCTATTTATCTTTGGCTATGTAAGGATTTGCGTGAACCCAATTTCCACTGTTGTTATGTTGTTTATTACTGTTCCAGTGTTTCAATGATAACCTCATTTAAGGACAAAACGATGAAAACTAGTGTGCCCTGAGCAGTCTCCAGGTGTGCCGCCATAGAAGCACATCCAGGCCCGTCAGTGTTTTGCCGTTACTGAGGCCCTGGAACGATCAATACTGGTGGGTTTAGTGGTTGCAGAGCCAGTTCTTATTTAGGACCCGGGCACTGTTGGGCTCTTTTGGCTTTCTCAGATGTGGCTCAGGCGTAACGCCTATGGAGAAGCTGTAACATGACATCATAGGACATGCAACTGCACCATGCATCACCATTATATTTGAATGTGCCTTGACAATACTTAAATCTTGTTCAGTGTGCCGCGAGATGTAAAGGGTTGAAAATCTCTTTGCTACAGTGTCGTCACCATGTTGTTATAAAAACAACAAAAGACGAGCATTGGTAAAGGGGCTGCTGGAGGGGCCTGGCAGAAGCCCCAGTTTGCTACCCCTCCCCAGTATGCCTGTGCTGTAGCCAGTGGCAGTGGCGCCGTCTTCATGGTGATTTCTTTGGGAAGATGGCACTGCACATAGAAAGCAAAGACTCTGGCACTGCTCCTGATTGGCTTCTGGTCCGTGAACACGGACCGGCACCTGATTTAAGATACCCGTGCCATCGCTGGAGATTGGACTGGGGAGCAAGAGAGGTGTGCGCTGTGCTCTCCTGCCCTCGATGCAAGCAAGGTGGTTGGGCCGCAAAAGGACCCCTGCCCGCGGGCCACAAAGGGATGCGGTAGGAGCTGCGAGTTTGACACCCCTGCCCTAGAGTTTCAGAATTTCTGTCATGGCACCCCAAGACCATAGTTTCTTAGTGAGAAATTTAGAAAAAAATATAAAATGAAGTAAATAGTGTTTATAATATGTTAACCTTAGGTTCAGTTATGTGGTGAAGGACTGGTTTTGCCGATTAAATTCAGTATAAGCAATTTGAATTGTTCATGGACCACCAAACTACAGCACCACTGCAAGGCCTCCCCTATCCCCCCCTTCCCACCTTTCCCAAGGAACCCCAGGGTCTCACGGCCCCCTGTATGGAAACTACTGCCATAAAATAAACTTATTTTTATAACTACATGTAATACACCTTAGATCTCAGTTCCTTTAAGGTTTTATATCCTTGTATACAGTAAACTACACATATTTGAAAATCCTACACCAGGCACAAGTAATAATTCAGATGCGTTGTTGACCGGCGGCCGGGATCCTGGTGGTCAGCATACCGATGACGGTATCCTGACTGCCAGAATGCCAGGAGAGGGGCAAGCAAAATGAAGCCCCTTGCTGTGGGCTTCACGCTGCGAGCTTGGTGGCTTGCTGCGCTCGCCACAGGTTCTATTCCCACTCTATGGGTGTCATGGACACCAACTAGTGGAAATAGTCCTTGGCCCCACTGACTGCATTCGGTGGCCGGGATCCCGGTGGTGGTAAGCTGACCGCCGGGATGATGACTACATCCCATTTAGATGACTATGTGGGAGTTTTAGCATTATTATCCTATTTGTATATAAAACGTGTTGAAAGGGGAGAGCACTACTGCACAGATTCCATACTGTTCCTTCAGGAAGGCTTCACTCCCTGTACCAAGATGGCTGCTGACTTCCAGTGATCCTGCCAAATAACACCCCTCTCATCTCAGCCTCCGCTCAGTGAGAACCAGTGTGTAACAGTGATTAAGTGGGGTTCATAGAAATATTTTATGCAATTCACAGTATGAGCTTACCATCTTCAGAGTGTTGGAGAATTATTATACATTTTTATTTTTTGGTCAGAGAATTTTTTTTTATTATTTTATAATGTAACTGGACCCTGTATTGCTATTTTCCCCTCAGCTCACTTTAAAATAGATATAAAGGAGAAAGATATCTAAAAGCAATTATAGAGTAAGACCATTTTCCTTACTGCGTAAGCTGCAAACTAGGTGTCCTGTTAGTTGCTTTTCATTTTACCTTTGTATGCCTTACTGCCATGTTTTACTTATAGCACAGTGTAATCTATGTAGTGGACCCAAAATGGCTGCCTCACATGGTACTCTCTTGTGAAGAATAAACAATGCATGGTTTTAAACTGTCTAATATATTTGTCTCCCTAAGTATGTGTCATTTCTTCACCTTTTGAGAGAATTTATTTATTAAGACAACTTCAAGCAAAATATATTTAAAAAATAAATGTTTTTTTTTATTTTAAGCAAAATGTAGCCTATTTTTTTTCTACTACTACTACTTCTTCTTCTTCTTCTTGTTCTTCTTCTTCTTCTTCTCCTTCTTTTTTGTCTTCCTCTTCTTCTTTAAAAACACCACACCGTCTTTAAGAAAAAAGTTTATTAGTCAGGGTCTTCACCTGGGGGCGGCAGCCTTTAAGTTCTTTAGCATGGCTGTCGCCTTCCCAGGGCTTCTAGCTTCTTCACCAGGTGGGCGGCGGCTGTTAAGCTCTTTTGCATAGCACTTGGAGAACCACAATTGCCAGCATGTCTGGACATAAAGGGCCCCCTGGCACCTGTAAAGAAAATATTAAAATAAAAACACCACACCGTCTTTAATTTTTTTTTTATTAGTCAGGGTCTTCACCTGGGGGGCCGCCGCCTCCCCAGGGCTTCCGTCATCTTTCTCCGGCGTCTTCACCTGGGAGGCAGCGGCCTTTAAACTCTTTTGCATGGCTGCCGCCTTCCCGGGGCTTCCAGCGTCTTCACCTGGTGGATGGTGGCTGTTAAGCTTTTTTGCATAGCACTTGGAGAACCACAAGTGCCAGCATGTCCGGACATAAAGGGCCCACTGGCACCTGTAGTCCACCTGTAAAAAATATATTAAAATAAAAACACCACTCCGTCTTTAAAAAAAAGTTTATTAGTCAGGGTCTTCACCTGGGGGCGGCGGCCTTTAAGCTTTTTTGCATGGCTGCCGCCTCTCCAGAGCTTCCGACGCCTTCACCTGGGGAGCCGCCGCCTCCCCAGGGCTTCCAGCGTCTTCACCGGGGAGGCAGCGGCCTTTAAGCTCTTTTGCATGGCTGCCGCCTTCCCAGGGCTTCCAGCGTCTTCACCTGGTGGGCGGCAGCTGTTAAGCTCTTTTGCATAGCACTTGGAGAACCACAAGTGCCAGCATGTCCGGACATAAAGGGCCCGCTGGCACCTGTAGTCCACCTGTTAAGAAAATATTAAAATAAAAACACCACACCATCTTTAAAAAAAGTTTATTATTCAGGGTCTTCACCTGGGGGCGGCGGCCTTTAAGCTCGTTTGCATGGTTACAGCCCATCCAGGACTTCCAGCGTCTTCTTTCTTCAGGAGCTCTTCCGCCGTCGGACTGATGCCGATGCCTCGTGCTGACTTATATAAGTCAGTCGGAGGGGCCGGGGTGATGACGCAGCGAGCCGTGATTGGCTCGTGGTTGCCATCTTGAATTTAAAAAATTACGCTGAGGTGCCATTTTTGAAATTGGTACTGCTCCGCTGCCAAACTCTGCAGAATGGCAGTGCCACTAATACTCTCACTGCCACCAATGCCCACACCTCCGCGCACCCATATAGTGATGGCAGCGGATCCAGTGACGGATCCTCTGGCCAATCACTGTGGCCTCACTGACAGGGGTGTGCTTTCATGGGTTGAAAGCACGTCCCTTTATGAAAGCAGCACCTCTAATGGTGCCGCTTTCCCATGCATTTCCAATGGACTTTTAATACCCATGGCTAGGCCCCGCCCACCCCCGCCCCCCGCTCCCACACCCTTCCCCATTCACACTGGGAGGCACCACGATCGGTGCCTCCCAAACACATTTAAACAGGGATAATGATTACATTAATATAAAGGAGATACTTATGACACAGAATACAGTATGTGTCATAAGTATCTACTTTATATTATTTTAATCATTAATGACAGGGGAGGCACTGCCTCCCCTGCCTTCCCTGACTGCACGTCCCTGGTTTGCCCAGACCACCCGCCCTCCAACTAACCTTGCCTAACCCAGTCTTCCCATCTGTCACCTCAAATCTGATATCTTGACCTATTTACCCGGCAGGAGAAAAACGCACCTATACGTCAATGGTTAGAGAGTGAAAAAAGAGAGCAAGAAATGAGTGGGGCATGGAGAGCCCACCGGGGGAATGCAGAGGTAAAGGCCCATGCTTAGGGGTGTGGCCTGCTGCCACAGAGGCTTGGCTAACATGGTATAGGGCCCATGATAAATATATATAGTAAATACTGCTAGTACATGCATGATAATGTACCAGATTAATAACTGCAATGCACTGTAGATAATATGTATAATGTACAATTCAAGTGCACAGACGGGACCTGATCCATAGACGAGGAGGTGGGCCCCCAGACAGTAGGGCCCACCGGTGGTTTCCCCTGTACCCCTATGGGTTATGACTGTCCCCCTCCCCCCCACACTCCCTGAGTGGGAATGAGGGGGGAGGGGGACAGTCATAACCACCATAGCATTCATTTCTGACGCTAACAGGAATTACAACTGTACAAATGTAGCTATTCTCATTGTGGCTACATCTTAAGGCGATTGCGCCTTGTTAGTCACGACCGCACCGCGTACATCTGGACATCTAAGACATGTGTGTGCCCCATTCACATGGATGGGGGCGGCAAATGACGCAACTCGACATAGCTAGGCACAGGTGCGCATAGCTGCGTCGAGGGTGCACGTTTCCCTCAGATGTAGCCATGATCAGCATGGCTACATCTGTATATAGTATTGGATAAAAACAAAGGTAATGATTAAAGCACAATTTAATTCTCTTACATCTCTACATATTAATAAAAATGGATCAGCGTGCAACACTGGCACACTGGGATTTAGGCAGGCAGAGAGAGAAAGAAGCACCCTTCATATATCTCCAATGGCCCATTTGCAGCCGCTTGTGGATGTTAAGTAATGGCACTGTCCCAGTAGGTGTGAGATTTTGTTTTTATCCAATACTATGCTATCCCCAAGGTCGTAAGTCATATATTATAATAGTCATGCTAAACGTCTGCCGACGATTCAAAATAAGCTGCTCTTATCTTTGTCCAGTCACTAACCTTCTACCAGTGTGCTATGCCGTGCCAGGCCTCTGAAAGCATATGCAAGAGACAGCAACAGTATAGCCCTGACATAGGCAGTTTCCATTATGACATCACAGCATGACCTCACACACCCCACCAGACCGGCTAAGACTGGTTATTTCTGGTTTGAGGCTTTTGTCTTTTACATGACTGACCTAAGGGAAATGTGACTTAAAATTATTACATGAGAAAAATTTTATTACTGCCATTTGTCGGCAGTTTTGCTCACTTAGGTGGTCATTCTGAGTTGTTCGCTCGTTGCCGATTTTTGTTATTTTGCGATTTTCCGCTTACTGCGCATGCGCAATGCCCGCAGTGCGACTGCGCCAAGTAAATTTGCTATGCAGTTAGGTATTTTACTCACGGCATTACGAGGTTTTTTCTTCGTTCTGGTGATCGTAATGTGATTGACAGGAAGTGGGTGTTTCTGGGTGGAAACTGGCCGTTTTGTGGGTGTGTTGGAAAAAACGCTACCGTTTCTGGGAAAAACGCGGGAGTGGCTGGAGAAACGGGGGAGTGTCTGGGCGAACGCTGGGTGTGTTTGTGACGTCAAACCAGGAACGAAACTGACTGAACTGATCGCAATGGCTGAGTAAGTCTGGAGCTACTCAGAAACTGCTAAGAAAGGTCTATTCGCAATATTGCGAATCCGTCTGTCGCAATTTTGAGAAGCTAAGATTCACACCCAGTAGGCGGCGACTTAGCGTGTGCAAAGCTGCTAAAAGCAGCTTGCGAGCGAACAACTCGGAATGAGGGCCTTAGTGGCATCTAATCTTGTGATGTATATTTTATATTTTACAAATAGAGCCTGATTAAGGTTGGATCGCAATCGCAATAAGCGATCCAACGGTAAAAATTGCTAAGAGGATGCGGGATCCTGCGCAGGGCCCATCCTGCGCATGCGCCTGCATTTTCTACGGCGCCCCACAGAAAATGCGATTGCTTCTGCCTGTCTATGAGGCAGAGATGGTCACGGGGGGGGGGGCAACGCTCCATTTCAAAGACGTAGATGGAGTATTGCGGGGACGAGACTTCAAAATAGGGGCGGCAACGGAGAAACAGGGTGCGTAGTCGGTGCAGCTGCATGACATCACACGCAGCCGATGCTATCACAAAAATGGCTGTGGGTCTCATGCGGGCGCCTAACATGTGGGGCATACTAGCCCTGTGCTGGGCGTCCCCCCGCATGTCAGAGAATCTGATCATAAATGTGCTAAATTTAGCACATCTAGGATCAGGTCTGAATCACCCCCATGGAGCAAAAAAAAAAAGGCCCAAATTATGTGATTTTAGTTTTGTTTGTCAATTTTTGAAAACAAAAAAACAAAACCAGTCACGGCAGTTTGGCAAAAACCAAATACAAAGCCGGATGACGAATCAGGGCCAATTGCAAATCCAGCAAAAATGGTCATGTGCACATCTCTAGTAATATTCTAATACCACATTGAGTTTGCTAGCATTGTATGCCTAGGGATGTGCTGATATGAGACATTCCCTTTAACTCCTGTTTTATTGAGTTTAATAAATTATTCCTGTAGTTTAGCTGGTCATTCAAAACTTGGGATCAGTGCTACCATATGGTCCCTACTGGTCTGCACATGTGCACTGATGTTGCTTGCTAACTGGTAGCTGCATTAGAAGTTGTTGCATTCCACAGGAGGAGCTAGCTGCTTATATCCAGTTTTGCGTTCCACATGGCACAGTTCGGGAGCACCAGTGCCACATTTTACACATGGTACCCTGAGGTTACCGGCAGAGAGGTGCATCTCTGCCTGACCGATTACGTGACTTAAGTGTTGAACAGTGTATTGTTGCTATAGGATGTGATACCACTACCAGGCAGGCCATGTGGTCCAAATTAAACTACTGTACATGTAGTTTGCTGTCTTTTTGTACATTATTCTGTTGGTATAAACATACTTGCCTACTCTCCCTCATTCTGCAGGAGACTCCCTGAAATAGAAGAAATCTCCCAAACTCCCTGAATAGTCCAGCAATCTCACTGATTGCACCTTAACCCCTGACGGGGGGGAAGGTAGAGAATAGAATAACAGTTGGTAAGAGTAATTCTAGAAAGGCACTTGTAAATAATGGTAAGTTACCATTAAAGCAAAAGGGCAAAGGAAATGATAAAGCTAAATATTTATCTTATTTAAAACCCTTTAAGAGGTCTAAGAACACTGTACGCTATTGACGTATGGAGTACCGTAAGGGTACGCACGTTGCGTAACAATCGCTTAGCCGTGGTCGAGACGCTCAAGCGTCACGTTCGCTCACGGCCAAGAGATCACAGGCAGGCACGCTATTGGCTGCCGACTAACGTAATGGTTCGCTATAGCGTAGCGGACGCTCGGGACCACGAGGAGATCACCAGCGGCGCAGACGCTCACAATGTTAAACCTTTATATCTAAACCATAAACAATGTAATATGTAGTAAAACCTTAGTGTAGAGATAGGGTGTAGATGCAACACAGTGTAACCTTATTAACTTAAAAGCTGTTCGAGCGTCACCGACGCTCTGAGAATACTTAACACTATAAGAAATACACAACTACCGGGCTTAAGGTCTAACGCCTTATATGAATGTTATACTTGCAAAAAGAATAATACAGTACAAGTCATACACTACAATATAACATAGACTAACTAACCAGATAACTACACGGGAAATACAATACAATACTATTACGTTTAAGGGAATACGAGAGAGAAAGAGGAGGAGAGAGAGAGAGAGTGAGAGAGAGAGAGATAGAGAGATATGGCTCAGAATAACAAGAAAAACTATATGATTGCGGAGAAAAACTTACGCACAAGGGGAACGATCGCATGCGCCTCGATATCCAGCTCCCGATTATCAGCAATGAGAACCGTTGAAGAGAGTGAGTTGGATATGATCGGCTTGTCTATTTATGCCCCACACACAATACAGTTCAATGGTCCCTACAATCTCATTGTTCATTGGACACAGGAATTCGTCTTTGCATTATAACAAAAGGTCATAGGTTGATTCATACAGGTGGGCTGTGACAATTTCCAACTGCTCAGGTGGGTGCGAAACTAGGTTTCCCGCCGCATGGATAAGTAAGTGCAAATAATAGTAAATGGACATAAACTTCTTATGTCCATAACTATTCGCACGAGCGATTAATTCGCTTCAAACCAACACCGGAATATTGCTAATTAAATACTCTTCCGATGGATACTAAACACCATTGTATAATCCTTGTCTGACCCCTTGTATCAGACAAAGAGGGATCTCTCTGTCCATGAACATGCTACATTAACTAAACTTTCAGAATCTATCAAAGGGACCATGATCTACAAAATACATTATATGGTTAAAATATGTAACGATTGAGTCGCACGCTACGCACACATAAACTCTACCGTAAATGCACATCCCGTGCGCCTGCGGGTGCACGTAACAGCGGGTATGCGTACGCACGGGAGAGCGTACGCATGCGCAGAGCGGACATGTATGAGGTGCAAATATGGCAGTGTGCATAGTGATATTTTTCTGACTTTGACAGTCCATCCTTTGGCAGTCAACAATAACTGCCACTTCCTAAAACATTTCAAAACGAGAAAAATATATGTCAAGTGTAAATACATTTCCATGATTGGGTAAGGGAGGAGAGGAGAAGGTAGGAAAAAGGGTATGACCTAGTGAGATAGCAGAAGCATGTGTGTATGAATCCATGTTTGGGGGGTCATGTATCATCGTGCCGTACGTGTTTTAAATCAAGCTTCGAGGTATTGCGAAGTATACATTTGAATTCCTTCTTATCCCGTGGTACGGGTCTGTGGATGGGCTGTCAAACTTTACCGAGCTCTTTTCGGCTGTGGTTGTAACAAAATGGGGAAGCACATTTTAGTTGATGATACATGAATGGGGGAATATGTGATTGCTGATATCTGTGCCTGTATTCCCTATCGACTATGTGTGTCATTACCTGAAGGTTGTAGAGATGAAGATAAGACACAATTATGGTAAATGCAGTGGTATTCTATGTCAGGTTAATGAACATTTGTCGGTTGAAGTCTTGTTCGGTGTCTGTTGAATGCAGTCTTCTTTGGGCTTTTGCCAATAGGTGTGGGCAAAAAGCTTTGTCAATGTCCATAGACTTACAAAAGTGTTGGGCTAGCGTAATTTTAAATTTTCTAGGGAAACTGGGGGTCTATGGCATAGTTCATCAAATATCTGTGTATAAGGTTGTCAAAACTTCTTCTTTAATCCATCAGTTGTCTGTATACAGGATCATCAAATTCCTCGTCCTGGTGGGTCTTTTTACCTTGGAGAAAACGGAAAAACAGGTGAAAGAAACGGACCGTATAATCGCATTTTCATCACATCATTGTTTCTACCGTTGGGTCATAAATCAAATCCATTGGAATTATAATTTCCTCACTCCTTAGACTCATTACCCTGGTACGACGTTTGCACTTCATTAAAGCCTGACCGCATCTAAATACCAAGCCAATCGACATGACAACACCTAAGATACATAGGAGAAACTTCCCAACATCCATTATGACTCCTTGAGCCCATTCTCCTAAACCAGAGAACCAATTTCGCGGGTTCAACCATGACACCCAACCAGTCAGCTCATTACCCACAGCAGCAAGAGTGAGATTGTGTCTCCTGCGAAATTCCCACTTTAATTGGAGAATATCGTCCATCTTTTGGTCTATGACCTCGACCGGGTCCTCTGTACTATTCGTTATATATGTGCAGCATTTCACGCCGTACTGCGTTGCCAGTGTGACACAATATCCACCTGTCACTGCTGTGAGATAATTAAGAACCATTCTATGCTGAACCAGTTCTGTTTTGTAAGCTTGAAGTTCTCTTCCAGTATACCTAAACGTGTCATCATACATTTCTGTGATATTGTCTAACAAATTTGCGAGCGCAGATATGTATTTATAATTCAACACTCCTCTGGCGGTGCGAGTGATGTCTAACGCAAGTAGAAACTGAATCCCGGTGGATTCATGGATCATGTCAGAGGCCGGATGCTCTGTTCTTTCTATCAGGTGCCGTTTAACTACATGCTCGTAATGAGTATGAGTATAAGGAGTTTGGGCAACACGGTGTATATCTTTCATTTTGGCATGTGATACAGTCATTACCTCAGGCAGTACTTTTCCAATATAACACAATCCTTCAGAGTTTGGGGCAAGCCACTTATACGCCTTCCTCCCGCATATGAAATATGCATCATCGGGGAGAACATATGGGACGGAGTAGGACATAACCATATTACACATCCTCCATGTGAAATCTCCTACCCCTAATTCTCCCATCTGTCTAGTACACGTATCAGTTTGTACGATATGTGCACAGTATCCTGGTGATACCTCTCCAACTCTCGTAATCCTACTTCCTAGGGTATACCTATATCGGAAAGATTTTTCTCTACTGGCTATGTGGCGTATAAGCTCTGTATCTGTAGGCATTCTATCTGCTCTATATGAAAAGGTCATGGTTTGGTTACTCCATGACACTTCCCAATTTCCCGGCTTTCGGGGATTGGAAATGTTAAAACATACTAGGGATCTATCCACATGATATTGGTGGAGCTTCAAACTAGGAGGACTGGAGATATTAAACCTCCTGTCCACCGGTCTCCCACCCTTTAGCTCAAGTACCTCCCCTACCGTTAAAGGAAATGGTACTAGTCCTGATTTGCTATGACCTTGAGGTACTTGAGAGCATACCCAACAATCTGTTTGATTTAACACACTACCCACTAAGGAGTGATAGTCACTCAATGGATGCCGGTCCATGTGGATATTAAAACTGGATTGGCATTTCTTAATGCACCCATCCTCAACTACGTTGTCACAGAGCCTACAGATACAGTTTTCTTCAGCTAACAATCCTTCACAATTCCTTCTATTGTCAATACTATCGGATCGTTTTCTGATACTCGCCTTTACTTGTTGATTAAGTTGTTCTTGGAAAACTACGCCTCCATCTTTGTCATCAGAACCCATTCCAGAACCTCTCTCGACCTCCATGGTACTCTCGCCGGAACAGACTGCTCTGGTCAACATCATGGTCAACAGGAAAATCCGGATCACAGTCTCTTGGGGCAAGTCCATCTTATAGGAGGAAACGGAGAAGAATGAGAAGGGGGAAAAAATAGTTGAGGGAGAGGGGATGGGAAGTGGAGAAAAACAATAAAAGGGAACAGGAAATCGACAACTGCTTTTGATCTTATGATTTTCCGATGCTCAGGTGCCGCCTCAGTCCTCTTGGAACAGACACTCCAGTGATACAACTTCCTCTACCGTCTGTTCCTTATCACGGGACCTCTCTGGATCAGCAAACTTCTTACAATGGGACGAATGAACCCAAGTCTCTCTCTCGGCAACCTTCAATGCTGTAGTGCTAGTCAATAAGACTTGGTATGGTCCTTCCCATCTGTCAATAAGGCAACCTGAGCGTAGAAAATTCCGTATCATTACATAATCCCCAGGTTCAATGTCATGACAATTACTATCTGGTAAATCAGGAATCACCAACTTCAAATTATCATTTTGATTCCTTAGCTGTTTACTCATGTTAACCAGGTACTTTACAGTCACTTCATTGTTACACTTCAAATCATCCTGAGGGTTAATCATAACATGCGGTTGTCGACCAAACAAAATTTCAAAGGGAGACAGATTAAGAGGGGACCTGGGAGTGGTTCTGATGCTGTATAGTACAATGGGTAAAGCTTCTGGCCATGTCAATCCTGTTTCTGCCATAACTTTGCTCAGTTTATTTTTAATAGTGCTGTTCACTCTTTCCACCTTCGCACTCGCCTGTGGACGGTATGGAGTGTGCAGCTTGCTATCAATTCCCATCAACTTACACATTCCTTGAAAGACATCACCTGTAAAATGGGTACCCCTATCACTTTCGATTATTCTAGGGATACCATATCTACATACAAATTCCTGCACAATTTTCTTAGCAGTAAACATAGCGGTATTTGTGGCCGCCGGAAATGCTTCGACCCAATTTGAGAACACATCTATACAAACAAGTACATATTTCAAATTTCGACAAGGGGGTAATTGAATAAAATCAATCTGTATTACCTGAAAAGGGCCGCCTGTCGGTGGGATATGAGATGGTTCTGTTGGTATTGCCTTTCCGATATTCTTTCTCAAGCAGGTAAGGCATGACATTGCTCTCTTACTCGCATGAGATGAAAATCCTGGGGCGCACCAATATGCTCTTACCAACTTGCACATTCCCTCCTTGCCCAGATGAGTCAGCCCGTGTGCTGCCTCAGCTAAACATGGAAGATATGCTCTGGGGGCCACTGGTTTACCTTGTCCATCCGTCCAGAGTCCTGAGGACTCCTGGCCATATCCCTTTGCCTTCCAGACTGCCTTTTCCTGTGTGGAACACAAATTTTGCATTTCACACAACTTCTGTGTGTTGATGGTATTAAATACCATCAATTGTGTGGTGTCTGTCTGTCTGGGGGTACCAGCTGCTAACTTAGCTGCTTCGTCTGCTCGGCTGTTACCAAGTGATACTGGGTCCTGGCTATATGTGTGTGCTTTACATTTGATAACAGCCACTCTGTCGGGTTCCTGTATCGCTGTTAGAAGCCTTTTGATGTGAGCTGCATGCGCTACTGGTGTACCAGCTGCCGTCATGAAGTTTCTGAGGCGCCATAGGGCTCTGAAATCATGGACTACCCCGAATGCGTATCTAGAGTCGGTGTAGATATTGGCTGATTTGCCCTTAGCCAATTCACATGCTCTGGTTAGGGCGACCAGTTCAGCAACCTGGGCTGAGTGAGGTGGGCCTAGCGGTTCAGCTTCTATGGTGCCTTGGTCATCTACGACTGCGTATCCAGTACACAAGTCTCCCGAGTCTGACTGTCTGTGACAACTACCGTCCGTGTAGAAAGTTAGATCTACATCTTCTAGTGGGTTGTCACTGATGTCAGGCCTTGCGGTAAAATTTTGGGTCAAATATTCCATACAATCATGTGTGTCCTCCTTTGTATTAAATCCTCCTTCCCCACCACTCTCATCCTCCACCCTTTGTGCCTGTCCAGGCACACCTGGGAGATATGTTGCAGGATTTAATGCACTGCATCTCCTTATGGTGATGTTTACGGTGGCCATTAGTGCCAATTCCCATCTTGTAAACCGCGCTGATGAGACGTGCCTGGTTTGGGCAGAATTTAGCAAGGCTGACACTGCATGTGGTGTATGAATTGTGAGGTTGTGACCTAGCACTACATCTTCGCTTTTCATTACTAGCAATGCTATCGCAGCAACGCTTCGCAAGCATGTGGGGAGGGATCGCGTTACCGTATCTAGCTGAGTGCTGTAGTATGCTACTGGCCTGCTGGCATCACCGTGCTTTTGGGTTAGGACGCCTGCCGCGCAACCAGCACTTTCTGTTCCGTACAGCTCAAAGGGTTTCCCATAGTCTGGCATACCTAATGCTGGCGCCTGCGTTAGGCACTGTTTAAGTCTCTCAAATGCCATCTCGGACTCGTCTGTGTGCGAAATCCGATCAGGTTTGTTTGAGGAAACCATCTCCTGCAAAGGTAATGCCAGAATGGAAAATCCTGGGATCCAGTTACGGCAATACCCACACATTCCTAAAAACGTTCTGATCTGTTGCTGGGTTTGAGGCAGAGTCATGTCTCTAATTGCTTGAATTCTATCAGCGGTCAGGTGTCTCAGTCCTTGTGTTAGACAGTGTCCTAAATATTTTACTTTAGTTTGGCATAATTGCAACTTGTCTTTGGAAACCTTGTGTCCTGTGTCTGAAAGATGAAACAGGAGCTGTTTCGTATCCTTCAGGGAGGCTTCCAATGAATCTGAACACAGTAGTAAATCATCCACGTACTGTATCAATACTGATCCACTCCCTGGTTGGAAAGACTGTAAACAATCATGCAAAGCCTGAGAAAATATACTTGGACTGTCTATGAAACCTTGTGGTAATCGAGTCCATGTGTATTGGACTCCTCTGTATGTAAATGCAAAGAAATATTGGCTGTCAGGGTGCAGAGGTACCGAAAAGAAAGCGGAGCAGAGGTCAATAACAGTGAAAAATTTCGCAGTGGGAGGGATTTGCATAAGGATGACAGCTGGATTTGGCACTACGGGGAACTGACTCTCAACTATTTTGTTAATCCCCCTTAGATCCTGCACTAGCCGGTAACCCCTCCCCCCACTCTTTTTCACAGGGAAGATGGGACTATTGGCAGTGCTGGATGTTCTTACCAGAATGCCCTGTTGTAGCAAGCGCTCTATTACTGGGTAAACTCCTAACTCCACCTCTGGCTTCAGAGGGTACTGTGGGATTTTTGGAGCTATCCTACCATCTTTTACTTGTACAACTACCGGAGCTACGTTTGCCATTAATCCAGTGTCCTGTCCATCTTTAGTCCAAAGTGACTCTGGTATCTGGGATGTAATTTCTTCTATTTGGGATGGAATCTTATTTGTCATAATGGTATGTGACATTAATTTTGATGGGGAGTCTAACATGTCTCGCACTTCCTGAGCGTGATTCTCAGGTATGTCCAAGAATACACCTTCAGGAGTACAATAAATGACGCACCCCATTTTACACAATAAGTCTCTTCCCAGGAGATTAGTCGGTGCCGATGCAGCCAGCAAAAAGGAATGCTTGGTATGTAAAGGCCCTATTGTAATCTCGGCTGGTTTGCTAACAGGGTAATGCTGGACTACTCCCGTTACTCCCATGGCTGGAATTGTCTTACCAGTGGTTCTCATGCCCACTGTCGAATTTATCACTGATTTGGCCGCCCCCGTATCTACAAGAAAGTTTAATGTTTTACCAGCTACATTAATTGCAATTTCAGGTTCACTTCCAAGACTTGCAATCAATTTTACTGGCTGCAGATTACAGGTATGGCCACACCCCTATTGGGTATGGTGACCTCCCTGAATCCCGCTGGCAGCAACTACTTGTGAAGGGGTTAAATGGGAACTACCAGAGGCTTGCCAGTCTCTGTTCGGGGGGTATCTTTTTGTTTCCCCTGCATGTGGCTCATAACTCCGTTTCTGCGGACCCTGCTCCCAATGTCGTGTGTCGTGTCGTTGTCTAGGGGGTTGATATGAGTTTTGTGAATTTTTCACTCTACAATCTCGTGCCATGTGTCCCTGTCTATGACAAGAAAAACAAGTTACCACATTTGACTTACCCACAGGGTTTGGTGATTTATACAAAGGCTGCCTTGTGGTCAGGGCCTGTATACTTACGGCCATTAATTTATCACCTTGTGATTCCCTGTGTCTGGTGATATTCCGATCGTGATCAACAGCTGCCTCTCTCAAAGTAGCCACCGACAGACCTCGCCAACATGGTTGCGTGGTCTGCACCCTTGTCTTTAATGCCTCTTTTAAACCATCCATTAGTACAGATACTGCTACTTCTCGATGGTTTATGTTTGTTTTAATGTCCTCTATGCCTGTGTATTTTGCCATTTCTAGTAATGCCCTGTGAAAATATTCTGCAGCAGTTTCTGACTCCTTTTGTTTAATGGAGAAAATCTTGTTCCATTTAACTACAGCTGGAAAATACTCTTTTAACTGTAAACTTATCCTTTTTACATTATCTTTGTTGTACACATCTGTAAGAGGTACATCCTGATCCAATCCACAGTCAGCTAAAAATTGAGCTGCGTCGACATTGGAGGGTAAACATGCCCTCAGCAATATCTGCCAGTCTTTGTTATTGGGCTCTAAAGTGTTCCCTAGGTCTCTGATGTATTTCTGGCTAGCAACTAAGTCTTTCCTAGGGTCAGGGAATTCAGACACTATGGTTCTTAATTCCATTCGGGAAAATGGGCTATACATGGCAATGTTCCTAATGGGAGTGACTCCTGTGGTGTCTGTTTTCCCATTTGGAACAGCTATCACCCTAACAGGATTAAGTCTAGCAACATCATTCTGTGTAGATTCTACAGCCTGTGGTGAAATGGTTTCAGCATAGTGTATGGTGCCGTACTTACCCGTAGATACGACCTCACCTGTCCCTCCGCTAGGGGCCTTTGTTACTAATCTTAAGGGTTGGGCCGTGCCTACTGTAGTTTCTGATATGGTGGCTGCTAGAGAGAGCGCTGATATTGTTGCCGATTCGTCCTCTTGATCACACTCCTGGGGAAAGTTCAAAACAGGGTACAACTTGCACGGGTTAATACTTGCATTGGTTAACTTATTAACATTTACACAGTTGCTAAGTGTTTGTTTGTTACACCCTAGTGCGTCATTCTCCGCAACCAATTTCTCTCCTGATATGTATGGTGGCGGCGGGGCCGTGGCTATCAATTTCTTGATAGGATTAGATCCCGCCGCCAGAGCCAATCCTCTCTGTATTTCACCCTCCTGTTGCCATAACTGCAAATAATCATAATGTTGGATTCGTCTCTTTGTTGATTTAATGAGACATATCCTCCTCCTTAAATTTTGTAACACTTCTGGGCTAAAGCTACCTACAGTACTCTTGGGAATTTCTCCCCGTCATGCACTGTCATTCTCTCCCATTCATCACATAAAACCTCTGTGTGTGAACCATATTTTTCACACATTACGTACCTTGCCGACCCGACTGGTCGGTTCACTGAATCAACCCGAACCGAGGTTGATCGCCCCCTTCCTGAACAATTGGCCCCCATAACTTGCAGGTGTTGCTTTCACCACCTCTGACCTTCAATCAGGGTCTTCAGCGAACCCTTACAAAAACCAAAATGTTCACGATAGGCTGACGGTGGCGGTTTACTGAGTACCCCACTCACTCGCCCACGCCGACCAATACGACCTACACACTGCCTTAGCGCTGGCGTACTCGACCCAGGGCCCCTATGAACCTTCGTTTACTGGAACATGTGAGTGTGATCCGCAGAGCATTAACCCTTTCCAGTAACTGTTGGTTGTTGGATAATTCCTGAGTGACCAGCGAACTTCCCTTCAGAAAATAAAAAATTACACAAATCACGTCAGAATGTACAAATAGTGTTTATGACCGGTTTCGTACACAAATGGTACTGGTCAGACTAACTAATGCACACAATTACGTGCGGTACAATCGTTCAGCACATAAGCAACTAATCTTATGTGCAGAGCGACCAGTGGAATCGAAAATTTCGGCTGCGAATTCCTTCAGCCAGAGCTTTATTGGCCTATATGGGTTCTGCACCAACCCCCTGGGTTGTGCTACTTATCTCTATCTATAGCGGACTTCTTTGTCTGCTGTACCTGGACCTCCTGGTCTGTTCTGGACCTCCTGGTCTGTGCTACAGTATGACCTCCTGGTCTGCTATACTCTACTGCTCAAATTTTATATTTAACAATGGATGCCTCCCTAGCCACCATGTACGACACTTACATGCATGTACCTCTGCGAGAACTCGACTTCTTGTGGTTCAACCTTGAAAATTGTATAAACTTATATATACAAAACACTCACTCATCACATGTACACTTTTGTTTCTATTTCTATTTCTGCGCAGAAATTTTCTTTAAACCAGATGTGTTGTAAATTTGGAGAAGGATCTGTTAGTCTAAATTTCGGACACTAAAATAAACTTGCGCTATTTATCGCGTTGCCACCTTTTCGCCTGCTAAAATATAACACTAGCGTGTGATTTGAGTTACGTGGGCGTACCCGGACGCTCCGTTGCGTAATTTACGCTGCGTGCGTCGGCCTTTGCGTACGCGAGTCTCAGCCCTTTGTTAGAGACACGTGTACACAAAGCCAATGTCCACCGTAACACAACTAACACGTTTATCAATGTAGATGATCCTCGATCATCTACCGAGCACCACACCAATCTCTCCTTGTACCTTTAGGTAGAGCTGCGTGTGTGCTTTATTATTTATCCCTTAATATATTACTTTTACACTTTAACTATGAAATAGCGACAAATCTCTTTTAGCACGTTTATCAATTATAAAATGGCAAACAGAAGAGTGATATATGAAAATACACGAAGAAAAAAAAAAAAAAAGAAATGCAGATATGCGTGTGTGCGTACGCAAGACAGAAATAAACAGTTTTAAAAGACACTAGCGTGTTGTTCTTACCTCCGGTTCCGGATTCCCTCAGCACCCTTTACTAAGCGAAGCAGACGCTTATCCAGACAGCACTACGAGGAATATGATCTCCCGCCCTTTGCTGATGGATAATGTCTGCTGAAATTACCTAGCAGAGATATGTGAAGGACTGGACGAGCCGCCAATTGATAAAGCTAAATATTTATCTTATTTAAAACCCTTTAAGAGGTCTAAGAACACTGTACGCTATTGACGTATGGAGTACCGTAAGGGTACGCACGTTGCGTAACAATCGCTTAGCCGTGGTCGAGACGCTCAAGCGTCACGTTTGCTCACGGCCAAGAGATCACAGGCAGGCACGCTATTGGCTGCCGACTAACGTAATGGTTCGCTATAGCGTAGCGGACGCTCGGGACCACGAGGAGATCACCAGCGGCGCAGACGCTCACAATGTTAAACCTTTATATCTAAACCATAAACAATGTAATATGTAGTAAAACCTTAGTGTAGAGATAGGGTGTAGATGCAACACAGTGTAACCTTATTAACTTAAAAGCTGTTCGAGCGTCACCGACGCTCTGAGAATACTTAACACTATAAGAAATACACAACTACCGGGCTTAGGGTCTAACGCCTTATATGAATGTTATACTTGCAAAAAGAATAATACAGTACAAGTCATACACTACAATATAACATAGACTAACTAACCAGATAACTACACAGGAAATACAATACAATACTATTACGTTTAAGGGAATACGAGAGAGAAAGAGGAGGAGAGAGAGAGAGAGAGAGAGAGAGAGAGAGAGAGAGATATGGCTCAGAATAACAAGAAAAACTATATGATTGCGGAGAAAAACTTACGCACAAGGGGAACGATCGCATGCGCCTCGATATCCAGCTCCCGATTATCAGCAATGAGAACCGTTGAAGAGAGTGAGCTGGATATGATCGGCTTGTCTATTTATGCCCCACACACAATACAGTTCAATGGTCCCTACAATCTCATTGTTCATTGGACACAGGAATTCGTCTTCGCATTATAACAAAAGGTCATAGGTTGATTCATACAGGTGGGCTGTGACAATTTCCAACTGCTCAGGTGGGTGGGAAACTAGGTTTCCCGCCGCATGGATAAGTAAGTGCAAATAATAGTAAATGGACATAAACTTCTTATGTCCATAACTATTCGCACGAGCGATTAATTCGCTTCAAACCAACACCGGAATATTGCTAATTAAATACTCTTCCGATGGATACTAAACACCATTGTATAATCCTTGTCTGACCCCTTGTATCAGACAAAGAGGGATCTCTCTGTCCATGAACATGCTACATTAACTAAACTTTCAGAATCTATCAAAGGGACCATGATCTACAAAATACATTATATGGTTAAAATATGTAACGATTGAGTCGCACGCTATGCACACATAAACTCTACCGTAAATGCACATCCCGTGCGCCTGCGGGTGCACGTAACAGCGGGTATGCGCACGCACGGGAGAGCGTACGCATGCGCAGAGCGGACATGTATGAGGTGCAAATATGGCAGTGTGCATAGTGATATTTTTCTGACTTTGACAGAAATATTAACATAAAATGTCTGCTTGCGAAAGCAAGAAGCCTATCAGGTAAAATGGGGGAATTGGAATGGCATGTATCAAAAAATCAGTATGATATTATAGGTATTACGGACAGAGCCGGCCATAGGCATAGGCAAACTAGGCAATTGCCTAGGGCATTTGATATGCCTAGGGGCATCAGCAGATTCTGCTGATTAAAATGATATGCAGCATGCCTATATTCTGTGTGTAGCATTTCATATGCAGATACAGCCACAGTCTCACACAGTATATAGGCATGCTGCATATCATTTTAATCAGCAGAAGCTGCTTGAGCATCCAAGCCACATAGCAATGCAAATAAGATGCATTTTCATAAAAAAAAGGTGCCTGGCGTAAGTATTGAGGCAAGATTTATGAGTACACATCTGTATCCAAGCAGAGGCAAAGGTCACAGTGTTAGTGGCAGTGTGAGTGCTGTGTGCATGTGAGTGGGTTGGTTGTGCAGGAGTGTGAAAGGAGCATTATGTATGTCATGTAAAAATGCATTAATAATGTGCAACATATGTGTAGGTGGCACTATGTGTGTCATTATGTGTATAAGGGCATTAATAATGTGCGGCATATGTGTAACAGGGTACTACTGTATGTGTGTCATTATGTGTATAGGGGCACTAATAATGTGCAGCAAATGTGTAGGGGGGACTATATGTGTCATTATGTGTATAAGGGCATTAATAATGTACGGCATGTGTGTAAGGGACGTTAACTGTAAAAGGGCATTAATAAAGGTTGGCAAAATGTGCATGATGTTTATAAGGACATATTAATAATGTGTCTCATATGTGTAAGGTGCATTACTGTGTGGAATTATGTGTATAAATTCATTACTAATGTGTGGCATTATGTGTATGAGGTGCTCTACTATGTGGCGTTGCGTATAGAAAGGGTACTACTGTGTCATCTAATGTGAATAAAGAGCAATTCAGTGTGATGTAATGTGAATAAGGGGCTCTACTGTGAGGAGTAACGTTTAAGGTAAAGTGATACTACTGTGGGATGTAATATGAATTATGCACACTATCACATGATCAAATGTGAATAAAGTTGCAGTATTGTGTGGCGTTATTTGAATTGGGGCTACTATTGTGTGGCCATGCCTCTTGCCAGCAAAAACACACCCCTTTTTGGGCTGTGCGCCAAATGTGCAAACTGTTCCTATTTAAAATACAGAATAGGGGGTACAAAAACAAAAATAAGGACTGCTATGGGTGAGGGGTGATGGTGCTTGGAAAGAGGTGCAAGGTCAGAGGCGGAACCAGCGGTGGTGCTAGGGGGCACCAGCCAAAATCTTGACTAGGGCACCATATTGGTTAGGGCCGGCTCTGATTACGGAAACATGGTGGGACGACTCTCACGACTGGGTTACTAATTTGGAGGGATATTCACTTCTCAGGAGGGACAGGGCTACCAAAAGGGGAGGAGGGGTATGTCTCTATGTAAAACCATCTCTAAAACCAAACTTAATATATGTTATTTACGAGGGGACTGGTGATAATGTGGAATCACTATGGGTTGAGATCACTAGTGGGGGCACTGAAATAAAGAAACTAGTCATTGGCACGTGCTACAAGCAACCAGATATTAGCATACGTGACGAGGAACTGCTCTCACAGCAAATTGAAAAAGCTGCGGGAATGGGGGACATCCTAGTGTTAGGGTATTTTTAACTATCCAGGTATAAACTGGAGTAACGATTCATGTGTAAAAATTAGGAGCAGCAGGATTCTAAACACATTAAAGGATCAATACTTGTCTCAATTAGTCGAGGACCCAACCAGAGGTTATAATGTTCTGGACCAAGTTATTACCAATAATGTGGACATTATATCAAACATTACAGTTGGGGAGACCTTGGGAAACAGTGATCACTATATGATCACATTCAGCATCAGTTTCAAGAAACATAGCTATAAGGAATCAACAAAAACATTCAACTTTAGAAAAGCTAACTTCAATATGCTAAACGACATTGACTGGGAAGTTTTGTTTCATAGTAAAGACACATCGGAAATGTGGGATGCTTTAAAAGGGTTGCTTGATAGCAATATTCACAAATTCATACCCTTGGGCAGTAAATGCAAGAGTAATAGACTCAAGTCAATGTGGCTTAATAAGGATGTCAAAGAAGCAATGGCTAAAAAGAGGTGTTCTTTTAAAGCATTTAAAACTAATGGAGGGGAGGAGTCATTCCAGTATTACAAAGAATGCAATAAAAGATGCAAAAAAGTAATAAGGGCAGCTACAATTGTAAACGAAAAACAAATTGCTATAGAGAATAAAGCCAATCCCAAAGAGTTTTATAATTGCATAAACATTAAAGGGTTAAAAAAATAGAACATAGGCCCATTAAAAGATGAACTGTGAGCCTTGGAAACGATGTCAAAATAAAAGCGGATATACTGAACAGCTTTTTTTCACCAGGGAGGATCAGACGGTGTTAGTAGTGCATAACGACAGTGAAGGTAATGATTCTTGGCTAGATGCTTGTTTAAGTGAGGAAATAGTCCTGGAGAGACTAAGCAACATAAAGATTAATAAATCACCGGGACCAAATGGTTTTCATACGAGGGTTATTATGGAGCTTAAGGCACAGCTTGCAAGACCCTTATACTTGATTTTCTATAGTTCCATTAAATCGGGTATGGTACCGATGGATTGGCGTATAGCTGAGGTAGTGCCATTATTTAAAAAGGGTTCTAAAAAATCATCCTGGGTACTATAGACCAGTTAGTTTAACCTCTATAGTGGGTAAAATATTGGAAGGAATTTTGAGGGATAGCACAGAGGATTATCTGCGGAATACTAAGTTTATGAGCAGGAGTTAGCATGGGTTTGTGAGCGACAGATCATGTCAAACTAACTTAATTAGCTTCTACGACGAAGTGAGCGATAATCTTAACCAGGGAAAAGCAGTGGATGTGGTCTATTTAGATTTTGCAAAAGCCTTCAATACAGTGCCTCACAAGAGACTGATCATCAAATTAAGGGAACTTGGCCTAGGATACACTATTTGTACATGGATAGGTAATTGGCTGGATAACAGGGTACAACGAGTAGTGGTCAATGAGATGTTCTCCAGCTGGGCACTAGTAGTCAGCGGTATACCACAAGGGTCCATATTTGGTCCGCTACTGTTCAATATATGTATTAATGACCTAGGAATAGGCCTGGGAAGCATAGTATCAATCTTTGCAGATGATACTAAACTGTGTAAGGTAATTAATTCAGAAATAGATGTGGAGTCTCTACAGAATGACTTATTTAAACTTGAATTCTGGGTGTCTAAATGGGGAATGAGGTTCAATATTGAAAAATGCAAAGCTATGCATTTTGGGATTAAAAACAAACTTGCATCCTATTCACTTAATGGGGAAAATATAGTGGTATCAGTAGTGGAAAAAGATTTGGGGGTCCTCATAGATAATACACTCAATAGCAGTACACAGTGTTAAAATGCAGTTAAGAAGACAAGTAAAGTCCTTGCTTGCATAAAACGGGGTATTGAGACCAGGGACGAGGATGTAATCATGGCGCTGTACAAATCATTGGAACGTCCGCACCTGGAATATTGTGTTAAGTTTTTGGCACCATATTATAAAAAAGATATTGGAGAACTCGAAAGAGTTCAAAGGCGTGCTACTAAACTGATTAAAGGGTTAGAGACACTGGAGTAGGAGAAAAGGCTAACTATGTTAAATATGTATACTCTAGAAAAGAGGCGTCTAAGACGAGATATTATTAATATCTTCAAATATGTAAAGGGTCATTACAAGGAGTTAGCAGGGGATTTGTTTATTAATAGAACTCTGTATAGGACACATGGACACTCACTGAGGTTAGAGGAGAGAAAATTCCATACAAAACGTAGGAAGGGGTTCTTCAGGGCAATAAAGATTTGGAACTCCCTGCCGGAGAAGGTAATAATGGCGGACTCTGTAAATGCATTCAAAATCAGATTGGACAGCTTTCTAGCTGAAAACAGTATAACCTGGGCAGAGTCAAGGTCTGCAGAAGCATGACCGGAACACCAACTGTCAGTGCAGTGCTATATGCTGGAAGTCCAACTGCACTAAGTGAGTGTAATAATTCCACTCATACTGTATAGTCATTTTGGACAGGTTGGTATTGGGTGATCGGTGGTTGGGAGACTGGCGGTCACCATACCGACGCCGGGATTCCGTCTGTCAGATGGCCAGCAGGGGGGATTTCGGCCAGCACAACAAAGACCCTTGCGGGCTCGTTGCGCTTGCCACAGGTTCTATCCCACTCTATGGGAATAGTCCCTGTTGCTCGGCATGCCAACTGGCGGGCTAGTCAGTGTTCATGATGCCAGCGCTGGTATTGTAACCGCATCCTTTTTGGACTTGAGGAGCCTGCACTCTGCAAGCATCTGGTTGTTCATTTATTGTTCCTCTCCCTGATGTTAGATCGAGACCATACATACCTCAATCCTTTTCTAGGTCACTAAGCTATACAACAGTGAAAATGTGATATAAATTCATACAGTAGTTTTTGTGTGATGCCAGAACGTACAGACACAGTCTAAATTTCACTTTTTTTTTTGTCTCCATGGTCCATAAACATTCCCTAGAAGTATAATTCTCAATAAAAAAATGTCTATGTACAGACACAACCCTTACAGTTTTATTATATGTATATATTTTTATTGTAGGGTGTCCCTATTTATCTTTGGCTATGTAAGGATTTGCGTGAACCCAATTTCCACTGTTGTTATGTTGTTTATTACTGTTCCAGTGTTTCAATGATAACCTCATTTAAGGACAAAACGATGAAAACTAGTGTGCCCTGAGCAGTCTCCAGGTGTGCCGCCATAGAAGCACATCCAGGCCCGTCAGTGTTTTGCCATTACTGAGGCCCTGGAACGATCAATACTGGTGGGTTTAGTGGTTGCAGAGCCAGTTCTTATTTAGGCCTCGGGCAGTGTTGGGCTCTTTTGGCTTTCTCAGATGTGGCTCAGGCGTTACCTATGGAGAAGCTGTAACATGACATCATAGGACATGCAACTGCACCATGCATCACCATTATATTTGAATGTGCCTTGGCAATACTTAAATCTTGTTCAGTGTGCCGCGAGATGTAAAGGGTTGAAAATCTCTTTGCTACAGTGTCGTCACCATGTTGTTATAAAAACAACAAAAGACGAGCATTGGTAAAGGGGCTGCTGGAGGGGCCTGGCAGAAGCCCCAGTTTGCTACCCCTCCCCAGTATGCCTGTGCTGTAGCCAGTGGCAGTGGCGCCGTCTTCATGGTGATTTCTTTGGGAAGATGGCACTGCACATAGAAAGCAAAGACTCTGGCACTGCTCCTGATTGGCTTCTGGTCCGTGAACACGGACCGGCACCTGATTTAAGATACCCGTGCCATCGCCGGAGATTGGACTGGGGAGCAAGAGAGGTGTGCGCTGTGCTCTCCTGCCCTCGATGCAAGCAAGGTGTTATGATTCCAGCACTCTGGTCAGAGGAGATCTTATGGCAAGGACCGGAGCACTGGAACGGAATGCTGGGGAAGGGAGCTGGACAGGAAAATAGCCCCTGGTGCCCTAACTCTGTTGTCTCACCCGTGACATCGCCGGAGATTGGACTGGGGAGGAAGAGAGGTGTGCGCTGTGCTCTCCTGCCCTCGATGCAAGCAAGGTGGTTGGGCCGCAAAAGGACCCCTGCCCGCGGGCCACAAAAGGATGCGGTAGGAGCTGCGAGTTTGACACCCCTGCCCTAGAGTTTCAGAATTTCTGTCATGGCACCCCAAGACCATAGTTTCTTAGTGAGAAATTTAGAAAAAAATATAAAATGAAGTAAATAGTGTTTATAATATGTTAACCTTAGGTTCAGTTATGTGGTGAAGGACTGGTTTTGCCGATTAAATTCAGTATAAGCAATTTGAATTGTTCATGGACCACCAAACTACAGCACCACTGCAAGGCCTCCCCTATCCCCCCCTTCCCACCTTTCCCAAGGAACCCCAGGGTCTCACGGCCCCCTGTATGGAAACTACTGCCATAAAATAAACTTATTTTTATAACTACATGTAATACACCTTAGATCTCAGTTCCTTTAAGGTTTTATATCCTTGTATACAGTAAACTACACATATTTGAAAATCCTACACCAGGCACAAGTAATAATTCAGATGCGTTGTTGACCGGCGGCCGGGATCCTGGTGGTCAGCATACCGATGACGGTATCCTGACTGCCAGAATGCCGGGAGAGGGGCAAGCAAAATGAAGCCCCTTGCTGTGGGCTTCACGCTGCGAGCTTGGTGGCTTGCTGCGCTCGCCACAGGTTCTATTCCCACTCTATGGGTGTCATGGACACCAACTAGTGGGAATAGTCCTTGGCCCCACTGACTGCATTCGGTGGCCGGGATCCCGGTGGTGGTAAGCTGACTGCCGGGATGATGACTACATCCCATTTAGATGACTATGTGGGAGTTTTAGCATTATTATCCTATTTGTATATAAAAAGTGTTGAAAGTGGAGAGCACTACTGCACAGATTCCATACTGTTCCTTCAGGAAGGCTTCACTCCCTGTACCAAGATGGCTGCTGACTTCCAGTGATCCTGCCGAATAACACCCCTCTCATCTCAGCCTCCGCTCAGTGAGAACCAGTGTGTAACAGTGATTAAGTGGGGTTCATAGAAATATTTTATGCAATTCACAGTATGAGCTTACCATCTTCAGAGTGTTGGAGAATTATTATACATTTTTATTTTTTGGTCAGAGAATTTTTTTTTATTATTTTATAATGTAACTGGACCCTGTATTGCTATTTTCCCCTCAGCTCACTTTAAAATAGATATAAAGGAGAAAGATATCTAAAAGCAATTATAGAGTAAGACCATTTTCCTTACTGCGTAAGCTGCAAACTAGGTGTCCTGTTAGTTGCTTTTCATTTTACCTTTGTATGCCTTACTGCCATGTTTTACTTATAGCACAGTGTAATCTATGTAGTGGACCCAAAATGGCTGCCTCACATGGTACTCTCTTGTGAAGAATAAACAATGCATGGTTTTAAACTCTCCTAATATATTTGTCTCCCTAAGTATGTGTCATTTCTTCACCTTTTGAGAGAATTTATTTATTAAGACAACTTCAAGCAAAATATATTTAAAAAATAAATGTTTTTTTTTATTTTAAGCAAAATGTAGCCTATTTTTGTTCTACTACTACTACTACTTCTTCTTCTTGTTCTTCTTCTTCTTCTTCTCCTTCTTCTTTGTCTTCCTCTTCTTCTTTAAAAACACCACACCGTCTTTAAGAAAATAGTTTATTAGTCAGGGTCTTAACCTGGGGGCGGCAGCCTTTAAGTTCTTTAGCATGGCTGTCGCCTTCCAAGGGGTTCCAGCTTCTTCACCTGGCGGGCGGCGGCTGTTAAGCTCTTTTGCATAGCACTTGGAGAACCACAATTGCCAGCATGTCTGGACATAAAGGGCCCCCTGGCACCTGTAAAGAAAATATTAAAATAAAAACACCACACCGTCTTTAATTTTTTTTTTATTAGTCAGGGTCTTCACCTGGGGGCCGCCGCCTCCCCAGGGCTTCCGTCATCTTTCTCTGGCGTCTTCACCTGGGAGGCAGCGGCCTTTAAGCTCTTTTGCATGGCTGCCGCCTTCCCGGGGCTTCCAGCGTCTTCACCTGGTGGATGGTGGCTGTTAAGCTTTTTTGCATAGCACTTGGAGAACCACAAGTGCCAGCATGTCCGGACATAAAGGGCCCACTGGCACCTGTAGTCCACCTGTAAAAAAAATATTAAAATAAAAACACCACTCTGTCTTTAAAAAAAAGTTTATTAGTCAGGGTCTTCACCTGGGGGCGGCGGCCTTTAAGCTTTTTTGCATGGCTGCCGCCTCTCCAGGGCTTCCGACGCCTTCACCTGGGGAGCCGCCGCCTCCCCAGGGCTTCCAGCGTCTTCACCGGGGAGGCAGCGGCCTTTAAGCTCTTTTGCATGGCTGCCGCCTTCCCAGGGCTTCCAGCGTCTTCACCTGGAGGGCGGCAGCCGTTAAGCTCTTTTGCATAGCACTTGGAGAACCACAAGTGCCAGCATGTCCGGACATAAAGGGCCCGCTGGCACCTGTAGTCCACCTGTAAAGAAAATATTAAAATAAAAACACCACACCATCTTTAAAAAAAAGTTTATTATTCAGGGTCTTCCCCTGGGGGCGGCGGCCTTTAAGCTCGTTTGCATGGTTACAGCCCATCCAGGACTTCCAGCGTCTTCTTTCTTCAGGAGCTCTTCCGCCGTCGGACTGACGCCGATGCCTCGTGCTGACTTATATAAGTCAGTCGGAGGGGCCGGGGTGATGACGCAGCGAGCCGTGATTGGCTCGTGGTTGCCATCTTGAATTTAAAAAATTACGCTGAGGTGCCATTTTTGAAATTGGTACTGCTCCGCTGCCAAACTCTGCAGAATGGCAGTGCCACTAATACTCTCACTGCCACCAATGCCCACACCTCCGCGCACCCATATAGTGATGGCAGCGGATCCAGTGACGGATCCTCTGGCCAATCACTGTGGCCTCACTGACAGGGGTGTGCTTTCATGGGTTGAAAGCACGTCCCTGTATGAAAGCAGCACCTCTAATGGTGCCGCTTTCCCATGCATTTCCAATGGACTTTTAATACCCATGGCTAGGCCCCGCCCACCCCCGCCCCCCGCTCCCACACCCTTCCCCATTCACACTGGGAGGCACCACGATCGGTGCCTCCCAAACACATTTAAACAGGGATAATGATTACATTAATATAAAGGAGATACTTATGACACAGAATACAGTATGTGTCATAAGTATCTTCTTTATATTATTTTAATCATTAATGACAGGGGAGGCACTGCCTCCCCTGCCTTCCCTGACTGCACGTCCCTGGTTTGCCCAGACCACCCGCCCTCCAACTAACCTTGCCTAACCCAGTCTTCCCATCTGTCACCTCAAATCTGATATCTTGACCTATTTACCCGGCAGGAGAAAAACGCACCTATACGTCAATGGTTAGAGAGTGAAAAAAGAGAGCAAGAAATGAGTGGGGCATGGAGAGCCCACCGGGGGAATGCAGCGGTAAAGGCCCATGCTTAGGGGTGTGGCCTGCTGCCACAGAGGCTTGGCTAACATGGTATAGGGCCCATGATAAATATATATAGTAAATACTGCTAGTACATGCAGTGGCGTAACTAGAAATTTTTCTCCCCCAAGCCAAAAAATTTTTGGCGCCCCCCCCCCCCCCCCCCCCGCTGCATAACTGGGAGCAAGAAAGGGACAAATATGCGCGCGCCTTCGGCGCGCGCTGCAAAAAAAGGGGCGTGGTTTTGTTGGAATGGGCGTGGTTTCTCGTAAAGGGGCGTGGTATTGCAGGAAAAGACTACCTTATACCCCAGTTTTGCAACCTGCACGCCCAGACGTTAGCCACCACAGGAAAGAAAAATAATCCTGATTCATGCCCCTTACATTATTTGTCATTTTTCCTCCTTATAGTAATGCCCAGTATACATTATGCCACATACTGCAATGGCCCTTAGACATTATGCCGCACACAACAATGCACATGACACAATATGCACACACTGTAATGCCCCCGACACATTATGCCACACACCGTAATGCCCCCGACACATTATGACAGGAATCGCAATGCCCGTTATACATTATGCTACACACTGCAATGCCCCTGATACATTATAGCACATACAATGCCTGTGACACATTATGACACACACCGCAATGACCTTGAGACATTATACCACAATGCCCGTGATATAGTATACCATACACCGTAATGCCTGTGACACATACCGCAATGCCCTGCCCGTTATACCCTATGCCACACACCGCAATGCCCGTTATGTATTATGCCACACTGCAATGACCCTGAGACATTATACCACATACCACAATGCCCGTGATATAGTATACCACACACCGTAATGCCTGACACATTATGACACACACCGCAATGTCCGTGATACATTATGCCACACACTGCAATGACCCTGAGACATTATACCACATATCACAATGCCCGCGATATAGTATACCATACACCGTAATGCCTGTGACACATTATGACACACACCACAATGTCCGTGATACATTATGCCACACACCGTAATGCCCATTACACATTAAGTCCTACAGTAAGGCTTCTAATTACTTTTCAATTACCTTCTCGTTGTCAGGGGTTTCATGCACTGGGTGTCATGCTCGTTGCCAGGTGTTTCATGCACTGGGTGTCATGCTCGTTGTCAGGTGTTTCATGCACTGGGTGTCATGCTCGTTGCTAGGAGGTAGTCCTTGTTGCTAGGGCTGTGCTCCCAGTGCCACATATGTCCCCAGTGCCAGATATTTCCCCACGGTGCCAGGTACTCACATGCCCCCGGTGCCAAATATAGCCCCCCCCCCCATGTGCCAGGTACACATATACCCCCCCAGTGCCAGATATGCCCCCAGTGCCAGATATTCCCCCCCAGTGCCACATATGCCCCCAGTGCCAGATATTCCCCCCATGCCAGATATGCCGCCAGTGCCATATATTCCCCCCCAGTGCCACATATGCCCCCAGTGCCAGATATTCCCCCAGTGCCAGATATGCCGCCAGTGCCATATATTCCCCCCGAGTGCCATATATCCCCAGTGACAGATATTCCCCCCCAGTGCCAGATATTCTCCCCCAGTGCCATATAAGCCCCAGGGCCAGATATTCCCTCCCAGTGCCAGATATCCCCCCCCCCCCCAGTGCCACATATCCACCCCGTGCCAGATATCCCCCCCCCAGTGCCATATATGCCCCAGTGCCAGATATCCCCCCCAGTGCCAGACATCCCCCCCCCCCCAGTGCGATATGCCCTAGTGCCAGATATCCCCCCCCCCCCAGTGCCATATATGCCCCAGTGCCAGATATCCCCCCCCCCCCCTTCCCCAGTGCCAGATATGCCCTAGTGCCAGATATCCCCCGCCCCCCCCCACAGTGTCATATATGCCCCAGTGCCGGATATCCCCCCTAGTGCCTGACATCCCCCCCCCAATGGCCATATATTCCCCGGTGCCAGACACCCTCTCCTCTCTCCCCCCCCGTGACAGATATGCCGCAGTGCAGCCGCCGCTTGTTGGAGAACTTGGAGGGACACGGCGGGCGCAGCGTGTGCCTCTCCTGTGTCCCTCCTGAGTCCTGCATCATCTCCGGCGGCCGCGGGTCTGATAGGGGGAAGTGCCGTCCGTGAGCTCTAATTGGCTCACGGACGGCACTTCCCCCTATTAGACCCGCGGGCCGCCGGAGATGATGCAGGGCTCAGGAGGGACACAGGATAGGCACACGCTGCGCCCGCCGTGTCCCTCCAATAAAGCAGACTGACATGCGGACGTTCGTCCGCATGTCAGTCTGCTGTAATCAGTGGCGCCCCCGCAGCCCCTCGCCCCCAAGCCACCGCGAGGACTGCGGGGGCAGTAGTTACGCCACTGAGTACATGCATGATAATGTACCAGATTAATAACTGCAATGCACTGTAGATAATATGTATAATGTACAATTCAAGTGCACAGACGGGACCTGATCCATAGACGAGGAGGTGGGCCCCCAGACAGTAGGGCCCACCGGTGGTTTCCCCTGTACCCCTATGGGTTATGACTGTCCCCCTCCCCCCACACTCCCTGAGTGGGAATGAGGGGGGAGGGGGACAGTCATAACCACCATAGCATTCATTTCTGACGCTAACAGGAATTACAACTGTACAAATGTAGCTATTCTCATTGTGGCTACATCTTAAGGCGATTGCGCCTTGTTAGTCACGACCGCACCGCGTACATCTGGACATCTAAGACATGTGTGTGCCCCATTCACATGGATGGGGGCGGCAAATGCTGCAACTCGACATAGCTAGGCACAGGTGCGCATAGCTGCGTCGAGGGTGCACGTTTCCCTCAGATGTAGCCATGATCAGCATGGCTACATCTGTATATAGTATTGGATAAAAACAAAGGCAATGATTAAAGCACAATTTAATTCTCTTACATCTCTATATATTAATAAAAATGGATCAGCGTGCAACACTGGCACACTGGGATTTAGGCAGGCAGAGAGAGAGAGAGAGAGAGAGTAAAGCACCTTTCATATATCTCCAATGGCCCATTTGCAGCCGCTTGTGGATGTTAAGTAATGGCACTGTCCCAGTAGGTGTGAGATTTTGTTTTTATCCAATACTATGCTATCCCCAAGGTCGTAAGTCATATATTATAATAGTCATGCTAAACGTCTGCCGACGATTCAAAATAAGCTGCTCTTATCTTTGTCCAGTCACTAACCTTCTACCAGTGTGCTATGCCGTGCCAGGCCTCTGAAAGCATATGCAAGAGACAGCAACAGCATAGCCCTGACATAGGCAGTTTCCATTATGACATCACAGCATGACCTCACACAACCCACCAGACCGGCTAAGACTGGTTATTTCTGGTTTGAGGCTTTTGTCTTTTACATGACTGACCTAAGGGAAATGTGACTTAAAATTATTACATGAGAAAAATTTTATTACTGCCATTTGTCGGCAGTTTTGCTCACTTAGGTGGTCATTCTGAGTTGTTCGCTCGTTGCCGATTTTTGTTATTTTGCGATTTTCCGCTTACTGCGCATGCGCAATGCCCGCAGTGCGACTGCACCAAGTAAATTTGCTATGCAGTTAGGTATTTTACTCACGGCATTACGAGGTTTTTTCTTCGTTCTGGTGATCATAATGTGATTGACAGGAAGTGGGTGTTTCTGGGTGGAAACTGGACGTTTTGTGGGTGTGTTGGAAAAAACGCTACCGTTTCTGGGAAAAACGCGGGAGTGGCTGGAGAAACGGGGGAGTGTCTGGGCGAACGCTGGGTGTGTTTGTGACGTCAAACCAGGAGCGAAACTGACTGAACTGATCGCAATGGCTGAGTAAGTCTGGAGCTACTCAGAAACTGCTAAGAAAGGTCTATTCGCAATATTGCGAATCCGTCTGTCGCAATTTTGAGAAGCTAAGATTCACACCCAGTAGGCGGCGACTTAGCGTGTGCAAAGCTGCTAAAAGCAGCTTGCGAGCGAACAACTCGGAATGAGGGCCTTAGTGGCATCTAATCTTGTGATGTATATTTTATATTTTACAAATAGAGCCTGATTAAGGTTGGATCGCAATCGCAATAAGCGATCCAACGGTAAAAATTGCTAAGAGGATGCGGGATCCTGCGCAGGGCCCATCCTGCGCATGCGCCTGCATTTTCTACGGCGCCCCACAGAAAATGTGATTGCTTCTGCCTGTCTATGAGGCAGAGATGGTCACGGGGGGGAAGGCAACGCTCCATTTCAAAGAAGGAGATGGAGTATTGCGGGGACGAGACTTCAAAACAGGGGCGGCAACGGAGAAACAGGGGGCGTAGTCGGTGCAGCTGCATGACATCACACGCAGCCGATGCTATCACAAAAATGGCTGTGGGTCTCATGCGGGCGCCTAACATGTGGGGCATACTAGCCCTGTGCTGGGCGTCCCCCCGCATGTCAGAGAATCTGATCATAAATGTGCTAAATTTAGCACATCTAGGATCAGGTCTGAATCACCCCCATGGAGCAAAAAAAAGGCCCAAATTAAGTGATTTTAGTTTTGTTTGTCAATTTTTGAAAACAAAAAAGCAAAACCAGTCACGGCAGTTTGGCAAAAACCAAATATAAAGCCGGATGACGAATCAGGGCCAATTGCAAATCCAGCAAAAATGGTCCTGTGCACATCTCTAGTAATATTCTAATACCACATTGAGTTTGCTAGCATTGTATGCCTAGGGATGTGCTGATATGAGACATTCCCTTTAACTCCTGTTTTATTGAGTTTAATAAATTATTCCTGTAGTTTAGCTGCTCATTCAAAACTTGGGATCAGTGCTACCATATGGTCCCTACTGGTCTGCACATGTGCACTGATGTTGCTTGCTAACTGGTAGCTGCATTAGAAGTTGTTGCATTCCACAGGAGGAGCTAGCTGCTTATATCCAGTTTTGAGTTCCACATGGCACAGTTTGGGGGCACCAGTGCCACATTTTACACATGGTACCCTGAGGTTACCGGCAGAGAGGTGCATCTCTGCCTGACCGATTACGTGACTTAAGTGTTGAACAGTGTATTGTTGCTATAGGATGTGATACCACTACCAGGCAGGCCATGTGGTCCAAATTAAACTACTGTACATGTAGTTTGCTGTCTTTTTGTACATTATTCTGTTGGTATAAACATACTTGCCTACTCTCCCTCATTCTGCAGGAGACTCCCTGAAATAGAAGAAATCTCCCAAACTCCCTGAATAGTCCAGCAATCTCACTGATTGCACCTTAACCCCTGACGGGGGGTAAGGTAGAGAATAGAATAACAGTTGGTAAGAGTAATTCTAGAAAGGCACTTGTAAATAATGGTAAGTTACCATTAAAGCAAAAGGGCAAAGGAAATATTAACATAAAATGTCTGCTTGCGAAAGCAAGAAGCCTATCAGGTAAAATGGGGGAATTGGAATTGCATGTATCAAAAAATCAGTATGATATTATAGGTATTACGGAAACATGGTGGGACGACTCTCACGACTGGGTTACTAATTTGGAGGGATATTCACTTCTCAGGAGGGACAGGGCTACCAAAAGGGGAGGAGGGGTATGTCTCTATGTAAAACCATCTCTAAAACCAAACTTAATATATGTTATTTACAAGGGGACTGGTGATAATGTGGAATCACTATGGGTTGAGATCACTAGTGGGGGCACTGAAATAAAGAAACTAGTCATTGGCACGTGCTACAAGCAACCAGATATTAGCATACGTGACGAGGAACTGCTCTCACAGCAAATTAAAAAAGCTGCGGGAATGGGGGACATCCTAGTGTTAGGGTATTTTTAACTATCCAGGTATAAACTGGAGTAACGATTCATGTGTAAAAATTAGGAGCAGCAGGATTCTAAACACATTAAAGGATCAATACTTGTCTCAATTAGTCGAGGACCCAACCAGAGGTTATAATGTTCTGGACCAAGTTATTACCAATAATGTGGACATTATATCAAACATTACAGTTGGGGAGACCTTGGGAAACAGTGATCACTATATGATCACATTCAGCATCAGTTTCAAGAAACATAGCTATAAGGAATCAACAAAAACATTCAACTTTAGAAAAGCTAACTTTAATATGCTAAACGACATTGACTGGGAAGTTTTGTTTCATAGTAAAGACACATCGGAAATGTGGGATGCTTTAAAAGGTTTGCTTGATAGCAATATTCACAAATTCATGCCCTTGGACAGTAAATGCAAGAGTAATAGACTCAAATCAATGTGGCTTAATAAGGATGTCAAAGAAGCAATGGCTAAAAAGAGGTGTTCTTTTAAAGCATTTAAAACTAATGGAGGGGAGGAGTCATTCCAGTATTACAAAGAATGCAATAAAAGATGCAAAAAAGTAATAAGGGCAGCTACAATTGTAAACGAAAAACAAATTGCTATAGAGAATAAAGCCAATCCCAAAGAGTTTTATAAATACATAAACATTAAAGGGTTAAAAAAATAGAACATAGGCCCATTAAAAGATGAACTGTGAGCCTTGGAAACGATGTCAAAATAAAAGCGGATATACTGAACAGCTTTTTTTCACCAGGGAGGATCAGACGGTGTTAGTAGTGCATAACGACAGTGAAGGTAATGATTCTTGGCTAGATGCTTGTTTAAGTGAGGAAATAGTCCTGGAGAGACTAAGCAACATAAAGATTAATAAATCACCGGGACCAAATGGTTTTCATACGAGGGTTATTATGGAGCTTAAGGCACAGCTTGCAAGACCCTTATACTTGATTTTCTATAGTTCCATTAAATCGGGTATGGTACCGATGGATTGGCGTATAGCTGAGGTAGTGCCATTATTTAAAAAGGGTTCTAAAAAATCATCCTGGGTACTATAGACCAGTTAGTTTAACCTCTATAGTGGGTAAAATATTGGAAGGAATTTTGAGGGATAGCATAGAGGATTATCTGCGGAATACTAAGTTTATGAGCAGGAGTTAGCATGGGTTTGTGAGCGACAGATCATGTCAAACTAACTTAATTAGCTTCTACGACGAAGTGAGCGATAATTTTAACCAGGGAAAAGCAGTGGATGTGGTCTATTTAGATTTTGCAAAAGCCTTCAATACAGTGCCTCACAAGAGACTGATCATCAAATTAAGGGAACTTGGCCTAGGATACACTATTTGTACATGGATAGGTAATTGGCTGGATAACAGGGTACAACGAGTAGTGGTCAATGAGATGTTCTCCAGCTGGGCACTAGTAGTCAGCGGTATACCACAAGGGTCCATATTTGGTCTGCTACTGTTCAATATATGTATTAATGACCTAGGAATAGGCCTGGGAAGCATAGTATCAATCTTTGCAGATGATACTAAACTGTGTAAGGTAATTAATTCAGAAATAGATGTGGAGTCTCTACAGAATGACTTATTTAAACTTGAGTTCTGGGTGTCTAAATGGGGAATGAGGTTCAATATTGAAAAATGCAAAGCTATGCATTTTGGGATTAAAAACAAACTTGCATCCTATTCACTTAATGGGGAAAATATAGTGGTATCAGTAGTGGAAAAAGATTTGGGGGTCCTCATAGATAATACACTCAATAGCAGTACACAGTGTTAAAATGCAGTGAAGAAGACAAGTAAAGTCCTTGCTTGCATAAAACGGGGTATTGAGACCAGGGACGAGGATGTAATCATGGCGCTGTACAAATCATTGGAACGTCCGCACCTGGAATATTGTGTTACGTTTTTGGCACCATATTATAAAAAAGATATTGGAGAACTCGAAAGAGTTCAAAGGCGTGCTACTAAACTGATTAAAGGGTTAGAGACACTGGAGTAGGAGAAAAGGCTAACTATGTTAAATATGTATACTCTAGAAAAGAGGCGTCTAAGAGGAGATATTATTAATATCTTCAAATATGTAAAGGGTCATTACAAGGAGTTAGCAGGGGATTTGTTTATTAATAGAACTCTGTATAGGACACATGGACACTCACTGAGGTTAGAGGAGAGAAAATTCCATACAAAACGTAGGAAGGGGTTCTTCAGGGCAATAAAGATTTGGAACTCCCTGCCGGAGAAGGTAATAATGGCGGACTCTGTAAATGCATTCAAAATCAGATTGGACAGCTTTCTAGCTGAAAACAGTATAACCTGGGCAGAGTCAAGGTCTGCAGAAGCATGACCGGAACACCAACTGTCAGTGCAGTGCTATATGCTGGAAGTCCAACTGCACTAAGTGAGTGTAATAATTCCACTCATACTGTATAGTCATTTTGGACAGGTTGGTATTGGGTGATCGTGGTTGGAAGACTGGCGGTCACCATACCGACGCCGGGATTCCGTCTGTCAGATGGCCAGCAGGGGGGATTTCGGCCAGCACAACAAAGACCCTTGCGGGCTCGTTGCGCTTGCCACAGGTTCTATCCCACTCTATGGGAATAGTCCCTGTTGCTCGGCATGCCAACTGGCGGGCTAGTCAGTGTTCATGATGCCAGCGCTGGCATTGTAACCGCATCCTTTTTGGACTTGAGGAGCCTGCACACTGCAAGCATCTGGTTGTTCATTTATTGTTCCTCTCCCTGATGTTAGATCGAGACCATACATACCTCAATCCTTTTCTAGGCCACTAAGCTATACAACAGTGAAAATGTGATATAAATTCATACAGTAGTTTTTGTGTGATGCCAGAACGTACAGACACAGTCTAAATTTCACTTTTTTTTTGTCTCCATGGTCCATAAACAGTCCCTAGAAGTATAATTCTCAATAAAAAAATGTCTATGTACAGACACAACCCTTACAGTTTTATTATATGTATATATTTTTATTGTAGGGTGTCCCTATTTATCTTTGGCTATGTAAGGCTTTGTGTGAACCCAATTTCCACTGTTGTTATGTTGTTTATTACTGTTCCAGTGTTTCAATGATAACCTCATTTAAGGACAAAACGATGAAAACTAGTGTGCCCTGAGCAGTCTCCAGGTGTGCCGCCATAGAAGCACATCCAGGCCCGTCAGTGTTTTGCCGTTGCTGAGGCCCTGGAATGATCAATACTGGTGGGTTTAGTGGTTGCAGAGCCAGTTCTTATTTAGGACCCGGGCAGTGTTGGGCTCTTCTGGCTTTCTCAGATGTGGCTCAGGCGTTACCTATGGAGAAGCTGTAACATGACATCATAGGACATGCAACTGCACCATGCATCACCATTATATTTGAATGTGCCTTGGCAATACTTAAATCTTGTTCAGTGTGCCGCGAGATGTAAAGGGTTGAAAATCTCTTTGCTACAGTGTCGTCACCATGTTGTTATAAAAACAACAAAAGACGAGCATTGGTAAAGGGGCTGCTGGAGGGGCCTGGCAGAAGCCCCAGTTTGCTACCCCTCCCCAGTATGCCTGTGCTGTAGCCAGTGGCAGTGGCGCCGTCTTCATGGTGATTTCTTTGGGAAGATGGCACTGCACATAGAAAGCAAAGACTCTGGCACTGCTCCTGATTGGCTTCTGGTCCGTGAACACGGACCGGCACCTGATTTAAGATACCCGTGCCATCGCCGGAGATTGGACTGGGGAGCAAGAGAGGTGTGCGCTGTGCTCTCCTGCCCTCGATGCAAGCAAGGTGTTATGATTCCAGCACTCTGGTCAGAGGAGATCTTATGGCAAGGACCGGAGCACTGGAACGGAATGCTGGGGAAGGGAGCTGGACAGGAAAATAGCCCCTGGTGCCCTAACTCTGTTGTCTCACCCGTGTTGTCAGAAATCCCCTGCGAGACTATGGTTTCTTGAGCCCTTGGCAGCCGCGTTTGAAGGGCGGATTATGTCTGCCCAACTCCGATGCCCTCCGGTCTTAATGAGAGACAAAGGGAAACCCGAGACAGGGTGATAACAAGAGGCCCTCTAACTAAACAACCAGGCCAGGGGCTAAGCAAACTCAAAACTATAATATGTGCGGAGAAACCGCCAGGGAAAAGGACAACCAAAATATCCACTTGTCCAATTCTCCTACCCGGCACCGCCGAGTACCAGAGAGGACTTGTGGAAGCGGAACCCTCCGCAAATGCTCCAAACACAAAATATAAAAGGTAAAGCGGCTGAGCCGCAACACACGGCAGAGCCGCAACTCACGAACACCACTGGATATAAAACGGTGATCAGTCAGGACTCCAGGGAACCAAACGACCTCTTGGGATGAGATGACAACTCCCGAATACCGGACTTCTGAGGACTGGAATGACCGGATACAGCAGGGCTGGAAACAGACTCTCAGCAAACAAAGGCAGCATGCAGGAAGCTATTACCGGCGTCTGTGAGAAGCCCTGGGAGTGTATTTAACAAGGAGTCCTCCAATCAGCTGCTAAAGGCTGATTAGAATAAATGCCGCGCAGCTGCCTTGCTGCACGGCCAGAGAGCAGGTGAATATCTTAATTTCCTAAAGCCTAGCAACGGGGAACGCGGTCCGCCAGTGGCATCCCCGTTGCTAGGGTCCGTGCGGCTCAGCGCGCCCGGCGTCTAGCGTTGCTAGGGAGCCGGCGGCTGTACGCGCACGGCGTCTCTAGTTGCTAGGCGCCGGGCCGCGCAGACAAGCGGACCCCGGCGCCTAACACGAGGTGGTTGGGCCGCAAAAGGACCCCTGCCCGCGGGCCACAAAAGGATGCGGTAGGAGCTGCGAGTTGGACACCCCTGCCCTAGAGTTTCAGAATTTCTGTCATGGCACCCCAAGACCATAGTTTCTTAGTGAGAAATTTAGAAAAAAATATAAAATGAAGTAAATAGTGTTTATAATATGTTAACCTTAGGTTCAGTTATGTGGTGAAGGACTGGTTTTGCCGATTAAATTCAGTATAAGCAATTTGAATTGTTCATGGACCACCAAACTACAGCACCACTGCAAGGCCTCCCCTATCCCCCCCTTCCCACCTTTCCCAAGGAACCCCAGGGTCTCACGGCCCCCTGTATGGAAACTACTGCCATAAAATAAACTTATTTTTATAACTACATGTAATACACCTTAGATCTCAGTTCCTTTAAGGTTTTATATCCTTGTATACAGTAAACTACACATATTTGAAAATCCTACACCAGGCACAAGTAATAATTCAGATGCGTTGTTGACCGGCGGCCGGGATCCTGGTGGTCAGCATACCGATGACGGTATCCTGACTGCCAGAATGCCGGGAGAGGGGCAAGCAAAATGAAGCCCCTTGCTGCGGGCTTCACGCTGCGAGCTTGGTGGCATGCTGCGCTTGCCACAGGTTCTATTCCCTCTCTATGGGTGTCATGGACACCAACTAGTGGGAATAGTCCTTGGCCCCACTGACTGCATTCGGTGGCCGGGATCCCGGTGGTGGTAAGCTGACCGCCGGGATGGTGACTACATCCCATTTAGATGACTATGTGGGAGTTTTAGCATTATTATCCTATTTGTATATAAAAAGTGTTGAAAGGGGAGAGCACTACTGCACAGATTCCATACTGTTCCTTCAGGAAGGCTTCACTCCCTGTACCAAGATGGCTGCTGACTTCCAGTGATCCTGCCGAATAACACCCCTCTCATCTCAGCCTCCGCTCAGTGAGAACCAGTGTGTAACAGTGATTAAGTGGGGTTCATAGAAATATTTTATGCAATTCACAGTATGAGCTTACTATCTTCAGAGTGTTGGAGAATTATTATACATTTTTATTTTTTGGTCAGAGAATTTTTTTTTATTATTTTATAATGGAACTGGACCCTGTATTGCTATTTTCCCCTCAGCTCACTTTAAAATAGATATAAAGGAGAAAGATATCTAAAAGCAATTATAGAGTAAGACCATTTTCCTTACTGCGTAAGCTGCAAACTAGGTGTCCTGTTAGTTGCTTTTCATTTTACCTTTGTATGCCTTACTGCCATGTTTTACTTATAGCACAGTGTAATCTATGTAGTGGACCCAAAATGGCTGCCTCACATGGTACTCTCTTGTGAAGAATAAACAATGCATGGTTTTAAACTCTCCTAATATATTTGTCTCCCTAAGTATGTGTCATTTCTTCACCTTTTGAGAGAATTTATTTATTAAGACAACTTCAAGCAAAATATATTTAAAAAATAAATGTTTTTTTTTTATTTTAAGCAAAATGTAGCCTATTTTTGTTCTACTACTACTACTTCTTCTTCTTCTTGTTCTTCTTCTTCTTCTTCTACTTCTTCTTTGTCTTCCTCTTCTTCTTTAAAAACACCACACCGTCTTTAAGAAAATAGTTTATTAGTCAGGGTCTTAACCTGGGGGCGGCAGCCTTTAAGTTCTTTAGCATGGCTGTCGCCTTCCAAGGGGTTCCAGCTTCTTCACCTGGCGGGCGGCGGCTGTTAAGCTCTTTTGCATAGCACTTGGAGAACCACAATTGCCAGCATGTCTGGACATAAAGGGCCCCCTGGCACCTGTAAAGAAAATATTAAAATAAAAACACCACACCGTCTTTAATTTTTTTTTTATTAGTCAGGGTCTTCACCTGGGGGCCGCCGCCTCCCCAGGGCTTCCGTCATCTTTCTCTGGCGTCTTCACCTGGGAGGCAGCGGCCTTTAAGCTCTTTTGCATGGCTGCCGCCTTCCCGGGGCTTCCAGCGTCTTCACCTGGTGGATGGTGGCTGTTAAGCTTTTTTGCATAGCACTTGGAGAACCACAAGTGCCAGCATGTCCGGACATAAAGGGCCCACTGGCACCTGTAGTCCACCTGTAAAAAAAATATTAAAATAAAAACACCACTCTGTCTTTAAAAAAAAGTTTATTAGTCAGGGTCTTCACCTGGGGGCGGCGGCCTTTAAGCTTTTTTGCATGGCTGCCGCCTCTCCAGGGCTTCCGACGCCTTCACCTGGGGAGCCGCCGCCTCCCCAGGGCTTCCAGCGTCTTCACCGGGGAGGCAGCGGCCTTTAAGCTCTTTTGCATGGCTGCCGCCTTCCCAGGGCTTCCAGCGTCTTCACCTGGAGGGCGGCAGCCGTTAAGCTCTTTTGCATAGCACTTGGAGAACCACAAGTGCCAGCATGTCCGGACATAAAGGGCCCGCTGGCACCTGTAGTCCACCTGTAAAGAAAATATTAAAATAAAAACACCACACCATCTTTAAAAAAAAGTTTATTATTCAGGGTCTTCCCCTGGGGGCGGCGGCCTTTAAGCTCGTTTGCATGGTTACAGCCCATCCAGGACTTCCAGCGTCTTCTTTCTTCAGGAGCTCTTCCGCCGTCGGACTGACGCCGATGCCTCGTGCTGACTTATATAAGTCAGTCGGAGGGGCCGGGGTGATGACGCAGCGAGCCGTGATTGGCTCGTGGTTGCCATCTTGAATTTAAAAAATTACGCTGAGGTGCCATTTTTGAAATTGGTACTGCTCCGCTGCCAAACTCTGCAGAATGGCAGTGCCACTAATACTCTCACTGCCACCAATGCCCACACCTCCGCGCACCCATATAGTGATGGCAGCGGATCCAGTGACGGATCCTCTGGCCAATCACTGTGGCCTCACTGACAGGGGTGTGCTTTCATGGGTTGAAAGCACGTCCCTGTATGAAAGCAGCACCTCTAATGGTGCCGCTTTCCCATGCATTTCCAATGGACTTTTAATACCCATGGCTAGGCCCCGCCCACCCCCGCCCCCCGCTCCCACACCCTTCCCCATTCACACTGGGAGGCACCACGATCGGTGCCTCCCAAACACATTTAAACAGGGATAATGATTACATTAATATAAAGGAGATACTTATGACACAGAATACAGTATGTGTCATAAGTATCTTCTTTATATTATTTTAATCATTAATGACAGGGGAGGCACTGCCTCCCCTGCCTTCCCTGACTGCACGTCCCTGGTTTGCCCAGACCACCCGCCCTCCAACTAACCTTGCCTAACCCAGTCTTCCCATCTGTCACCTCAAATCTGATATCTTGACCTATTTACCCGGCAGGAGAAAAACGCACCTATACGTCAATGGTTAGAGAGTGAAAAAAGAGAGCAAGAAATGAGTGGGGCATGGAGAGCCCACCGGGGGAATGCAGCGGTAAAGGCCCATGCTTAGGGGTGTGGCCTGCTGCCACAGAGGCTTGGCTAACATGGTATAGGGCCCATGATAAATATATATAGTAAATACTGCTAGTACATGCATGATAATGTACCAGATTAATAACTGCAATGCACTGTAGATAATATGTATAATGTACAATTCAAGTGCACAGACGGGACCTGATCCATAGACGAGGAGGTGGGCCCCCAGACAGTAGGGCCCACCGGTGGTTTCCCCTGTACCCCTATGGGTTATGACTGTCCCCCTCCCCCCACACTCCCTGAGTGGGAATGAGGGGGGAGGGGGACAGTCATAACCACCATAGCATTCATTTCTGACGCTAACAGGAATTACAACTGTACAAATGTAGCTATTCTCATTGTGGCTACATCTTAAGGCGATTGCGCCTTGTTAGTCACGACCGCACCGCGTACATCTGGACATCTAAGACATGTGTGTGCCCCATTCACATGGATGGGGGCGGCAAATGCTGCAACTCGACATAGCTAGGCACAGGTGCGCATAGCTGCGTCGAGGGTGCACGTTTCCCTCAGATGTAGCCATGATCAGCATGGCTACATCTGTATATAGTATTGGATAAAAACAAAGGTAATGATTAAAGCACAATTTAATTCTCTTACATCTCTATATATTAATAAAAATGGATCAGCGTGCAACACTGGCACACTGGGATTTAGGCAGGCAGAGAGAGAGTAAAGCACCTTTCATATATCTCCAATGGCCCATTTGCAGCCGCTTGTGGATGTTAAGTAATGGCACTGTCCCAGTAGGTGTGAGATTTTGTTTTTATCCAATACTATGCTATCCCCAAGGTCGTAAGTCATATATTATAATAGTCATGCTAAACGTCTGCCGACGATTCAAAATAAGCTGCTCTTATCTTTGTCCAGTCACTAACCTTCTACCAGTGTGCTATGCCGTGCCAGGCCTCTGAAAGCATATGCAAGAGACAGCAACAGCATAGCCCTGACATAGGCAGTTTCCATTATGACATCACAGCATGACCTCACACAACCCACCAGACCGGCTAAGACTGGTTATTTCTGGTTTGAGGCTTTTGTCTTTTACATGACTGACCTAAGGGAAATGTGACTTAAAATTATTACATGAGAAAAATTTTATTACTGCCATTTGTCGGCAGTTTTGCTCACTTAGGTGGTCATTCTGAGTTGTTCGCTCGTTGCCGATTTTTGTTATTTTGCGATTTTCCGCTTACTGCGCATGCGCAATGCCCGCAGTGCGACTGCACCAAGTAAATTTGCTATGCAGTTAGGTATTTTACTCACGGCATTACGAGGTTTTTTCTTCGTTCTGGTGATCATAATGTGATTGACAGGAAGTGGGTGTTTCTGGGTGGAAACTGGACGTTTTGTGGGTGTGTTGGAAAAAACGCTACCGTTTCTGGGAAAAACGCGGGAGTGGCTGGAGAAACGGGGGAGTGTCTGGGCGAACGCTGGGTGTGTTTGTGACATCAAACCAGGAGCGAAACTGACTGAACTGATCGCAATGGCTGAGTAAGTCTGGAGCTACTCAGAAACTGCTAAGAAAGGTCTATTCGCAATATTGCGAATCCGTCTGTCGCAATTTTGAGAAGCTAAGATTCACACCCAGTAGGCGGCGACTTAGCGTGTGCAAAGCTGCTAAAAGCAGCTTGCGAGCGAACAACTCGGAATGAGGGCCTTAGTGGCATCTAATCTTGTGATGTATGTTTTATATTTTACAAATAGAGCCTGATTAAGGTTGGATCGCAATCGCAATAAGCGATCCAACGGTAAAAATTGCTAAGAGGATGCGGGATCCTGCGCAGGGCCCATCCTGCGCATGCGCCTGCATTTTCTACGGCGCCCCACAGAAAATGTGATTGCTTCTGCCTGTCTATGAGGCAGAGATGGTCACGGGGGGGAAGGCAACGCTCCATTTCAAAGAAGGAGATGGAGTATTGCGGGGACGAGACTTCAAAACAGGGGCGGCAACGGAGAAACAGGGGGCGTAGTCGGTGCAGCTGCATGACATCACACGCAGCCGATGCTATCACAAAAATGGCTGTGGGTCTCATGCGGGCGCCTAACATGTGGGGCATACTAGCCCTGTGCTGGGCGTCCCCCCGCATGTCAGAGAATCTGATCATAAATGTGCTAAATTTAGCACATCTAGGATCAGGTCTGAATCACCCCCATGGAGCAAAAAAAAGGCCCAAATTAAGTGATTTTAGTTTTGTTTGTCAATTTTTGAAAACAAAAAAGCAAAACCAGTCACGGCAGTTTGGCAAAAACCAAATATAAAGCCGGATGACGAATCAGGGCCAATTGCAAATCCAGCAAAAATGGTCCTGTGCACATCTCTAGTAATATTCTAATACCACATTGAGTTTGCTAGCATTGTATGCCTAGGGATGTGCTGATATGAGACATTCCCTTTAACTCCTGTTTTATTGAGTTTAATAAATTATTCCTGTAGTTTAGCTGCTCATTCAAAACTTGGGATCAGTGCTACCACATGGTCCCTACTGGTCTGCACATGTGCACTGATGTTGCTTGCTAACTGGTAGCTGCATTAGAAGTTGTTGCATTCCACAGGAGGAGCTAGCTGCTTATATCCAGTTTTGAGTTCCACATGGCACAGTTTGGGGGCACCAGTGCCACATTTTACACATGGTACCCTGAGGTTACCGGCAGAGAGGTGCATCTCTGCCTGACCGATTACGTGACTTAAGTGTTGAACAGTGTATTGTTGCTATAGGATGTGATACCACTACCAGGCAGGCCATGTGGTCCAAATTAAACTACTGTACATGTAGTTTGCTGTCTTTTTGTACATTATTCTGTTGGTATAAACATACTTGCCTACTCTCCCTCATTCTGCAGGAGACTCCCTGAAATAGAAGAAATCTCCCAAACTCCCTGAATAGTCCAGCAATCTCACTGATTGCACCTTAACCCCTGACGGGGGGGAAGGTAGAGAATAGAATAACAGTTGGTAAGAGTAATTCTAGAAAGGCACTTGTAAATAATGGTAAGTTACCATTAAAGCAAAAGGGCAAAGGAAATATTAACATAAAATGTCTGCTTGCGAAAGCAAGAAGCCTATCAGGTAAAATGGGGGAATTGGAATTGCATGTATCAAAAAATCAGTATGATATTATAGGTATTACGGAAACATGGTGGGACGACTCTCACGACTGGGTTACTAATTTGGAGGGATATTCACTTCTCAGGAGGGACAGGGCTACCAAAAGGGGAGGAGGGGTATGTCTCTATGTAAAACCATCTCTAAAACCAAACTTAATATATGTTATTTACAAGGGGACTGGTGATAATGTGGAATCACTATGGGTTGAGATCACTAGTGGGGGCACTGAAATAAAGAAACTAGTCATTGGCACGTGCTACAAGCAACCAGATATTAGCATACGTGACGAGGAACTGCTCTCACAGCAAATTAAAAAAGCTGCGGGAATGGGGGACATCCTAGTGTTAGGGTATTTTTAACTATCCAGGTATAAACTGGAGTAACGATTCATGTGTAAAAATTAGGAGCAGCAGGATTCTAAACACATTAAAGGATCAATACTTGTCTCAATTAGTCGAGGACCCAACCAGAGGTTATAATGTTCTGGACCAAGTTATTACCAATAATGTGGACATTATATCAAACATTACAGTTGGGGAGACCTTGGGAAACAGTGATCACTATATGATCACATTCAGCATCAGTTTCAAGAAACATAGCTATAAGGAATCAACAAAAACATTCAACTTTAGAAAAGCTAACTTTAATATGCTAAACGACATTGACTGGGAAGTTTTGTTTCATAGTAAAGACACATCGGAAATGTGGGATGCTTTAAAAGGTTTGCTTGATAGCAATATTCACAAATTCATGCCCTTGGACAGTAAATGCAAGAGTAATAGACTCAAATCAATGTGGCTTAATAAGGATGTCAAAGAAGCAATGGCTAAAAAGAGGTGTTCTTTTAAAGCATTTAAAACTAATGGAGGGGAGGAGTCATTCCAGTATTACAAAGAATGCAATAAAAGATGCAAAAAAAGTAATAAGGGCAGCTACAATTGTAAACAAAAAACAAATTGCTATAGAGAATAAAGCCAATCCCAAAGAGTTTTATAAATACATAAACATTAAAGGGTTAAAAAAATAGAACATAGGCCCATTAAAAGATGAACTGTGAGCCTTGGAAACGATGTCAAAATAAAAGCGGATATACTGAACAGCTTTTTTTCACCAGGGAGGATCAGACGGTGTTAGTAGTGCATAACGACAGTGAAGGTAATGATTCTTGGCTAGATGCTTGTTTAAGTGAGGAAATAGTCCTGGAGAGACTAAGCAACATAAAGATTAATAAATCACCGGGACCAAATGGTTTTCATACGAGGGTTATTATGGAGCTTAAGGCACAGCTTGCAAGACCCTTATACTTGATTTTCTATAGTTCCATTAAATCGGGTATGGTACCGATGGATTGGCGTATAGCTGAGGTAGTGCCATTATTTAAAAAGGGTTCTAAAAAATCATCCTGGGTACTATAGACCAGTTAGTTTAACCTCTATAGTGGGTAAAATATTGGAAGGAATTTTGAGGGATAGCATAGAGGATTATCTGCGGAATACTAAGTTTATGAGCAGGAGTTAGCATGGGTTTGTGAGCGACAGATCATGTCAAACTAACTTAATTAGCTTCTACGACGAAGTGAGCGATAATTTTAACCAGGGAAAAGCAGTGGATGTGGTCTATTTAGATTTTGCAAAAGCCTTCAATACAGTGCCTCACAAGAGACTGATCATCAAATTAAGGGAACTTGGCCTAGGATACACTATTTGTACATGGATAGGTAATTGGCTGGATAACAGGGTACAACGAGTAGTGGTCAATGAGATGTTCTCCAGCTGGGCACTAGTAGTCAGCGGTATACCACAAGGGTCCATATTTGGTCTGCTACTGTTCAATATATGTATTAATGACCTAGGAATAGGCCTGGGAAGCATAGTATCAATCTTTGCAGATGATACTAAACTGTGTAAGGTAATTAATTCAGAAATAGATGTGGAGTCTCTACAGAATGACTTATTTAAACTTGAGTTCTGGGTGTCTAAATGGGGAATGAGGTTCAATATTGAAAAATGCAAAGCTATGCATTTTGGGATTAAAAACAAACTTGCATCCTATTCACTTAATGGGGAAAATATAGTGGTATCAGTAGTGGAAAAAGATTTGGGGGTCCTCATAGATAATACACTCAATAGCAGTACACAGTGTTAAAATGCAGTGAAGAAGACAAGTAAAGTCCTTGCTTGCATAAAACGGGGTATTGAGACCAGGGACGAGGATGTAATCATGGCGCTGTACAAATCATTGGAACGTCCGCACCTGGAATATTGTGTTAAGTTTTTGGCACCATATTATAAAAAAGATATTGGAAGGGCGTGGCCTAGCCTGCAAACTGAGAGGAAGCCTTTTTTATGAGCTCCTGCTGGCCCCGCTCATAAAACTTATATAAAACCTATTTCAAAGGCCCCAAGCACCTCTGTACTGGACCACCTGCTCCCCTGATCACTAAACACCAGAGGGGCTTGGTTGCGGAGCCGGGGAGCCCTTATCAGGGCTTCTGCAGGTTGCGGCCTTCCCCTCCTCAAGAAGCCGGGGCCTCGATTTGGGAGTGGAGCCGTCGGTCCGCTGGACCTGGTGCGGCGATTCTGCGGACCCCCTCTCCCACCTGAGCGGCCCTCCCTGACACCCAAGAGCCCACCCATCAAGCACTGACCCTCACAGGAGACCGGCGACCGGACAATCTGCAGGAGGTGAGAGCCGGGACGAGTGTGACTGGCGGCCGGCGGCCATCTTGTGGTTGGCGCCGCCCGGACTCTGAGTCCTGCTTTGACGATCCCCGGCCTCTCCGGGCGCCTGCCCTCCGACCCCCACCTCACCCATCCTTACAAGACAGATCTCCCCCCTTCACTGGCGGGGATTAACGACCCGGGGACCTCCGGAGGATCCGTATCTTACTTACAGGCGGCGGCCATCTTGTGACTGGCAACACTCTCTCCTCACTCCATAGCTAGAAATGGCTGTAACTCTAGCTCCCTCTTGTGGCGACTTTTAGATTAGACAACTCACAGCCACTATAAATATATTTCTATACTTCTGCCTATTCTCACACCTGCTCCACCCATAAACCCATGCCGGCTTCTACACCTGTGTGACATTTCTCCTCGCCCATGTGCGCTGTTCACGGACTGATGCCTACCGGTCCTGAGCTATTACTCGTTGGGATGTAACCTGTTATACTTCCCCTATTTTTTTCCTCTCCATGTGACCTCATTATAGCCTGCTCCTTGCGTGAGGCGACTCCTACTGTATAAATCGGTCCTCCGTTGCCCGCTTTTTTTTATGGAAAAATTTCTCATACCCACCCCGATGTCAATTGCTGACCCCGCCTCTACAACCCGAGGCGATACTGTGTGGGGACACTCGTCTGATTCAGACTGCTCTGTCACCCGTTCCAGGTCCTTACAAAAACGCAAGTCTGCTCCGGCCAGTAAGCCTCCCAAAATGAAACCTGCGGATATTGCGGCGGTGCTGGGCCCTCTGCTAGATGAAAAGCTGGCGGGCATTAGAGAAGCTATTGACTCCACTTTATCCAAATTAACTCAACACTCTGGCCGCTTAGATGACGTCGAACAGAGGGTGTCTACCCTGGAGGATGATTTGCATGCAGCACAACTCACCATTAATTCACAGCAAAGTGACATTTCGGATCTGACCCAGAAGCTAGATGATTTGGAGAATCGCGGACGCAGAAGTAATCTCCGGGTGGTGGGCATCCCCGAATCGGTCAAAGGCCATGAGTTACTTGACCTTCTTTCTAATTGGATACCGCAACAACTGGCCATGGATCTCAAAGGTGCCCCTCTGGCTATTGAGCGGGCACATAGAATCGGCCCTGAACGTAAAACAAACTCTGGTCGCCCTCGCCCGGTGATCATGAAAATCCTTAATTATGCCGACAAAGCTCGACTCCTAGACCACTACCGGAAGACGGATAGCTTAACCTACAACGGAGACCGGCTCTTGATATTTCAGGACTTTTCCACCATTGTCGCTGCTAAACGCAAGGAGTTTGCCCCGTTGTGCAAGCAACTGTTTAACGCCAAAATTAAATTCTCTCTCCTGTACCCGGCCCGGCTGCGGGTCTTCGAGGACGGCAAGCCGTTGTTCTTCGATGACATAACACTCGCCAAGGCCCACTTCTCGAGTTTACCCACTTGACTGTTGCACTGTTATTATTGCTTGCATACATGTTTTTCTCTTTTTTTTTCTCCATCTGTAGGTCACGTGGAGAGGAATAATTGCGCAGCTCTGTGTATACAATGAGCTGTAAATTTTCTTGTTTTTCTTGTTTGTTTTTTATGTTACTGTTTAATATTGTTGGTTGCACCTGCCGAACCTGCCGACCCCGATCCTCCATGGGTCAACCCCTTCCCGCTCGCTGGGACGGGCAGGGGCCCTACTTTACCTCTAGTATACTTTTTCTTGCATTCCCATCCATCGGTATAGGCTGATATAGCTGACCCTGCTCCTACTCCCCCCGCCGCCGCGGAAGATACCCCACTCCTTGCCTTCAATATAGTATCATGGAATGTGGAGGGCCTTAACGCTCCAGTGAAGCGCAAGAAGGTACTCTCCCACCTCCACCGTTTGACCCCTCACATCACCTTCCTACAGGAAACACACTGGCTGGACGATCCCCGTAACACTCTACGTGCCCCCTGGATCGGAGATTGTATCTCGGCCCCTTATTCTAATAAGACCAGGGGAGTTGCCATCCTTTTTCACAAGTCCCTACAATATTCGATACGCAGAAGGTTTCTTGATCCTAATGGGAGATTTATTTTGCTAGATGTGACTATTGATAATGTCTTGTATACTCTCCTTAATCTATATGCCCCAAATGTCTCTCAACAGGATTTTTTTGCAGTTGTCCTACAGAAACTTTCCTCTTGGGGGAGCTCTAATCTAATCCTGGGAGGAGATTTCAACACGGTCATCGATCCGTCCATGGACAGGTCTGGGGTGAGTACTTCATCCTCCAAATCCGGCTGTGATCTTCTTTCCTCCCTCTGTTCACAACTTGCTCTCTCCGACCCTTGGCGTATCCATCACCCTCTTCTTCGTGATTACTCTTTCTACTCTCACCCTCACTCTACGCACTCCCGTATTGATTATATTTTCTTATCCCGACACCTCTTCCCTAAAGTCACTCACACATCGATTAAAAATATTATTATCTCAGACCATGCCCCTATTATGATTTCTCTTAAGCTCGCGCTGCCCCAATGTTTTTCCAAATGCTGGCGATTCCCTGCTTATCTTACTCACTCTGAGGATTTTCTCCTACACCTTAGACACACTTGGCACACCTACGTTGCTGATAATTTGGCCCAGGCGGAGGATGTCTCACTGTTCTGGAGCGCCTCTAAAGCTGTTATCCGGGGCCACATTATCTCATACGTAAATTCTAAACGCAAAACATTTAACTCCCGCCTCCATGAACTGAGCTCCCTTCTCACCTCAACTTATAGAACGTATAAGCGTTCCGACACTCCCGCACATAAAGAGGCATACCTGACTGCTAAACAAGTATATGATACCTTCCTAACAGAGCAGGCCCAGACACGATATGATTACCAGCGGAACAAATTTTTTAGATGGGGTAATAAATCGGGCAGACTCTTGGCAAACCTCGCTCGGGGACCCCGCACGCGCACATGGGTTGAGGTGGTTAAATCTTCAGACACTATTATATCAGATCCGACAGCCATTTGCGCCGAATTTATGCAGTTTTACAAATCCCTATATACAGCAGAGTCAGATAACGTGGAGACAGGTGAATCCTTTTTACATGACGCTCAGCTTCCTGTCCTCTCTCGAGAGGACAGGGACCTTCTCGAGATGTCTATAACTGAGGAAGAGATACTCACAACTATCAAATCTTTACCAAACGGCAAGAGCCCAGGCCCTGATGGCTTTGGGGCTGAATACTATAAATTACTTAATGCTGAACTCACACCCACTCTAGCCAAATTATATAATCATATATTTACCTCCGGAACTATACCCTTATACTTCAATGAGGCACGGATAATTGTAATACCCAAGCCGGGTAAAGATCCCTCCCTCGTGGGTTCCTATCGCCCTATCTCACTTCTTAACCAAGACTTCAAATTGCTTACCAAACTAATGGCCAACCGTCTACAGTCTTGTCTGCCTCATCTCATTTCCCCGGCCCAGTTAGGCTTTATTAAAGGCAGACAATCTGTACAAGGTATTAGATCGGCGATAGCTGCTATTTCCCATACCCGCCTTCATAATTTGGAAGACAATATTCTTATTAATCTAGACGCCGAAAAGGCCTTCGATAAAATCGCTTGGCCACACCTTTTTAGAGTGCTCTCCCATCAGCAATTTGGCACTAATTTCTGTAGTCTAATGCGGACCCTCTGCACTGCTCCGATGGCCCAGGTGGTAGTTAATAATGTGGCCTCCCCTTCCTTTTCTCTTGAGAGAGGCACCAGACAAGGATGCCCTCTCTCCCCTTTGCTTTTTAATTTGGCCTTGGAACCTTTTATTCGTTATATCCAACTGCTACCTGGGTTTAGAGGCATTGTTGTTGGGGATCGCGAACTCAAAGTTATAGCCTTCGCAGATGACCTACTTATATGTACCTCTGACCCTAAACGCTCCCTTCCTGTATTGGTAGAGGCAATTGACAGATTTTCGTCCTTTGCTGGCTTCTCCATTAACTTTGCCAAGTCTGAAGCCCTGGCCATATTTGGCCAGGCGAGACTGGGTTGGATTAGACCCTTCCCGTTTAGATGGGCCCCCTCGCATATCACCTTTTTAGGAGTGGCTCTACCACAACATCTCTCCACCCTCTATGCACGTAATATAACCCCGATCATACATAAAATACAGACTGAACTTAGCCTATGGCAAAACCTTCCCCTTAATATGTTAGGGAGATGCAACCTGTTTAAAATGGCAAGCTTCCCGAAACTCCTGTATATTCTCCAAATGACTCCCATTCTTCTCACTAACTCCGACTTTTCTTTACTTAATACCTTGCTTTCCAAGTTTATATGGAACCGTAAGCGCCCCAGGATAAGTCTAAAAAAAATGTCGCAATCGGTGCGCCAAGGGGGTGTAAACCTACCAAACATTAAACAATACAATCTAGCGTGCTTACTACGTTTCGCTATGGATTGGCTCAGTGGCAACGATGTATTCACAGATACCATGTTAGAATCTCAGCTTTGTGCTCCTCTCTCTCTTGCTTACCTCCTACATGCCCGGCCCTCTCAAATAAAATCTCCCCAATTTGATAACCCGTTGTTGTCTTCCACTATTAAGGCGTGGAAAATGGCTAGGAAAGCTCTTGGTCTCAAATATTATTACTCAGTATCTCTACCTTTGCTTGGAAACCTGGAGTTCCAAAATGGTACTGCCTCTTTGCCTTTTAGTGCTTGGTGCTCCTCTGGTTTAAAGACTCTACGTAATCTGATGACACCTACTCACACTCCTTTGCCATTCCAGGAGGCTATTGAGAAATATGCAATTTCACCCCTGCATGGATTTCACTACTCCCAGGCTATACATTATCTTACATCCGTTCTCCCTCACCTCACGGGAAAAGACTTTGTTAACCCCTTAGACTCCCTTTTACGCTCCAACACATACTCCATATCTTCTATCTATGCGCGCATCCGCACTGAACTGGACCCCCACACTGATTTCCCTGATCTGGCTAAATGGATCTCCCAAGTTCCTACATTCACAGTAGACACCCTATTAGATACTTTTGTTATGACCCTTAAACTAATACCGGCTAGTATATATCAGGAAATGGCCTATAAACTGCTACACAGGGCATATATTTCGCCTAAACAAGGTTTTCTAATGGGTATATCAGATAGGGCCGGATGTAATAAATGCTCAACGGTAGAAGCTGACCTTTTCCATTGTCTCTGGGCCTGCCCTGCCATTCAAAAATTCTGGCATACCTTACACCATTATGGCACCTCAACGCTAGGCATCCCCTTTCAATGCACTGCTCCCTGGGCCCTCTTTGGTCATCTGTCAGATCAACCTGGAATTCCACGCACTGATAAAAAATTGATAGTGTTACTTTCAGCAGTGGGGAAAAAAGCTATATTGCAACAGTGGATCCATCCTACCTCTCCTACTCTCCCTATGGCTACTTCTAGGTTACTCTTCTTATTTAATATGGACTGGCTGGAGGCCTCTATCCACAAGGAAACCCTGACTCCTGCACTCTTTAAGTGCTGGGATAAATACATTTGTACCCTCCCTCCCCACACTAAACTAGCAATACATAAATGTTTCCAATCTAACTTTTGGTACTCTCTCCGACAACTTGATAACCAAGTTTCTCTAACTGACTGAGCTTCCTATCTTCCCCTCTCCCTCTTCTTCATCCGTACTTCCCTCTCCACACACACTTCCTCTTTTCTTTTCCCTCTCTTCTTATTTCTGCTGTTTCTTCCCTGGCGGATTGGATGGACACTTCTATGGACGGATCGGTGGCCTGTGGCTCTTGGTAGGTGTTTTTGCTTATTTTTGTTCTAACGTTTTTTTTTTTTTGTGATGTTCCTTTTTACCTCTTCTTTTTCTTAATTTGAACTGCTGGAATTGAGTGTCAGTTTTTAGTCAGTCATATCCAGTCCCATTCTCAATATATTATAGCCTGACCGCCGCTCTTCTGGTGGTTTACAATTTGTTCTTGTTGATTGTTTTGGAAAATTGAAAAATTTCCTCCACCTACTCATATATGCTGTATACTTTTACCTTTCTTATCTGCTTACTTTAATGTCGATATGTCTGATATGTATGCGGTTTTTGCTCCCCCTTATTTCTGTACCATGTTTTGGAGGTATTTAATAAACATATTTGGAAAAAAAAAAAAAAGATATTGGAGAACTCGAAAGAGTTCAAAGGCGTGCTACTAAACTGATTAAAGGGTTAGAGACACTGGAGTAGGAGAAAAGGCTAACTATGTTAAATATGTATACTCTAGAAAAGAGGCGTCTAAGAGGAGATATTATTAATATCTTCAAATATGTAAAGGGTCATTACAAGGAGTTAGCAGGGGATTTGTTTATTAATAGAACTCTGTATAGGACACATGGACACTCACTGAGGTTAGAGGAGAGAAAATTCCATACAAAACGTAGGAAGGGGTTCTTCAGGGCAATAAAGATTTGGAACTCCCTGCCGGAGAAGGTAATAATGGCGGACTCTGTAAATGCATTCAAAATCAGATTGGACAGCTTTCTAGCTGAAAACAGTATAACCTGGGCAGAGTCAAGGTCTGCAGAAGCATGACCGGAACACCAACTGTCAGTGCAGTGCTATATGCTGGAAGTCCAACTGCACTAAGTGAGTGTAATAATTCCACTCATACTGTATAGTCATTTTGGACAGGTTGGTATTGGGTGATCGTGGTTGGAAGACTGGCGGTCACCATACCGACGCCGGGATTCCGTCTGTCAGATGGCCAGCAGGGGGGATTTCGGCCAGCACAACAAAGACCCTTGCGGGCTCGTTGCGCTTGCCACAGGTTCTATCCCACTCTATGGGAATAGTCCCTGTTGCTCGGCATGCCAACTGGCGGGCTAGTCAGTGTTCATGATGCCAGCGCTGGTATTGTAACCGCATCCTTTTTGGACTTGAGGAGCCTGCACACTGCAAGCATCTGGTTGTTCATTTATTGTTCCTCTCCCTGATGTTAGATCGAGACCATACATACCTCAATCCTTTTCTAGGCCACTAAGCTATACAACAGTGAAAATGTGATATAAATTCATACAGTAGTTTTTGTGTGATGCCAGAACGTACAGACACAGTCTAAATTTCACTTTTTTTTTGTCTCCATGGTCCATAAACAGTCCCTAGAAGTATAATTCTCAATAAAAAAATGTCTATGTACAGACACAACCCTTACAGTTTTATTATATGTATATATTTTTATTGTAGGGTGTCCCTATTTATCTTTGGCTATGTAAGGCTTTGTGTGAACCCAATTTCCACTGTTGTTATGTTGTTTATTACTGTTCCAGTGTTTCAATGATAACCTCATTTAAGGACAAAACGATGAAAACTAGTGTGCCCTGAGCAGTCTCCAGGTGTGCCGCCATAGAAGCACATCCAGGCCCGTCAGTGTTTTGCCGTTGCTGAGGCCCTGGAATGATCAATACTGGTGGGTTTAGTGGTTGCAGAGCCAGTTCTTATTTAGGACCCGGGCAGTGTTGGGCTCTTCTGGCTTTCTCAGATGTGGCTCAGGCGTTACCTATGGAGAAGCTGTAACATGACATCATAGGACATGCAACTGCACCATGCATCACCATTATATTTGAATGTGCCTTGGCAATACTTAAATCTTGTTCAGTGTGCCGCGAGATGTAAAGGGTTGAAAATCTCTTTGCTACAGTGTCGTCACCATGTTGTTATAAAAACAACAAAAGACGAGCATTGGTAAAGGGGCTGCTGGAGGGGCCTGGCAGAAGCCCCAGTTTGCTACCCCTCCCCAGTATGCCTGTGCTGTAGCCAGTGGCAGTGGCGCCGTCTTCATGGTGATTTCTTTGGGAAGATGGCACTGCACATAGAAAGCAAAGACTCTGGCACTGCTCCTGATTGGCTTCTGGTCCGTGAACACGGACCGGCACCTGATTTAAGATACCCGTGCCATCGCCGGAGATTGGACTGGGGAGCAAGAGAGGTGTGCGCTGTGCTCTCCTGCCCTCGATGCAAGCAAGGTGTTATGATTCCAGCACTCTGGTCAGAGGAGATCTTATGGCAAGGACCGGAGCACTGGAACGGAATGCTGGGGAAGGGAGCTGGACAGGAAAATAGCCCCTGGTGCCCTAACTCTGTTGTCTCACCCGTGTTGTCAGAAATCCCCTGCGAGACTATGGTTTCTTGAGCCCTTGGCAGCCGCGTTTGAAGGGCGGATTATGTCTGCCCAACTCCGATGCCCTCCGGTCTTAATGAGAGACAAAGGGAAACCCGAGACAGGGTGATAACAAGAGGCCCTCTAACTAAACAACCAGGCCAGGGGCTAAGCAAACTCAAAACTATAATATGTGCGGAGAAACCGCCAGGGAAAAGGACAACCAAAATATCCACTTGTCCAATTCTCCTACCCGGCACCGCCGAGTACCAGAGAGGACTTGTGGAAGCGGAACCCTCCGCAAATGCTCCAAACACAAAATATAAAAGGTAAAGCGGCTGAGCCGCAACACACGGCAGAGCCGCAACTCACGAACACCACTGGATATAAAACGGTGATCAGTCAGGACTCCAGGGAACCAAACGACCTCTTGGGATGAGATGACAGCTCCCGAATACCGGACTTCTGAGGACTGGAATGACCGGATACAGCAGGGCTGGAAACAGACTCTCAGCAAACAAAGGCAGCATGCAGGAAGCTATTACCGGCGTCTGTGAGAAGCCCTGGGAGTGTATTTAACAAGGAGTCCTCCAATCAGCTGCTAAAGGCTGATTAGAATAAATGCCGCGCAGCTGCCTTGCTGCACGGCCAGAGAGCAGGTGAATATCTTAATTTCCTAAAGCCTAGCAACGGGGAACGCGGTCCGCCAGTGGCATCCCCGTTGCTAGGGTCCGTGCGGCTCAGCGCGCCCGGCGTCTAGCGTTGCTAGGGAGCCGGCGGCTGTACGCGCACGGCGTCTTTAGTTGCTAGGCGCCGGGCCGCGCAGACAAGCGGACCCCGGCGCCTAACACGAGGTGGTTGGGCCGCAAAAGGACCCCTGCCCGCGGGCCACAAAAGGATGCGGTAGGAGCTGCGAGTTGGAAACCCCTGCCCTAGAGTTTCAGAATTTCTGTCATGGCACCCCAAGACCATAGTTTCTTAGTGAGAAATTTAGAAAAAAATATAAAATGAAGTAAATAGTGTTTATAATATGTTAACCTTAGGTTCAGTTATGTGGTGAAGGACTGGTTTTGCCGATTAAATTCAGTATAAGCAATTTGAATTGTTCATGGACCACCAAACTACAGCACCACTGCAAGGCCTCCCCTATCCCCCCCTTCCCACCTTTCCCAAGGAACCCCAGGGTCTCACGGCCCCCTGTATGGAAACTACTGCCATAAAATAAACTTATTTTTATAACTACATGTAATACACCTTAGATCTCAGTTCCTTTAAGGTTTTATATCCTTGTATACAGTAAACTACACATATTTGAAAATCCTACACCAGGCACAAGTAATAATTCAGATGCGTTGTTGACCGGCGGCCGGGATCCTGGTGGTCAGCATACCGATGACGGTATCCTGACTGCCAGAATGCCGGGAGAGGGGCAAGCAAAATGAAGCCCCTTGCTGTGGGCTTCACGCTGCGAGCTTGGTGGCATGCTGCGCTTGCCACAGGTTCTATTCCCTCTCTATGGGTGTCATGGACACCAACTAGTGGGAATAGTCCTTGGCCCCACTGACTGCATTCGGTGGCCGGGATCCCGGTGGTGGTAAGCTGACCGCCGGGATGGTGACTACATCCCATTTAGATGACTATGTGGGAGTTTTAGCATTATTATCCTATTTGTATATAAAAAGTGTTGAAAGGGGAGAGCACTACTGCACAGATTCCATACTGTTCCTTCAGGAAGGCTTCACTCCCTGTACCAAGATGGCTGCTGACTTCCAGTGATCCTGCCGAATAACACCCCTCTCATCTCAGCCTCCGCTCAGTGAGAACCAGTGTGTAACAGTGATTAAGTGGGGTTCATAGAAATATTTTATGCAATTCACAGTATGAGCTTACTATCTTCAGAGTGTTGGAGAATTATTATACATTTTTATTTTTTGGTCAGAGAATTTTTTTTTATTATTTTATAATGGAACTGGACCCTGTATTGCTATTTTCCCCTCAGCTCACTTTAAAATAGATATAAAGGAGAAAGATATCTAAAAGCAATTATAGAGTAAGACCATTTTCCTTACTGCGTAAGCTGCAAACTAGGTGTCCTGTTAGTTGCTTTTCATTTTACCTTTGTATGCCTTACTGCCATGTTTTACTTATAGCACAGTGTAATCTATGTAGTGGACCCAAAATGGCTGCCTCACATGGTACTCTCTTGTGTAGAATAAACAATGCATGGTTTTAAACTCTCCTAATATATTTGTCTCCCTAAGTATGTGTCATTTCTTCACCTTTTGAGATAATTTATTTATTAAGACAACTTCAAGCAAAATATATTTAAAAAATAAATGTCTATTTTTATTTTAAGCAAAATATACCCTATTTTTGTTCTACTACTACTACTTCTTCTTCTTCTTGTTCTTCTTCTTCTTCTTCTTCTTCTCCTTCTTCTTCTTTGTCTTCCTCTTCTTCTTTAAAAACACCACACCGTCTTTAAGAAAAAAGTTTATTAGTCAGGGTCTTCACCTGGGGGCGGCAGCCTTTAAGTTCTTTAGCATGGCTGTCGCCTTCCCAGGGCTTCCAGCTTCTTCACCTGGTGGGCGGCGGCTGTTAAGCTCTTTTGCATAGCACTTGGAGAACCACAATTGCCAGCATGTCTGGACATAAAGGGCCCCCTGGCACCTGTAAAGAAAATATTAAAATAAAAACACCACACCGTCTTTAATTTTTTTTTATTAGTCAGGGTCTTCTCCAGGGGGGCCGCCGCCTCCCCAGGGCTTCCGTCGTCTTTCTCCGGCGTCTTCACCTGGGAGGCAGCGGCCTTTAAGCTCTTTTGCATGGCTGCCGCCTTCCCGGGGCTTCCAGCGTCTTCACCTGGTGGATGGTGGCTGTTAAGCTTTTTTGCATAGCACTTGGAGAACCACAAGTGCCAGCATGTCCGGACATAAAGGGCCCACTGGCACCTGTAGTCCACCTGTAAAAAAAATATTAAAATAAAAACACCACTCCGTCTTTAAAAAAAAGTTTATTAGTCAGGGTCTTCATCTGGGGGCGGCGGCCTTTAAGCTTTTTTGCATGGCTGCCGCCTCTCCAGGGCTTCCGACGCCATCACCTGGGGAGCCGCCGCCTCCCCAGGGCTTCCAACGTCTTCACCGGGGAGGCAGCGGCCTTTAAGCTCTTTTGCATGGCTGCCGCCTTCCCAGGGCTTCCAGCGTCTTCACCTGGTGGGCGGCAGCCGTTAAGCTCTTTTGCATAGCACTTGGAGAACCACAAGTGCCAGCATGTCCGGACATAAAGGGCCCGCTGGCACCTGTAGTCCACCTATAAAGAAAATATTAAAATAAAAACACCACACCATCTTTAAAAAAAAGTTTATTATTCAGGGTCTTCACCTGGGGGCGGCAGCCTTTAAGTCTTCCAAGACTTCCAGCGTCTTCTTTCTTCAGGAGCTCTTCCGCCGTCGGACTGACGCCGATGCCTCGTGCTGACTTATATAAGTCAGCCGGAGGGGCCGGGGTGATGACGCAGCGAGCCGTGATTGGCTCGTGGTTGCCATCTTGAATTTAAAAAATTACGCTGAGGTGCAATTTTTGAAATTGGTACTGCTCCGCTGCCAAACTCTGCAGAATGGCAGTGCCACTAATACTCTCACTGCCACCAAGGCCCACACCTCCGCGCACCCATATAGTGATGGCAGAGGATCCAGTGACGGATCCTCTGGCCAATCACTGTGGCCTGACTGACAGGGGTGTGCTTTCATGGGTTGAAAGCACGTCCCTGTATGAAAGCAGCACCTCTAATGGTGCCGCTTTCCCATGCATTTCCAATGGACTTTTAATACCCATGGCTAGGCCCCGCCCACCCCCGCCCCCCGCTCCCACACCCTTCCCCATTCACACTGGGAGGTACCACGATCGGTGCCTCCCAAACACATTTAAACAGGGATAATGATTAGATTAATATAAAGGAGATACTTATGACACAGAATACAGTATGTGTCATAAGTATCTTCTTTATATTATTTTAATCATTAACGACAGGGGAGGCACTGCCTCCCCTGCCTTCCCTGACTGCACGTCCCTGGTTTGCCCAGACCACCCGCCCTCCAACTAACCTTGCCTAACCCAGTCTTCCCATCTGTCACCTCAAATCTGATATCTTGACCTATTTACCCGGCAGGAGAAAAACGCACCTATACGTCAATGGTTAGAGAGTGAAAAAAGAGAGCAAGAAATGAGTGGGGCATGGAGAGCCCACCGGGGGAATGCAGAGGTAAAGGCCCATGCTTAGGGGTGTGGCCTGCTGCCACAGAGGCTTGACTAACATGGTATAGGGCCCATGATAAATATATATAGTAAATACTGCTAGTACATGCATGATAATGTACCAGATTAATAACTGCAATGCACTGTAGATAATATGTATAATGTACAATTCAAGTGCACAGACGGGACCTGATCCATAGACGAGGAGGTGGGCCCCCAGACAGTAGGGCCCACCGGTGGTTTCCCCTGTACCCCTATGGGTTATGACTGGCCCCTCCCCCCACACTCCCTGAGTGGGAATGAGGGGGGAGGGGGACAGTCATAACCACCATAGCATTCATTTCTGACGCTAACAGGAATTACAACTGTACAAATGTAGCTATTCTCATTGTGGCTACATCTTAAGGCGATTGCGCCTTGTTAGTCGCGACCGCACCGCGTACATCTGGACATCTAAGACATGTGTGTGCCCCATTCACATGGATGGGGGCGGCAAATGCCGCAACTCGACATAGCTAGCCACAGGTGCGCATAGCTGCGTCGAGGGTGCACGTTTCCCTCAGATGTAGCCATGATCAGCATGGCTACATCTGTATATAGTATTGGATAAAAACAAAGGTAATGATTAAAGCACAATTTAATTCTCTTAAGAAACATAGAAACATAGAATTTGTCGGCAGATAAGAACCACTTGGCCCATCTAGTCTGCCCCTTTTTTTTTTTTTATATATTATTTTTTTTTATCACTAACCTTATTTGATCCTTATTTTTTTGTAAGGATATCCTTATGTCTATCCCATGCATGTTTAAATTGCTCTACTGTCTTAGCCTCTACCACCTCTGATGGGAGGCTATTCCACTTGTCCACTACCCTTTCTGTGAAATAATTTTTCCGCAAATTTCCCCTGAACCTCCCCCCCTCCAGTCTCAGTGCATGTCCTCGTGTCCTATTGCTTCTCTTCATTTGGAGAATGTTTCCCTCCTGGACTTTGTTAAAACCCTTCATATATTTGAAAGTTTCTATCATGTCGCCCCTTTCTCTTCTCTGCTCCAAACTATACATATTGAGATTTCTTAGTCTTTCTGGGTATGTTTTGTGATGTAGGCCATGCACCATTTTAGTTGCCCTCCTTTGTACAGTTTCTAATGTATTAATATCCTTTTGAAGATATGGCCTCCAGAACTGAATACAGTATTCTAGATGAGGCCGTACCAATGACCTATACAGTGGCATTATTACTTCTTTCTTTCTGCTGCTGATTCCTCTCCCAATGCAGCCAAGCATCTGACTAGCCTTCCTCATTGCCTTGTTACATTGCTTACCTGCCTTTAAGTCATCTGAAATAGTGACTCCTAGATCCCTTTCCTCCTCAGTAGTTTCCAGTATAGTGCCATTAATACTGTATTTAGCTTTAGGATTTTTGAGACCCAAGTGCATGATTTTGCATTTTTTGGCATTAAACTGTAATTGCCAGACTCTTGACCATTCCTCTAGTCTACCTAGATCCTCAATCATTTGTTTTACCCCACCTGGTGTGTCTACCCTGTTGCATACCTTTGTGTCATCTGCAAAAAGGCATACTTTCCCTTTAATCCCATTTGCAATGTCACCAATAAAGATATTGAAAAGCACTGGTCCAAGTACAGATCCCTGGGGTACTCCACTGGTAACATTTCCCTCCTGTGAATGCACTCCATTTACCACAACTCTCTGTTTTCTATCCTTCAACCAAGATCTTATCCATTCAATAATCCTAATATCCAATCCCAAACTTTCAAGTTTATTTAGCAGTCTGCGATGTGGAACTGTGTCAAAAGCCTTACTAAAGTCAAGATAAGCTATATCCATGGCTCCACCTTTATCCATCACTTTAGTCACACAATCAAAAAAGTCAATAAGATTTGTTTGACATGATCTTCCCCCAGTGAATCCATGCTGTTTGGGATCCAGTAAATTGCCGGATTTGAGATGATCTACAACTCTTTCTTTTAAGAGTGTTTCCATCAATTTCCCTACTACTGATGTAAGACTCACTGGTCTGTAGTTGTTTGCCTCTTCCTTGCTTCCACTTTTGTGCAGTGGGACTACGTTTGCTCTTTTCCAGTCCCCTGGAATTTCTCCTGTAGCTAATGACTGGTTGAATAATTCTGTCAATGGTGCTACCAGCACCTCTTTAAGTTCTTTTAGTATCCTTGGATGTATCCCATCTGGCCCCATAGATTTGTCCACTTTCAGCTTTGAGAGTTCTGTTAGGACCTTCTCCTCTGTAAATGTACTTGTTTCATTTTCCTGAATATCCCTGCAACTTAACTGTGGCCCCTTCCCCTCTCTTTCAGTAGTAAATACTGAGCAAAAATAATCATTAAGATGATCTGCTATTAAATTGTCTCCCTCAACAAGATTCCCAGTGTCCGTCTTTAGTTTTATAATTCCGCCTTTTGTTTTTCTTTTTTCGCTTATATACCTAAAAAAAGTTTTGCCTCCTTTACCCACTGACTGGGCCATTTTCTCCTCAGCTTGTGCCTTTGCACATCTGATTACCTTCTTTGTCTCCTTCTGTCTAACAAGATATATCTTTTTGTCTTCATTATTTTGTGTCTGCTTATATTTCCTAAAAGCCATCTTTTTTGCTCTCACAATATTTGCTACTTCTTTTGCAAACCACACTGGCTTCCTTTTCCTTGTGTTTTTCCTAACAGTTTTGATACAAGGGTCTGTTGCCTTCAATATTGCACATTTGAATGTTTTCCACCTCTCCTGCACTGTTTCCAAGTTCCTCCACTCTGCCAAAGAATCGCTTACACATTTTCCCATCCCTACAAAATCAGCCTTCCTAAAATCCAACACCTTTGTTTTTGTATGGGACGAGTCAGTCTCTGTCTTAATGCTGAACCATACTGCTTGATGATCACTGGATCCGAGGTTTTCACCCACTTTTACGTCTGATAATCTGTCTCCATTTGTAAGTATTAAGTCTAATATTGCGTCTTTCCGAGTGGGCTCCCTCACCAATTGGTGGAGGGATGCTCCCTGAAGGGAATTTAAAATGTTCCTACTTCTAGTGGAACTAGCAACAGACACCTCCCAGTTTACATCAGGAAGATTAAAGTCTCCCATGATTATTACCTCTCCTTTTAATGCCATTTTAGTTATGTCCTGCAATAGGTTCTTGTCAAGTTCCTCTTCCTGACCTGGTGGCCTGTATATCACGCCAATACGAATAATCAACTTTTCCCCTGTTTCTATGGTCACCCAAAGGGCCTCAGTTTTTTCTTCAATACTTTGTATTAATGTAGTATTTATGGCATTTTTTACATACATTGCTACCCCTCCCCCGATTTTTCCAATTCTGTCCTTCCTAAACAAAGTATATCCCGGTATAGCTATGTCCCAGTCATGATTTTCATTGTACCATGACTCTGTAATTGCCACAATGTCTAGATCATCCCTTGTCATTATTGCAGTTAGTTCTGGGATTTTATTTCCTAAGCTCCTAGCATTTGCACACATAGCTTTTAGAGTTTTGTTTGTGCTTTTTCTGTTCCTAGCTATGTTCTTCTCTCTGCCTATTTTTATTTGGTTTTGTTCTGAATTATCTTCTGTTGCTGTGGATATGCTTCCTATTCCCTTTGCCTGCAGAAACAATACCTCTGTGTTGGGGGAGCAGATTTCTTTATTCCTATTTGGTTCACTGCCCCCCTTTGTTAGTTTAAATAGCTCTTGATGAAGCATCCAAACTGTTCAGTTAGTATTTTCGTTCCCGTTGAAGATGGGTGCAGGCCGTCACTTTTGTATAAGCTCCTATCTTGCCAGATGGTGTGACTATGGCCTATAAATCCAAATCTCTCCTCATTGCACCATGTCCTTAGCCAAACATTGAAGTTTCTGATGCAATGAGTTCTGTCTTCCCCTCTGTGTACTGGCAATACTTCTGAAAAAGATACAGTGGTTGCCACCTGCTTCAGAGCAGTCCCTAACTTCCTAAATTCATCTTTTACAGCAATGAGTTCTGCATTTGCCAGGTCATTTGTCCCTAGGTGGACAATGACATCCACCTCCCCATCTTTTCTTGCTGCCTTCACAATTCTTAGCATGCGCTCTTTATCCCTTGGAGCTGTGGCTCCAGGTAAGCACCTTACTTGTTTCTCTACTTCATTTGCATTTCCCAGATGTATTCCTCTAATAATGGAATCTCCCAAAAGAAGTGCAGTCCTTTTTGGAGATTCAATTTTCCTGTTCCATTTCCTGTTCCTATGGTTGGTAGATGTCCCCATATCCTCCTGTTCTGTAGTGCCTCTATTAGTTGTATCTTCCAGCCCTGCAAGAGTAGCATACGAGTTTTGCAGTGTCACCGCTTGCGGGAGGTGTCTGTGTCCCTCTGGAAACCTCTGCCCTTGAGAGCCCACAGTACATATTTTTATTAATAAAAATGGATCAGCGTGCAACACTGGCACACTGGGATTTAGGCAGGCAGAGACAGAGAGAGAGCGAGTAAATCACCCTTCATATATCTCCAATGGCCCATTTGCAGCCGCTTGTGGATGTTAAGTAATGGCACTGTCCCAGTAGGTGTGAGATTTTATTTTTATCCAATACTATGCTATCCCCAAGGTCGTAAGTCATATATTATAATAGTCATGCTAAACGTCTGCCGACGATTCAAAATAAGCTGCTCTTATCGTTGTCCAGTCACTAACCTTCTACCAGTGTGCTATGCCGTGCCAGGCCTCTGAAAGCATATGCAAGAGACAGCAACAGCATAGCCCTGACATAGGCAGTTTCCATTATGACATCACAGCATGACCTCACACACCCTTACCAGACCGGCTAAGACTGGTTATTTCTGGTTTGAGGCCCTTGTCTTTTACATGACTGACCTAAGGGAAATGTGACTTAAAATTATTACATGAGAAATTTTTTATTACTGCCATTTGCCGGCAGTTTTGCTCACTTAGGTGGTCATTCCGAGTTGTTCGCTCGTTGCCGATTTTCGTTATTTTGCGATTTTCCGCTTACTGCGCATGCGCAATGACCGCAGTGCGACTGCGCCAAGTAAATTTGCTATGCAGTTAGGTATTTTACTCACGGCATTACGAGTTTTTTTCTTCGTTCTGGTGATCGTAATGTGATTGACAGGAAGTGGGTGTTTCTGGGTGGAAACTGGCCGTTTTGTGGGTGTGTTGGAAAAAACGCTACCGTTTCTGGGAAAAACGCGGGAGTGGCTGGAGAAACGGGGGAGTGTCTGGGCGAACGCTGGGTGTGTTTGTGACGTCAAACCAGGAACGAAACTGACTGAACTGATTGCAATGGCTGAGTAAGTCCGGAGCTACTCAGAAACTGCTAAGAAAGGTCTATTCGCAATATTGCGAATCCGTCGGTCGCAATTTTGAGAAGCTAAGATTCACACCCAGTAGGCGGCGACTTAGCGTGTGCAAAGCTGCTAAAAGCAGCTTGCGAGCGAACAACTCGGAATGAGGGCCTTAGTGGCATCTAATCTAGTGATGTATATTTTATATTTTACAAATAGAGCCTGATTAAGGATGGATCGCAATCGCAATAAGCGATCCAACAGTAAAAATTGCTAAGAGGATGCGGGATCCTGCGCAGGGCCCATCCTGCGCATGCGCCTGCATTTTCTACGGCGCCCCACAGAAAATGCGATTGCTTCTGCCTGTCTATGAGGCAGAGATGGTCACGGGGGGGGAGGCAACGCTCCATTTCAAAGACGGAGATGGAGTATTGCGGGGACGAGACTTCAAAACAGGGGCGGCAACGGAGAAACAGGGGGCGTAGTCGGTGCAGCTGCATGACATCATACGCAGCCGATGCTATCACAAAAATGGCTGTGGGTCTCATGCGGGCGCCTAACATGTGGGGCATACTAGCCCTGTGCTGGGCGTCCCCCCGCATGTCAGAGAATCTGATCATAAATGTGCTAAATTTAGCACATCTAGGATCAGGTCTGAATCACCCCCATGGAACAAAAAAAAGGCCCAAATTATGTGATTTTAGTTTTGTTTGTCAATTTTTGAAAACAAAAAAACAAAACCAGTCACGGCAGTTTGGCAAAAACCAAATACAAAGCCGGATGACGAATCAGGGCCAATTGCAAATTCAGCAAAAATGGTCCTGTGCACATCTCTAGTAATATTCTAATACCACATTGAGTTTGCTAGCATTGTATGCCTAGGGATGTGCTGATATGAGACATTCCCTTTAACTCCTGTTTTATTGAGTTTAATAAATTATTCCTGTAGTTTAGCTGCTCATTCAAAACTTGGGATCAGTGCTACCATATGGTCCCTACTGGTCTGCACATGTGCACTGATGTTGCTTGCTAACTGGTAGCTGCATTAGAAGTTGTTGCATTCCACAGGAGGAGCTAGCTGCTTATATCCAGTTTTGCGTTCCACATGGCACAGTTCGGGAGCACCAGTGCCACATTTTACACATGGTACCCTGAGGTTACCGGCAGAGAGGTGCATCTCTGCCTGACCGATTACGTGACTTAAGTGTTGAACAGTGTATTGTTGCTATAGGATGTGATACCACTACCAGGCAGGCCATGTGGTCCAAATTAAACTACTGTACATGTAGTTTGCTGTCTTTTTGTACATTATTCTGTTGGTATAAACATACTTGCCTACTCTCCCTCATTCTGCAGGAGACTCCCTGAAATAGAAGAAATCTCCCAAACTCCCTGAATAGTCCAGCAATCTCACTGATTGCACCTTAACCCCTGATGGGGGGTAAGGTAGAGAATAGAATAACAGTTGGTAAGAGTAATTCTAGAAAGGCACTTGTAAATAATGGTAAGTTACCATTAAAGCAAAAGGGCAAAGGAAATATTAACATAAAATGTCTGCTTGCGAAAGCAAGAAGCCTATCAGCTAAAATGGGGGAATTGGAATGGCATGTATCAAAAAATCAGTATGATATTATAGGTATTACGGAAACATGGTGGGACGACTCTCATGACTGGGTTACTAATTTGGAGGGATATTCACTTCTCAGGAGGGACAGGGCTACCAAAAGGGGAGGAGGGGTATGTCTCTATGTAAAACCATCTCTAAAACCAAACTTAATATATGTTATTTACGAGGGGACTGGTGATAATGTGGAATCCCTATGGGTTGAGATCACTAGTGGGGGCACTGAAATAAAGAAACTAGTCATTGGCACGTGCTACAATCAACCAGATATTAGCTTACGTGACGAGGAACTGCTCTCACAGCAAATTGAAAAAGCTGCGGGAATGAGGGACATCCTAGTGTTAGGGGATTTTTAACTATCCGGGTATAAACTGGAGTAACAATTCATGTGTAAAAATTAGGAGCAGCAGGATTCTAAACACATTAAAGGATCAATACTTGTCTCAATTAGTCGAGGACCCAACCAGAGGTTATAATGTTCTGGACCAAGTTATTACCAATATGTGGACATTATATCAAACATTACAGTTGGGGAGACCTTGGGAAACAGTGATCACTATATGATCACATTCAGCATCAGTTTCAAGAAACATAGCTATAAGGAATCAACAAAAACATTCAACTTTAGAAAAGCTAACTTCAATATGCTAAACGACATTGACTGGGAAGTTTTGTTTCATAGTAAAGACACATCGGAAATGTGGGATGCTTTAAAAGGGTTGCTTGATAGCAATATTCACAAATTCATACCCTTGGGCAGTAAATGCAAGAGTAATAGACTCAAATCAATGTGGCTTAATAAGGATGTCAAAGAAGCAATGGCTAAAAAGAAGTGTTCTTTTAAAGCATTTAAAACTAATGGAGGGGAGGAGTCATTCCAGTATTACAAAGAATGCAATAAAAGATGCAAAAAAAGTAATAAGGGCAGCTACAATTGTAAACGAAAAACAAATTGCTATAGAGAATAAAGCCAATCCCAAAGAGTTTTATAAATACATAAACACTAAAGGGTTAAAAAAAATAGAACATAGGCCCATTAAAAGATGAACTGTGAGCCTTGGAAACGATGTCAAAATAAAAGCGGATATACTGAACAGCTTTTTTTCACCAAGGAGGATCAGACGGTGTTAGTAGTGCATAACGACAGTGAAGGTAATGATTCTTGGCTAGATGCTTGTTTAAGTGAGGAAATAGTCCTGGAGAGACTAAGCAACATAAAGATTAATAAATCACCGGGACCAAATGGTTTTCATACGAGGGTTATTATGGAGCTTAAGGCACAGCTTGCAAGACCCTTATACTTGATTTTCTATAGTTCCATTAAATCGGGTATGGTACCGATGGATTGGTGTATAGCTGAGGTAGTGCCATTATTTAAAAAGGGTTCTAAAAAATCATCCTGGGTACTATAGACCAGTTAGTTTAACCTCTATAGTGGGTAAAATATTGGAAGGAATTTTGAGGGATAGCATAGAGGATTATCTGCGGAATACTAAGTTTATGAGCAGGAGTTAGCATGGGTTTGTGAGCGACAGATCATGTCAAACTAACTTAATCAGCTTCTACGACGAAGTGAGCGATAATCTTAACCAGGGAAAAGCAGCGGATGTGGTCTATTTAGATTCTACAAAAGCCTTCAATACAGTGCCTCACAAGAGACTGATCATCAAATTAAGGGAACTTGGCCTAGGATACACTATTTGTACATGGATAGGTAATTGGCTGGATAACAGGGTACAACGAGTAGTGGTCAATGAGATGTTCTCCAGCTGGGCACTAGTAGTCAGCGGTATACCACAAGGGTCCATATTTGGTCCGCTACTGTTCAATATATGTATTAATGACCTAGGAATAGGCCTGGGAAGCATAGTATCAATCTTTGCAGATGATACTAAACTGTGTAAGGTAATTAATTCAGAAATAGATGTGGAGTCTCTACAGAATGACTTATTTAAACTTGAATTCTGGGTGTCTAAATGGGGAATGAGGTTCAATATTGAAAAATGCAAAGCTATGCATTTTGGGATTAAAAACAAACTTGCATCCTATTCACTTAATGGGGAAAATATAGGGGTATCAGTAGTGGAAAAAGATTTGGGGGTCCTCATAGATAATACATTCAATAGCAGTACACAGTGTCAAAATGCAGTGAAGAAGACAAGTAAAGTCCTTGCTTGCATAAAACGGGGTATTGAGACCAGGGACGAGGATGTAATCATGCCGCTGTACAAATCATTGGAACGTCCGCACCTGGAATATTGTGTTAAGTTTTTGGCACCATATTATAAAAAAGATATTGGAGAGCTCGAAAGAGTTCAAAGGCGTGCTACTAAACTGATTAAAGGGTTAGAGACACTGGAGTACGAGGAAAGGCTAACTATGTTAAATATGTATACTCTAGAAAAGAGGCGTCTAAGAGAAGATATTATTAATATCTTCAAATATGTAAAGTGTCATTACAAGGAGTTAGCAGGGGATTTGTTTATTAATAGAACTCTGTATAGGACACATGGACACTCACTGAGGTTAGAGGAGAGAAAATTCCATACAAAACGTAGGAAGGGGTTCTTCAGGGCAATAAAGATTTGGAACTCCCTGCCGGAGAAGGTAATAATGGCGGACTCTGTAAATGCATTCAAAATCAGATTGGACAGCTTTCTAGCTGAAAACAGTATAACCTGGGCAGAGTCAAGGTCTGCAGAAGCATGACCGGAACACCAACTGTCAGTGCAGTGCTATATGCTGGAAGTCCAACTGCACTAAGTGAGTGTAATAATTCCACTCATACTGTATAGTCATTTTGGACAGGTTGGTATTGGGTGATCGGTGGTTGGGAGACTGGCGGTCACCATACCGACGCCGGGATTCCGTCTGTCAGATGGCCAGCAGGGGGGATTTCGGCCAGCACAACAAAGACCCTTGCGGGCTCGTTACGCTTGCCACAGGTTCTATCCCACTCTATGGGAATAGTCCCTGTTGCTCGGCATGCCAACTGGCGGGCTAGTCAGTGTTCATGATGCCAGCGCTGGTATTGTAACCGCATCCTTTTTGGACTTGAGGAGCCTGCACACTGCAAGCATCTGGTTGTTCATTTATTGTTCCTCTCCCTGATGTTAGATTGAGACCATACATACCTCAATCCTTTTCTAGGTCACGAAGCTATACAACAGTAGTTTTTGTGTGATGCCAGAATGTACAGACACAGTCTAAATTTCACTTTTTTTTTGTCTCCATGGTCCATAAACAGTCCCTAGAAGTATAATTCTCAATAAAAAAATGTCTTTGTACAGACACAACCCTTACAGTTTTATTATATGTATATATTTTTATTGTAGGGTGTCCCTATTTATCTTTGGCTATGTAAGGCTTTGTGTGAACCCAATTTCCACTGTTGTTATGTTGTTTATTACTGTTCCAGTGTTTCAATGATAACCTCATTTAAGGACAAAACGATGAAAACTAGTGTGCCCTGAGCAGTCTCCAGGTCCGTCAGTGTTTTGCCGTTACTGAGGCCCTGGAACGATCAATACTGGTGGGTTTAGTGGTTGCAGAGCCAGTTCTTATTTAGGACCCGGGCAGTGTTGGGCTCTTCTGGCTTTCTCAGATGTGGCTCAGGCGTTACCTATGGAGAAGCTGTAACATGACATCATAGGACATGCAACTGCACCATGCATCACCATTATATTTGAATGTGCCTTGGCAATACTTAAATCTTGTTCAGTGTGCCGCGAGATGTAAAGGGTTGAAAATCTCTTTGCTACAGTGTCGTCACCATGTTGTTATAAAAACAACAAAAGACGAGCATTGGTAAAGGGGCTGCTGGAGGGGCCTACCAGAAGCCCCAGTTTGCTACCCCTCCCCAGTATGCCTGTGCTGTAGCCAGTGGCAGTGGCGCTGTCTTCATGGTGATTTCTTTGGGAAGATGGCACTGCACATAGAAAGCAAAGACTCTGGCACTGCTCCTGATTGGCTTCTGGTCCGTGAACACGGACCGGCACCTGATTTAAGATACCCGTGCCATCGCCGGAGATTGGACTGGGGAGCAAGAGAGGTGTGCGCTGTACTCTCCTGCCCTCGATGCAAGCAAGGTGGTTGGGCCGCAAAAGGACCCCTGCCCGCGGGCCACAAAAGGATGCGGTAGGAGCTGCGAGTTTGACACCCCTACCCTAGAGTTTCAGAATTTCTGTCATGGCACCCCAAGACCATAGTTTCTTAGTGAGAAATTTAGAAAAAAATATAAAATGAAGTAAATAGAGTTTATAATATGTTAACCTTAGGTTCAGTTATGTAGTGAAGGACTGGTTTTGCCGATTAAATTCAGTATAAGCAATTTGAATTGTTCATGGACCACCAAACTAAAGCACCACTGCAAGGCCTCCCCTGTCCCCCCCTTCCCACCTTTCCCAAGGAACCCCAGGGTCTCACGGCCCCCTGTATGGAAACTACTGCCATAAAATAAACTTATTTTTATAACTACATGTAATACACCTTAGATCTCAGTTCCTTTAAGGTTTTATATCCTTGTATACAGTAAACTACACATATTTGAAAATCCTACACCAGGCACAAGTAATAATTCAGATGCGTTGTTGACCGGCGGCCGGGATCCTGGTGGTCAGCATACCGATGACGGTATCCTGACTGCCAGAATGCCGGGAGAGGGGCAAGCAAAGGGGCAAGCAAAGTGAAGCCCCTTGCTGTGGGCTTCACGCTGCGAGCTTGGTGGCTTGCTGCGCTTGCCACAGGTTCTATTCCCTCTCTATGGGTGTCATGGACACCAACTAGTTTTAATAGTCCTTGGCCCCACTGACTGCATTCGGTGGCCGGGATCCCGGTGGTGGTAAGCTGACCGCCGGGATGGTGACTACATCCCATTTAGATGACTATGTGGGAGTTTTAGCATTATTATTATATTATCCTATTTGTATATAAAAAGTGTTGAAAGGGGAGAGCGCTACTGCACAGATTCCATACTGTTCCTTCAGGAAGGCTTCACTCCCTGTACCAAGATGGCTGCTGACTTCCAGTGATCCTGCCGAATAACACCCCTCTCATCTCAGCCTCCGCTCAGTGAGAACCAGTGTGTAACAGTGTTTAAGTGGGGTTCATAGAAATATTTTATGCAATTCACAGTATGAGCTTACCATCTTCAGAGTGTTGGAGAATTATTATACATTTTTATTTTTTGGTCAGAGAATTTTTTTTTATTATTTTATAATGTAACTGGACCCTGTATTGCTATTTTCCCCTCAGCTCACTTTAAAATAGATATAAAGGAGAAAGATATCTAAAAGCAATTATAGAGTAAGACCATTTTCCTTACTGCGTAAGCTGCAAACTAGGTGTCCTGTTAGTTGCTTTTCATTTAAGGCGCTCATAACTTTATTGTGATTACATAAACCTTTTCTTTAAGCTAGCTTATCACTAAATTAAACAACACCACACACTGAAATAAAGACACGGACACAGTAGCTGGAGTTAAAGGTCAGACGATGTTTATTAATCGCTGACCAACTCTTTAAACTATAATTGTGATCGAATTAGAATTGATTTTGAATATAGACTTAAATTTAGTTTGGAGGATGGCAAACAGAAAGTCGCTGCCAAACACCAGCACCAGTCACCTAGATGAAAACCACCAAACCAAGGAGGGGAGTACACATACCCCGCCTCCTTCCCGCATAACCCGCATTGTGCTAGCCTTACCCCCCTTTCTCTGGCAAACGTTCGGTTCCCGCAGGGGAACGTCTAAATGTCCAACCGCAAGAAAAGGACACACCTGCCGTCCTTCTAAAGAGGGAGCCCCACAATGACCACTTATGCCTGTGTGACAGCTGGTTGGTAGCGACTTCCCGCCAATCTGGCTTTCAATAGCCAACTGCAAAATCAACAAACCGTAGCTGAAATCCGGGAGGGCGGGCGGGCATAAAATGAATGGCAAGAGGAAGTCTAGGAAAATGGCCCCCACCTATATACTATCCTAAGACCCTCCTATTAAGCTTGAAGCACAACCTTCTAATCCAATAGGAAAAAACCAACAGGGAAAACTGATCTGCCTAGCAACTGCTTAGTCATTTAAACAACCAATCACAAAAAGTTGATCTCTTATATGGCCTCAGGCTTATGCAGCCTTCAGCTTATCTAAGGCGCTCATAACTTTATTGTGATTACATAAACCTTTTCTTTAAGCTAGCTTATCACTAAATTAAACAACACCACACACTGAAATAAAGACACGGACACAGTAGCTGGAGTTAAAGGTCAGACGATGTTTATTAATCGCTGACCAACTCTTTAAACTATAATTGTGATCGAATTAGAATTGATTTTGAATATAGACTTAAATTTAGTTTGGAGGATGGCAAACAGAAAGTCGCTGCCAAACACCAGCACCAGTCACCTAGATGAAAACCACCAAACCAAGGAGGGGAGTACACATACCGCGCCTCCTTCCCGCATAACCCGCATTGTGCTGGCCTTACCCCTCTTTCTCTGGCAAACGTTCGGTTCCCGCAGGGGAACATCTAAATGTCCAACCGCAAGAAAAGGACACACCTGCCGTCCTTCTAAAGAGGGAGCCCCACAATGACCACTTATGCCTGTGTGACAGCTGGTTGGTAGCGACTTCCCGCCACCAAGGTTTACCAAACCGCCACCGCCATCCGCAACCACAACAATAACCAACTAAGAAAACTAAATAGCCCTACCGAAAAAGACCAAAAATATCCTCCAGGAAAAACTGCACTCCTTCCGGAGAAAGATGAACCCCATCCTCCTTGTAGAACTGCCTGTTCCTAAGCACCAGCAGAGGATGCCTGATCGCCACTCCACCTATGGCCCTGACAAAAAGAGACACCACCGAGGTCACCTTCTTGCGTGCCTTCTCCAATGCCGAGAAACGCACCGCACCACGCCAATGGAAACGTGGCACCATCTCCGACCAAACAATGCAGACTCCCGGCCAGTGACCACGGATCGCCACCAAATCCGCCTTAACGGACAAAATCAAGTCTATGCCTTTAACTCGACCTAGATCATTACCACCTAAATGAATGATGATACAACTAGGGCGACCCCAGCGGCGCTCTCGAGAAAAAAGGAGCCGCAACAAATCGCCCCATAACATACCTCGAACACCTAACCATCGTAATTGCCTAGACCCAAAAACCGCACCTGCCCTAAGTGCCATGGGATGCTTTGCCGCCCAAAAAATATAGGAATGGCCAACCAGCCATACATGGTCCCCAAAATTGATGATAGCTGCAAAAGAAAATATCTTAACATCAGATTGTGAACATAATAATACATAAACACACACAACACAAAAAACCCAAGTGAAGGAGAAAAATCAAAAAACCTCCCGTGGACCTTGATAGAACAGCCAATTGAAATTAGGCCCCCTCTGAGGAAAATTTTTAAAAATTCACTTCACACCCTCGATTCCTGAACGATAAGCGTTCAGAAACCGACGAGTAAACACGTTTTTGGGTTAGCGCAACAGGCGCACTTATAACTTATCTAAACGGACATAGGACCTATAGGAGGCCGACTTCCAACGGCCCAGCTCCCGAATAGCCGCAGGTAATGAACCTGTAGCCGCTGCATGAGTAGCCGCCCCAATCCGAAAGGAATGGGTACCGAAGTCCGCCCCCTGCAAGCCCAATGCCGCCAAACATTTTTTGAACACAGCAGCAAATTGAAATTTTGTCAGAGGGTCAACCTGCACGTGCACCAGCAGCTGGTTGCCCCCCGGAGGCCTCAACCGTACATACTCCTGCGTCAAACGCAGCGGGCAAACCCCCGTTTCCTCCTGAGCCTCCAAAGACAACCAGCGGCCCGACCTGTTTGATCTGTCTTGGATCGCACAATCCTACAGAGCAACAGGCCTTCCTGCAAGCGCACATTTCCGTAAGGTAAACCCGACTCCCGAGACGCCTTGCTGCATGCCACCAACTCGCTCACTCTAAAAGCCCCAAAAAAGGCCAGGGCATACGCACAACGAAACAGCGCCACCTCGAAATCCGAGGACGCAATTTGGGGCAGCACACGCATCAACTCTGCTAGAAGCTGCCACGTCATGGGTCTTCGTGAGTCCGCAGGCGCCGGGCGCAACCTAGCCCAACCTTTCAGCGCTCTGGAAAGGATAAAAGACCCCGTGGGGTCCGTCATCCCGTGGAGCCGCGAGTGAAAAGAAATGCCCGCAAGGGCAGATGCCATGGCCGCTTTTGACCTACCGTTTTGGTAATGTTCCCAAACAAAGGTCATCCGGGCGTCGGCCGAGGACTCACCTGCTACCCCGTACCTACGCTGAAAAACCGACCAATCCCGCCAGGCCGCATCGTATGTTCTGAGAGTGGAGGGAGCCAGAGCACACCTTGCTAAAGCAGCTAACCCGACTCGACAATCTGCCAGACAGAAGGCGGGCACTGTAACCCCTCTGCCGCCGCTCCCGGAACCAACGCCCTGAATTTGTCAAATTGGAACCGAGACAATGCATCCGCAATTCCATTGTCAATTCCGGGAACGTGGCGGGCACCGAAATTAATATTGCGCCGCAAGCAAACTAACACTAGATGCCGTAGCAGCCTCAGAGCCTGCGGCGAAGATGAACGCTGATTGTTAATCGCATGTACCACCCCCAAGTTGTCGCTACGAAACGAGATGTGCCTATTTGCGAACTGGCAGGCCCATAATTCAAGCGCCACTATGATCGGGAACAATTCCAGCAAAAGGAGGTTCTTGGTAAACCCACGCGTTACCCAAGAGGCCGGCCAAGCAGCCGCGCACCATGCCCCAGCAAAAAACGCGCCAAAACCCTGACTGCCTGAGGCATCCGTGAACAATTGCAGCTGCTTACTGGAACAACAAGGCGCCGGCCACAAAACCTCCCTGTTGAAGGACACCAGGAAAGAGGCCCAAATCCGCAAATCATCTCTGATCTCGCGGGAAAGGTACACAGTGTGATTCTGCCGGACCGTCCCCGCCGTGGCCCGTTCAAGTTTGCGACAGAAAATCCTACCCATGGGGATGATCCGGCACGCAAAATTGAAAGAACCCAGCAAAGACTGCACCTGCTTAAGCCGAACCCTGCGTTTGCCTAAACAGTCAGTAATTAAACCCAAAAGCTTACGCACTTTATCCTCGGGTAGGCGACAGCAACCCCCCACCGTGTCAATTTCGATACCTAGATAGCTAAGACAAGTGCAAGGGCCCTCACACTTGTCCTGCGCGACCGGCACCCCTAACTTGTCGAATAATGATCTAGCCACCGACAGAATATCCCCACAGATCGAACTGTCCCCCGGCCCTACGAAGAGAAAGTCGTCCAGGTAGTGAGCCACCCCCGGTTGGCCGGAGGCGGTCTGGACGCACCAGTGCAAAAATGTGCTAAAACACTCAAAGTAGGCGCAGGAGACAGAACAACCCATGGGGAGACACCGATCCACGTAAAATTCGCTCCCTAGTTTGAAACCCAGAAACCGCAGGGAATCCAGGTGCAGCGGGAGTAGCCGAAAGGCCGACTCCACGTCCAATTTTGCCAACAGCCCACCCGGACCACAATCTCGCACCAAGCGCAGCGCGTCATCAAAAGACTGCTAACGTACCCTGCACTGTGCCTCCGGAATAGCGTCGTTGACCGACAAACCCGGAGGGTGCGACAAGTGCTGTATCAAGCGAAACTTGCCCGCGGCCTTCTTGGGCACCACCCCCACTGGGGAAATGCACAAGGAGGGCAGCGGGGGAAAGGCGTAGGGCCCTGCCATGCGCCCCAGGCCAATCTCCCTGTCCACTTTCCGCCGGACCTCCTGTGGGAATTCGCGAGCCGATCTCAAATTCTGGCGCGCCACCACGTGCACCGAATCCGAAATGGGCAAACGAAAACCGTTACGAAAACCCTCCAAGAGAAACGACGCAGCCGACTCGTCGGGGTAAAGGCTAAGCCAGCGCCGCAACTCGGGAACTAGAATCGGGGAGAAAGCCTTACTTGCCAACTCCCCCGGCCTCGGCGGGAGCGGAGGGCTTACCGCTTGCTGCTGAGGAGCAATCCTTGGCCGGGTGACTTGCCCCGCACAATTTACACGAGTGGCGAAAACGACAACTCGCCCCTTTAACGCATTTGCCGTCGTTGTAGGCAAAGCACTTACCTTTCCCTATCAAGCGGGAACCCGTAGCCCCGGCCGCCCCGGGCTTCTTGACCGTGACGTCCGGGGTGGGCTTAACCTGCTGTGTAACTTCCAACCACACCTCAACATCTTTAAAACCCGCGGGCAGGATGGGGTTGCCATCCTGATTGCGACGGAACTTCTCGTCGTAATCCCGCCAAGCGGAACCCTTGGATTTTAAGTACATGTCATGTACCAAAAACAAATACTTAACTAAGTTGGAATACTCCGAGGGCCGCGATTCCGTGTAGCAAGCGGTAAAAACCAAAAACCCTCGCAACCACTGGTGAAAATTGCGAAACGCATTTTCCCCAATGCCACCCGGCTTCTTGGCAGCGTCAAAACCCTGTCGCATTTCCTCCGTAAGGGTGAATATGTCTACGTACTTCCCCTTCCGGATTTTATCTCGCATGCGGTTACGAACCCCCCGCGTAACTGCCGTGTTGGCGCAATGTACCATCTCCCCATAACGGGGGGGGTCAAGCGGGACCGCCGGCGCAGGCATGGCCACCTTCTGCGCCTCCTTCGCCATACGTCGCGCGATGAGTCTAGCTAATTTACGCGGGCGCCGCGGAGAACCTGACGAAACACTGCTAGATGATGAGGAACTACAGGTCGAAATGTGTAAAGGAAGGGTTAGCTCACCTGTGTTAGAAGGACCCGGAACCGCGTCGTCCGTCGCGCCCGCCTCCGTTGGTGGCCGCACTTCCCCCGTCGATGTTGCGGCCGTCCGCGACCGTCGCCTCCCACCGGACGTAGCCCCGGCACCAGCCAGTACCTGTGCGGGAGAAACAGAGGGGACAACAGGCGCGGAGGAGACCAACGCTTCATTAGCAATGGGGTGAGCCTGAGGGGGAGGAGGCCCCGCCCCGCCGCTCCGCGGCGGAGGGCCGGCGGGAAGCTGCAGGTGAGGACTCCCAACCGAGGTGTACCCGACGGGGTGTGTGAAAGCAGCCCCGCCCCCAGCACTGAAACCCACGGGGTAAGCAGGCCGCCATGCAGTATGCGGCGTGTAGCCGCTCGCCCCCGTGAATCCGGATAACACTGGGAGGAACCGAGGGGGTGCCGGGAGGGGTGGCCAACGTCGGGCTAAATGATTCCCACCGACCAGGGACTGCCCCGGTTGCGAGCCCGCAAAGGAAGGGAGGGGCACCGTGACCCGGGGGCCGACGACCGACCATGTGGTCTGGACGCCTGCGCCCGAGCCGGCAAAGTATGGGTAAAATTGTGAAGCGGGCGCCAGCGGTATGCCCACGGAGGGCGCTCCTGTAGCTGTAGGGAAAGCCGGCGCGAGAGATCCCGCAAGGCCACCGGGGAAAAATTGGCCTGCAGCGAAGCCTTGCGGTGCCGCAAACGAGTGAGCAGGGCCGGGCAGCTGGTAAGCCGCCGCTATGGATGCCTGAGTCGCCACCAGCTGAAATGCCCCCGGCGGGCCGGGGGACACGGTCTGCAGCCCGACGTACGGGGACCCCGCTACGGGTAGCGTAGCCATGGGTGACCGTGGGCCTAACCCAAAATCCCCTGATCCGGCATTCCCATCCGGGAACCCCAGCCATGAGACTAATGACGGGGCGGGCGTTGCGGCGGTCCCCACCACGCCCCCAGCCCCATGTACACTGAGCCCCGATACTATCCCTCCATCCCCACTTCTATATGTGGGCGCCGCAGGCCCCTCTGCAGGGAGGGGTACATGCGCAGTGAGGCCAGAGCTGGGGACCATGGGCAACTCACCCAGCAGTCCCCTATCCAAGTTCCCCCCTGATGGACTCATCCCCACCCCGCCCTCCGCCGCCCCGTCACGGCTGCCCGGCACCACGTGGGCGCCCGAGCCGCCGCTGGGAGCCGCTTGCGGGGAAGGCGGGGGAGGCCTGGCGCTGACCAGCGCACCCATCGAGGGAGCCGACGCTGGAGACTGCGCTGCCGTGGACGCCGATGACCGCGGCCCGGCCGCGTGTCCCGGCACCGTGCGGCCGCTGGCCGCCTGTCTCCGACTGGCAGGGCAGCGGGCCGTCGCGGGCCGACCCCGCCGCATGGCCGCCGCCGTCATAGGCAGCCTGCGGGGAGCAGCACTAGGGGAGCGGGAGCGGGGGGTGCCCACAGCCTCCATGAGGCGGCGGGGTGGAGGGGCAGAGCGGCGTGGGCGCAGCATCATAGGGGGGGGTGGTGAGCAGCGGATAAAATTAAAATCTTGCAGCAGTGGGAACAACTTATGCAGCAGTGGAAACAAATGAGAGGGGAGAGGGTACAGAAACAGCAAGGAGAATATAACAGGAATCAAAGCAAGTGCTGTAACAGGTACTTATCCTTCCTAGGCCATAAAATGAATGGCAAGAGGAAGTCTAGGAAAATGGCCCCCACCTATATACTATCCTAAGACCCTCCTATTAAGCTTGAAGCACAACCTTCTAATCCAATAGGAAAAAACCAACAGGGAAAACTGATCTGCCTAGCAACTGCTTAGTCATTTAAACAACCAATCACAAAAAGTTGATCTCTTATATGGCCTCAGGCTTATGCAGCCTTCAGCTTATCTTACCTTTGTATGCCTTACTGCCATGTTTTACTTATAGCACAGTGTAATCTATGTAGTGGACCCAAAATGGCTGCCTCACATGGTACTCTCTTGTGTAGAATAAACAATGCATGGTTTTAAACTCTCCTAATATATTTGTCTCCCTAAGTATGTGTCATTTCTTCACCTTTTGAGAGAATTTATTTATTAAGACAACTTCAAGCAAAATATATTTAAAACATAAATGTCTATTTTTATTTTAAGCAAAATGTAGCCTATTTTTGTTCTACTATTACTTCTTCTTCTTCTTCTTCTTCTTCTTCTTCTCCTTCTTCTTCTTTGTCTTCCTCTTCTTCTTTAAAAACACCACACCGTCTTTAAGAAAAAAGTTTATTAGTCAGGGTCTTCACCTGGGGGCGGCAGCCTTTAAGTTCTTTAGCATGGCTGCCGCCTTCCCAGGGCTTCCAGCTTCTTCACCTGGTGGGCGGCGGCTGTTAAGCTCTTTTGCATAGCACTTGGAGAACCACAATTGCCAGCATGTCCGGACATAAAGGGCCCCCTGGCACCTGTAAAGAAAATATTAAAATAAAAACACCACACCGTCTTTAATTTTTTTTTTATTAGTCAGGGTCTTCACCTGGGGACGGCGGCATTTAAGCACTTTTGCATGGCCACTGCCTCTCCAGGGCTTCCGCCGTCTTCACCTGGGGGGCCGCCGCCTCCCCAGGGCTTCCGTCGTCTTTCTCCGGCGTCTTCACCTGGGAGGCAGCGGCCTTTAAGCTCTTTTGCATGGCTGCCGCCTTCCTGGGGCTTCCAGCGTCTTCACCTGGTGGATGGTGGCTGTTAAGCTTTTTTGCATAGCACTTGGAGAACCACAAGTGCCAGCATGTCCGGACATAAAGGGCCCACTGGCGGCCTTTAAGCTCGTTTGCATGGCTACAGCCCATCCTGGACTTCCAGCGTCTTCTTTCTTCAGGAGCTCTCCCGCCGTCGGACTGACGCCGGTGCCTCGTGCTGACTTATATAAGTCAGCCGGAGGGGCCGGGGTGATGACGCAGCAAGCCGTGATTGGCTCGTGGTTGCCATCTTGAATTTAAAAAATTACGCTGAGGTGCCATTTTTGAAATTGGCACTGCTCCGCTGCCAAACTCTGCAGAATGGCAGTGCCACTAATACTCTCACTGCCACCAATGCCCACACCTCAGCGCACCCATATAGTGATGGCAGCGGATCCAGTGACGGATCCTCTGGCCAATCACTGTGGCCTCACTGACAGGGGTGTGCTTTCATGGGTTGAAAGCACGTCCCTGTATGAAAGCAGCACCTCTAATGGTGCCGCTTTCCCATGCATTTCCAATGGACTTTTAATACCCATGGCTAGGCCCCGCCCACCCCTGCCCCCCGCTCCCACACCCTTCCCCATTCACACTGGGAGGCACCACGATCGGTGCCTCCCAAACACATTTAAACAGGGATAATGATTAGATTAATATAAAGGAGATACTTATGACACAGAATACAGTATGTGTCATAAGTATCTTCTTTATATTATTTTAATCATTAATGACAGGGGAGGCACTGCCTCCCCTGCCTTCCCTGACTGCACGTCCCTGGTTTGCCCAGACCACCTGCCCTCCAACTAACCTTGCCTAACCCAGTCTTCCCATCTGTCACCTCAAATCTGATATCTTGACCTATTTACCCGGCAGGAGAAAAACGCACCTATACGTCAATGGTTAGAGAGTGAAAAAAGAGAGCAAGAAATGAGTGGGGCATGGAGAGCCCACCGGGGGAATACAGAGGTAAAGGCCCATGCTTAGGGGTGTGGCCTGCTGCCACAGAGGCTTGGCTAACATGGTATAGGGCCCATGATAAATATATATATAGTAAATACTGCTAGTACATGCATGATAATGTACCATATTAATAACTGCAATGCACTGTAGATAATATGTATAATTTACAATTCAAGTGCACAGACGGGACCTGATCCATAGACGAGGAGGTGGGCCCCCAGACAGTAGGGCCCACCGGTGGTTTCCCCTGTACCCCTATGGGTTATGACTGTCCCCCTCCCCCCACACTCCCTGAGTGGGAATGAGGGGGGAGGGGGACAGTCATAACCACCATAGCATTAATTTCTGACGCTAACAGGAATTACAACTGTACAAATGTAGCTATTCTCGTTGTGGCTACATCTTAAGGCGATTGCGCCTTGTTAGTCGCGACCGCACCGCGTACATCTGGACATCTAAGACATGTGTGTGCCACATTCACATGGATGGGGGCGGCAAATGCCGCAACTCGACATAGCTAGGCACAGGTGCGCATAGCTGCGTCGAGGGTGCACGTTTCCCTCAGATGTAGCCATGATCAGCATGGCTACATCTGTATATAGTATTGGATAAAAACAAAGGTAATGATTAAAGCACAATTTAATTCTCTTACATCTCTACATATGAATAAAAATGGATCAGCGTGCAACACTGGCACACTGGGATTTAGGCAGGCAGAGAGAGAGAGAGTAAAGCACCCTTCATATATCTCCAATGGCCCATTTGCAGCCGCTTGTGGATGGTAAGTAATGGCACTGTCCCAGTAGGTGTGAGATTTTGTTTTTATCCAATACTATGCTATCCCCAAGGTCGTAAGTCATATATTATAATAGTCATGCTAAACGTCTGCCGACGATTCAAAATAAGCTGCTCTTATCTTTGTCCAGTCACTAACCTTCTACCAGTGTGCTATGCCGTGCCAGGCCTCTGAAAGCATATGCAAGAGACAGCAACAGCATAGCCCTGACATAGGCAGTTTCCATTATGACATCACAGCATGACGTCACACACCCCACCAGACCGGCTAAGACTGGTTATTTCTGGTTTGAGGCCCTTGTCTTTTACATGACTGACCTAAGAGAAATGTGATTTCACTTATTATTTAAAATTATTACATGAGAAAAATTTTATTACTGCCATTTGCCGGCAGTTTTGCTCACTTAGGTGGTCATTCCGAGTTGTTCGCTCGTTGCCGATTTTCGTTATTTTGCGATTTTCCGCTTACTGCGCATGCGCAATGTCCGCAGTGCGACTGCGCCAAGTAAATTTGCTATGCAGTTAGGTATTTTACTCACGGCATTACGAGGTTTTTACTTCGTTCTGGTGATCGTAATGTAATTGACAGGAAGTGGGTGTTTCTGGGCGGAAACTGGCCGTTTTGTGGGTGTGTTGGAAAAAACGCTACCGTTTCTGGGAAAAACGCGGGAGTGGCTGGGGAAACGGGGGAGTGTCTGGGCGAACGCTGGGTGTGCTTGTGACGTCAAACCAGGAACGAAACTGACTGAACTGATCGCAATGGCTGAGTAAGTCCGGAGCTACTCAGAAACTGCTAAGAAAGGTCTATTCGCAATATTGCGAATCCGTCGGTCGCAATTTTGAGAAGCTAAGATTCACACCCAGTAGGCGGTGACTTAGCGGGTGCAAAGCTGCTAAAAGCAGCTTGCGAGCGAACAACTCGGAATGAGGGCCTTAGTGGCAACTAATCTTGTGATGTATATTTTATATTTTACAAATAGAGCCTGATTAAGGTTGGATCGCAATCGCAATAAGCGATCCAACGGTAAAAATTGCTAAGAGGATGCGGGATCCTGCGCAGGGCCCATCCTGCGCATGCGCCTGCATTTTCTACGGCGCCCCACAGAAAATGCGGTTGCTTCTGCCTGTCTATGAGGCAGAGATGGTCACGGGGGGGGGGGGGGGGGGGGGGAGGCAACGCTCCATTTCAAAGACAGAGATGGAGCATTGCGGGGACGAGACTTCAAAACAGGGGCGGCAACGGAGAAACAGGGGCCGTAGTCGGTGCAGCTGCATGACATCACACGCAGCCGATGCTATCACAAAAATGGCTGTGGGTCTCATGCGGGCGCCTAAAATGTGGGGCATACTAGCCCTGTGCTGGGCGTCCCCACGCATGTCAGAGAATCTGATCATAAATGTGCTAAATTTAGCACATCTAGGATCAGGTCTGAATCACACCCATGGAACAAAAAAAAGGCCCAAATTATGTGATTTTAGTTTTGTTTGTCAATTTTTGAAAACAAAAAAACAAAACCAGTCACGGCAGTTTGGCAAAAACCAAATACAAAGCCGGATGACGAATCAGGGCCAATTGCAAATCCAGCAAAAATGGTCCTGTGCACATCTCTAGTAATATTCTAATACCACATTGAGTTTGCTAGCATTGTATGCCTAGGGATGTGCTGATATGAGACATTCCCTTTAACTCCTGTTTTATTGAGTTTAATAAATTATTCCTGTAGTTTAGCTGGTCATTCAAAACTTGGGATCAGTGCTACCATATGGTCCCTACTGGTCTGCACATGTGCACTGATGTTGCTTGCTAACTGGTAGCTGAATTAGAAGTTGTTGCATTCCACAGGAGTAGCTAGCTGCTTATATCCAGTTTTGCGTTCCACATGGCACAGTTCGGGAGCACCAGTGCCACATTTTACACATGGTACCCTGAGGTTACCGGCAGAGAGGTGCATCTCTGCCTGACCGATTACGTGACTTAAGTGTTGAACAGTGTATTGTTGCTATAGGATGTGATACCACTACCAGGCAGGCCATGTGGTCCAAATTAAACTACTGTACATGTAGTTTGCTGTCTTTTTGTACATTATTCTGTTGGTATAAACATACTTGCCTACTCTCCCTCATTCTGCAGGAGACTCCCTGAAATAGAAGAAATCTCTCAAACTCCCTGAATAGTCCAGCAATCTCACTGATTGCACCTTAACCCCTGATGGGGGATAAGGTAGAGAATAGAATAACAGTTGGTAAGAGTAATTCTAGAAAGACACTTGTAAATAATGGTAAGTTACCATTAAAGCAAAAGGGCAAAGGAAATATTAACATAAAATGTCTGCTTGCGAAAGCAAGAAGCCTATCAGGTAAAATGGGGGAATTGGAATGGCATGTATCAAAAAATCAGTATGATATTATAGGTATTACGGAAACATGGTGGGACGACTCTCACGACTGGGTTACTAATTTGGAGGGATATTCACTTCTCAGGAGGGACAGGGCTACCAAAAGGGGAGGAGGGGTATGTCTCTATGTAAAACCATCTCTAAAACCAAACTTAATATATGTTATTTACGAGGGGACTGGTGATAATGTGGAATCCCTATGGGTTGAGATCACTAGTGGGGGCACTGAAATAAAGAAACTAGTCATTGGCACGTGCTACAAGCAACCAGATATTAGCATACGTGACGAGGAACTGCTCTCACAGCAAATTGAAAAAGCTGCGGGAATGGGGGACATCCTAGTGTTAGGGGATTTTTACTATCCGGGTATAAACTGGAGTAACGATTCATGTGTAAAAATTAGGAGTAGCAGGATTCTAAACACATTAAAGGATCAATACTTGTCTCAATTAGTCGAGGACCCAACCAGAGGTTATAATGTTCTGGACCAAGTTATTACCAATAATGTGGACATTATATCAAACATTACAGTTGGGGAGACCTTGGGAAACAGTGATCACTATATGATCACATTCAGCATCAGTTTCAAGAAACATAGCTATAAGGAATCAACAAAAACATTTAACTTTAGAAAAGCTAAACAACAATATGCTAAACGACATTGACTGGGAAGTTTTGTTTCATAGTAAAGACACATCGGAAATGTGGGATGCTTTAAAAGGGTTGCTTGATAGCAATATTCACAAATTCATACCCTTGGGCAGTAAATGCAAGAGTAATAGACTCAAATCAATGTGGCTTAATAAGGATGTCAAAGAAGCAATGGCTAAAAAGAGGTGTTCTTTTAAAGCATTTAAAACTAATGGAGGGGAGGAGTCATTCCAGTATTACAAAGAATGCAATAAAAGATGCAAAAAAGTAATAAGGGCAGCTACAATTGTAAACGAAAAACAAATTGCTATAGAGAATAAAGCCAATCCCAAAGAGTTTTATAAATACATAAACATTAAAGGGTTAAAAAAATAGAACATAGGCCCATTAAAAGATGAACTGTGAGCCTTGGAAACGATGTCAAAATAAAAGCGGATATACTGAACAGCTTTTTTTCACCAGGGAGGATCAGACGGTGTTAGTAGTGCATAACGACAGTGAAGGTAATGATTCTTGGCTAGATGCTTGTTTAAGTGAGGAAATAGTCCTGGAGAGACTAAGCAACATAAAGATTAATAAATCACCGGGACCAAATGGTTTTCATACGAGGGTTATTATGGAGCTTAAGGCACAGCTTGCAAGACCCTTATACTTGATTTTCTATAGTTCCATTAAATCGGGTATGGTACCGATGGATTGGCGTATAGCTGAGGTAGTGCCATTATTTAAAAAGGGTTCTAAAAATCATCCTGGGTACTATAGACCAGTTAGTTTAACCTCTATAGTGGGTAAAATATTGGAAGGAATTTTGAGGGATAGCATAGAGGATTATCTGCGGAATACTAAGTTTATGAGCAGGAGTTAGCATGGGTTTGTGAGCGACAGATCATGTCAAACTAACTTAATTAGCTTCTACGACGAAGTGAGCGATAATATTAACCAGGGAAAAGCAGCGGATGTGGTCTATTTAGATTTTGCAAAAGCCTTCAATACAGTGCCTCACAAGAGACTGATCATCAAATTAAGGGAACTTGGCCTAGGATACACTATTTGTACATGGATAGGTAATTGGCTGGATAACAAGGTACAACGAGTAGTGGTCAATGAGATGTTCTCCAGCTGGGCACTAGTAGGCAGCGGTATACCACAAGGGTCCATATTTGGTCCGCTACTGTTCAATATATGTATTAATGACCTAGGAATAGGCCTGGGAAGCATAGTATCAATCTTTGCAGATGATAGTAAACTGTGTAAGGTAATTAATTCAGAAATAGATGTGGAGTCTCTACAGAATGACTTATTTAAACTTGAATTCTGGGTGTCTAAATGGGGGATGAGGTTCAATATTGAAAAATGCAAAGCTATGCATTTTGGGATTAAAAACAAACTTGCATCCTATTCACTTAATGGGGAAAATATAGGGGTATCAGTAGTGGAAAAAGATTTGGGGGTCCTCATAGATAATACACTCAATAGCAGTACACAGTGTCAAAATGCAGTGAAGAAGACAAGTAAAGTCCTTGCTTGCATAAAACGGGGTATTGAGACCAGGGACGAGGATGTAATCATGCCGCTGTACAAATCATTGGAACGTCCGCACCTGGAATATTGTGTTAAGTTTTTGGCACCATATTATAAAAAAGATATTGGAGAACTCGAAAGAGTTCAAAGGCGTGCTACTAAACTGATTAAAGGGTCAGAGACACTGGAGTACGAGGAAAGGCTAACTATGTTAAATATGTATAATCTAGAAAAGAGGCATCTAAGAGGAGATATTATTAATATATTCAAATATGTAAAGGGTCATTACAAGGAGTTAGCAGGGGATTTGTTCATTAATAGAACTCTGTATAGGACACATGGACACTCACTGAGGTTAGAGGAGAGAAAATTCCATACAAAACGTAGGAAGGGGTTCTTCAGGGCAATAAAGATTTGGAACTCCCTGCCGGAGAAGGTTATAATGGCGGACTCTGTAAATGCATTCAAAATCAGATTGGACAGCTTTCTAGCTGAAAACAGTATAACCTGGGCAGAGTCAAGGTCTGCAGAAGCATGACCGGAACACCAACTGTCAGTGCAGTGCTATATGCTGGAAGTCCAACTGCACTAAGTGAGTGTAATAATTCCACTCATACTGTATAGTCATTTTGGACAGGTTGGTATTGGGTGATCGGTGGTTGGGAGACTGGCGGTCACCATACCGACGCCGGGATTCCGTCTGTCAGATGGCCAGCAGGGGGGATTTCGGCCAGCACAACAAAGACCCTTGCGGGCTCGTTGCGCTTGCCACAGGTTCTATCCCACTCTATGGGAATAGTCCCTGTTGCTCGGCATGCCAACTGGCGGGCTAGTCAGTGTTCATGATGCCAGCGCTTGTATTGTAACCGCATCCTTTTTGGACTTGAGGAGCCTGCACACTGCAAGCATCTGGTTGTTCATTTATTGTTCCTCTCCCTGATGTTAGATCGAGACCATACATACCTCAATCCTTTTCTAGGTCACTAAGCTATACAACAGTGAAAATGTGATATAAATTCATTCAGTAGTTTTTGTGTGATGCCAGAACGTACAGACACAGTCTAAATTTCACTTTTTTTTTGTCTCCATGGTCCATAAACAGTCCCTAGAGTATAATTCTCAATAAAAAAATGTCTATGTACAGACACAACCCTTACAGTTTTATTATATGTATATATTTTTATTGTAGGGTGTCCCTATTTATCTTTGGCTATGTAAGGCTTTGTGTGAACCCAATTTCCACTGTTGTTATGTTGTTTATTACTGTTCCAGTGTTTCAATGATAACCTCATTTAAGGACAAAACGATGAAAACTAGTGTGCCCTGAGCAGTCTCCAGGTGTGCCGCCATAGAAGCACATCCAGGCCCGTCAGTGTTTTGACGTTACTGAGGCCCTGGAACGATCAATACTGGTGGGTTTAGTGGTTGCAGAGCCAGTTCTTATTTAGGACCCGGGCAGTGTTGGGGCTCTTCTGGCTTTCTCAGATGTGGCTCAGGCATTACCTATGGAGAAGCTGTAACATGACATCATAGGACATGCAACTGCACCATGCATCACCATTATATTTGAATGTGCCTTGGCAATACTTAAATCTTGTTCAGTGTGCCGCGAGATTTAAAGGGTTGAAAATCTCTTTGCTACAGTGTCGTCACCATGTTGTTATAAAAACAACAAAAGACGAGCATTGGTAAAGGGGCTGCTGGAGGGGCCTGGCAGAAGCCCCAGTTTGCTACCCCTCCCCAGTATGCCTGTGCTGTAGCCAGTGGCAGTGGCGCCGTCTTCATGGTGATTTCTTTGGGAAGATGGCACTGCACATAGAAAGCAAAGACTCTGGCGCTGCTCCTGATTGGCTTCTGGTCCGTGAACACGGACCGGCACCTGATTTAAGATACCCGTGCCATCGCCGGAGATTGGACTGGGGAGCAAGAGAGGTGTGCGCTGTGCTCTCCTGCCCTCGATGCAAGCAAGGTGGTTGGGCCGCAAAAAAGGACCCCTGCCCGCGGGCCACAAAAGGATGCGGTATGAGCTGCGAGTTTGACACCCTTGCCCTAGAGTTTCAGAATTTCTGTCATGGCACCCCAAGACCATAGTTTCTTAGTGAGAAATTTAGAAAAAAATATAAAATTAAGTAAATAGTGTTTATAATATGTTAACCTTAGGTTCAGTTATGTGGTGAAGGACTGGTTTTGCCGATTAAATTCAGTATAAGCAATTTGAATTGTTCATGGACCACCAAACTACAGCACCACTGCAAGGCCTCCCCTATCCCCCCCTTCCCACCTTTCCCAAGGAACCCCAGGGCCTCACGGCCCCCTGTATGGAAACTACTGCCATAAAATAAACTTATTTTTATAACTACATGTA